>NW_006408550.1:11138007-11201163 GCF_000296735.1 Chrysochloris asiatica
GAACAGCTGGTAGTTTCGAACTGCTGACCTTGAGGTTCACAGCCCCATTAGTAACCACTACGCTACCAGAGCGCCTTAATTAATTGATAGAACGTTTTATTTAAAACCTAAGTGAATAAAGATTTAGAAATCAACAATGTCTGCATGAAGATTTTCTCTTCAGTTTCATTATGTAAATTTAATTATAGGAAATACACAAAGCCTGGCACTAGTTAAGCTGGTAGAGTCCATCTTACTAGTACTCATATAACTGCTCAATACTTTCAACTGTTGACATATTTATTGTCTTACCATCATTGTGACAAAGTTAACATTTCAAAGTGACTAAATTCCTTTTCATTTAAGATATTTTAAGTTTTTAATAGAAGGTGCAATATTTCCTATTTGATATCTCATACTTGCTGCAGATATGAACTTACTTAGAAGTCCTTAATGCCACAGAGCATATTGTATATTCATAGGCGTTTCTATATATTTAGTGTATGTTTAATGAAGGTCAAGAATAAAACTGGAAATCCGGTTTATGGGAGTGTTATAAAGGTTCATTATTGTCATTGTGTGGGGAAGTATAATTTTCTTAAGAGAAATTATGACATATACTAATAAAGTCCCTGTCCGTGTCATGACAGCTCAAGAGCATGCCATCGTTACCACCTCTGTCACACCGCAGGTGTGCCTGCTATATGGGTGACAGCCGCTGACTTCTCTGATCAACACATAATTATCTCTGAATAAAAATGCACATTGAAATTAGCTGGACATAATGGATTGAAGACCCAGGGCAAAATCATCGTTCTTATGGCACATAGCACCACCTGGGGGTAGGAGAGGTGTTGGCAACAATGCCACCTTTGGAGGCCTGCTGTGGTATGGGCACTGCTGGCGTGTTCATGTTTATCCTGCCTGTCGTCTTTTGGAGAGAAGAGGTCACTCGGTTAATGGTAGGATGCTCCTGATGGAGAAAGGTCTTGCTGATCAGTGCTGTTCGCCACTGATCTAAGCGTATATCTCTCTCTCAGCATCTGGATAGCTTCCATTTATTGAGTCTCCTTCCCCCATAAGATAATAAATATCATATCACAAGGATGGCAGTGCTCCTTCATGGAACACTGACTGTTTATTAGAGGCGAAAAAGTTTAAGAGAAATGCTAACAATGTTCATTAATGGCCCGCATCCAGGTTTAATGAGGCATGTCAATATGCGGACTGGGCAACATCAGTGGCATAATAGTGGTGGTAAATGGGAGTAATTGTATCCAATTGTACGGCACAGCTTCCAGGAATGAGCCCGAACTGCCAACTGACAATGACAGAGCAATTATGGGAAGGCAAGTGAGCTGTGTCAAATTAGCACTTGGTGAGAACTCATTTTTCAGAGATGTGCTTGCTCTACACCACCACAAGTGATAGCTACTTTATTGTGAGTGATAGGAAGACCAGCACTTAGACTGATGTTCTGATTTGTCAATAGCTGTATTTGAAAGCTTAGTGTCACAAATATATAGAGATATTCAGAGAGAGAGGCACACTGCTCATGATCCGAAGGATAAGAACTGTGCGGAGAAGGTCATCTGTCAGTGTGAGCTGTCAGAGAGAGATCACACTCTATGAAAAGGGAACATTCAGCCGACTTAAGTAATTACCTTTGACTGAGATTTGAAGATGTCTTCTTTTGTTGGCCTACATTGACTGCATAATTTATAATTTACTGCAATCAGCAAAGGGCTAGGAATTGTAACTAAGAAAATTCTTATTTTATTTCCCATAATTACTTTTTTTTTCTTTTTTCCTTTTTAACTCCTTTAGCTCTCTAGTAGTGTAAAGTGGGAAACTGATGACATTGTTTTATCCCCCTATTTCTTAAACGACTCTGTCTCGTGTACATTAAAAACAATATATTTATTTTCGACTGTTGTTTCACAGGCCTATAGATCTGTAACCTCACCCTATAAAGGATATAAAGCACTGCTGCTCCTTTGCTGTATTTTTCCTGGCTTTGTGGAAAAACTACTTAAAGGGGATAAAGGAGCACTTCACTTTTGCCTTTCTATTGCAGAGATATGTGAAAGAAAAAGCAGGTTTGGAGCATGGAAATTATAATTCACATTCTCAGATACTCAACAGTTTAATTGACTTGTCAGAATTATAATGAGATAAGTATTATAGCAACTATTTCAGAACTTTATGGATGGATAAAATGTTCCATTCTTGTTGTCTTTCTCCCTGGGAGAATGTATGTATGTATTTTGTGGCAATTTTTTTTCTGGAGTATAGTAAGTACTAACATTTTACATTTTACAAAATTCCAGAATAAACAATTTCTTAATACTCTTAACCGAGATATGACAGAGAGCTATAGCAGTATAACTCTTGAAATTATTATTCTCTGGATTAAAGGAGAGCCTTTAAATAAATATTAAACTTCTATTACTATTATTAAATTATTATTATCAGATTCTTGCTGCTTTGCTTTTATTTATTTATTTTCTAGTAGCAGTGATTGATTAATGAATTGTGACTAAAAATTGCCAAGATTAGCCTGCCTTCTGGCAAAAACTGTTGTTTAATTCAGGTGTATTGATTTACTGTAGAGCTATTGACAAAAGAATTAATTTAAATACTTAAAGTCAATATTACTTTAGTGGAAACCACCTTTTAGGAATAAGGAAATACTCTTAGAATACTTCTATTAATAGGCTCTAAAATTACTGCCACATAATAAACATTAATTTCTTCCCACTTTAAAGTCTACATACATACTGCTCTTTTTTTTCACCCCAAGACGTATCAAGCATTCATACTTGAAATTAGTAATTGTGAGTTTTAGGATGTTTGCTGATGGGTTTAATGTTTCTTCTAGACTTCAGTGATTCAAAGGAAAAATATTTTGTTTTTCATAGTTTACGATTTACTTCCTGTGATAATTTTAAATGATTTCATTTGTTATTTCTGAAACACAGTTTTAATTATTTTTGAAAAATATTTCAGACATCTTAAGGCCATTCAGCTTCCTCCTTGTAGAAAGCTGCTTAATTCACAATGAGTTCAGTACAGGCCCGTCATCTATTCTATAGTGACTGTGCCTCTTAATAATAGAATAGTGCATCGAAGTGCCACTTAGGTCTCAAATTGTTATGTGTGACTGTCAAAGCAGTATATATATATAAAAGAATTTTTTAAAGAAGAAAAGCCCTTGATTTTTCTTTACTCCTGAAATGTGAATTTGTCAGCCTCATTCGTAAATCACAACAGCATTGCTTGCATCCCCAGCGAGACGTTGAGAACTTGACAGGTACATATTTTTTCAACTACAAGCACTTCTATAATGAAAACTAAATACACAAATCTTATTATTTTTTCAGTTTTAGTTTTTTTTTTTTTTTTTTTTTTTTCCTCTTGACAGATAGTTGTTTCCAATAAGATCTAATGTTCAGGTTAGAGTTGTCAAGAGAAATAACCAATACGCAATCCGAAGAGTCAAGATACTGATAGTCGTAAGCAAAAAAGCTTTGTTTCTGTGATATACTGAAAGCATTTAAGTGTATAATTAATGAAGTCAAGGACCACTGGCACTTAATCTCGCCTTAATGTCAAGTTTTGCTCATCATGGTCTCTGGGTGACAGACTGTAACTTGCTTAGTGCTCACCAAGACTTTTGTTTTCCGTTGTTCCTCTTAAACTTTATTATCTAAAGAGGAGTTTGTTTGGGTCTGGCATTTTCCCATTTATCATTGTTTAGTCACATAAAAAAAATAAAAGCCTTAACTAACCTATAGTACTGAAACCACATTATCTTAGTATTTTTTTAAATCTGCCTAAATATCCATCTGATTCCTGCGTTACACTGTAGGATATGCACTGGACTGGTAACTGCAAGGCCAACAGTTCAAACTCACCAGCTGCTCTCAGAAACACTCTACAGGGTCACGAGGAGTCCTGCTTTGGCACTGTAGGATAAACACTGGACTGCTCATCACAATGCTGGTGGTTCAAATCTACCAGCCACTTCTCGGAAACCCAATACAGGGTGGCTATGAGTCAAAACCGATTCGATGGCACTTAACAATAACAACAACAGGAGTCTGAACCACACCCTACAGGGTAGCTATGAGATGGAATAAATGCAACAATATACAACACCAATAAATATCCATATAGCCACATATTCTTTTGAATTTGAATCAGAACAAAACCTGAGTGTATAATTTTTCTAGGTATATTGTTGTTGTTGTTCAGTGTCTTCAAGTCAGTTCCAACTCATAGCTACTCTGTGTAGAACAAAATGAATCATTGCCATCATCACTATTTGAGCCCATTGTTGCTACTATTGCATCAATCCAGCTCATTGGGAGTATTCCTCTTTTTTGTTGACCCTTAGTTAGCCAAGCATGATGCCTTTCTCCAGGAACTGGCCTCTCCTGACCACATGTCCACAGTAAAAGAGACAAAGCCTTGCCATTCTTGTTTCTAAGGAGCAATCTGACTGTGGTTCTTCCAAAGCAGATTTGTTCCTTTTACTGACAGTCCATGGTATATTCAATAGTCCTCTCCAATGTCATAATTAAAATGCATTGATTCTTCTCTGGTCTTTCTTAATCATTGCCCAGCTTTCACATATATATGAGGCAGTTGAAAATACCATGGCTTGGGTCAGGTATATCTTAGTCCTTAAAGTGATATTTTTGTTCTTTAACACTAGAAAGGGGTCTTTTTTCAGGAGATTTGCCTAATGCAATTAAGTCCTTTCATTTATTGACTGCTGCTTTCATGAGCACTGATTGTGAATCCAAGTAAAATGAAATCTTTGACAACCTTCCTCCATTTATCATGATGTTGCTGCTCAGCTATTTTGCTTAACATCCAGATTGAATAAGTACAGTGAAAGGATATGATACTGACACACACCTTTCCTGATTTTAAACCATTCAGTATCCTTTTGTTCCGTTCTTATGACTACCTCTAGATCTATATACAGGTTCCTCATTAACACCTGTATACTGAATCCATGAAGTATTCTGAAATCCCCATTCTTCTCAATGTCATCTATAGTTTGCTATCATCCACACAGTCAAATACCTTTGCATACTCAATAAAATACAAGTTAACATCTTTCTAGTATTCTCCATTAGACATCAGCAATGATGTATCTCTTTCTATATCCTTTTCTGAATCCATCTGGAATTTCTGGCAGCTCCCTGCCAATGTGCTGCTGTAACTATTTTTGAATTATCTTCAGCAAAATTTACTTGCATATGATATTAATGATATTGTTTGTTGATTTCCACATTTCCTTGAGTCACCTTTCTTTGGAATGGACACAAACATGGATCTCCTTTAATCAGCTGGTGAAGTAACTGTTTTTCACACATCTTGGCACAAATGAGCAACTGCCTGCAGACCTGCTGAAACATTTCGATTGGTATTCTGTCAATTCCTGAAGCCTTGTTTCCCCCCAGTGTCTTCAGTCCAGTTTAGGCTTCTTCTTTCAAGACTTATTCTTAATCATATGATACTTCTTGGAAGGGTTAAACATTGACCAATTCTTATTGATTCAGTTACTGTGTATTATTTCAGCTTCTTTTGATGCTTCAATATTTTGCCTACAGAATCCTCTGATGTTGCAACTCAAGGTTTGAATGTTTTCTTCTGTCCTTTCAGCTTGAGAATTGCTGAGCATACATAGAGTCACTAGAACTAAGATATGGAGGACCAAATGAAACAGATACATATTATAAACATGGAATGCTGAGCTTCAAAGGAAAAGATAGAGAAATGAATTGGGTACTTATTAGGAGGAAAAGTTGAACAGGGCAGCAAAAAATGAAGATAGACAGGTGAAGTGATAGACAACTGATCTGACCTGTGACAGCCAGCTTGAACATTTGCAAGTAGCTTTGGAAACAAGTAGTGGCCTAAGAGTGCAGATGCAGGTTGGTGACTGGCAATGTGAAAGGTGCAATTCTTTCTTGTTCTCTACATTCCTCTGTTGATCAGCCCCCAACCTCCATTACATTCTGCCCAGCCCCTGTTCTTCCAGAGCTAAGTCATGCAGTTGTGAGTCACAATATTGGGAGCTGGATGCTGACTGCAACATCATGGCATCTGGATTTAGATGAGCTTGACTTCAGATCTACAGAGGTGCCCAGGCCAACCCTGTACTAGCAGGCACACTCATAACCAGTGGTCTTACCGTCAGCTACCCTCTGGGTCTGAAAGACCCTGACCTTTGGGGTTCTGCACTATCTGCTTCCAGATTACCTTGACCATAGACAACACCTGGGCTTATAGGATCTCCATTGGTTGCCAGGAACGCTACCATCTCAACACTGCCCCCACATCTCCTGAGCTCCTTGGTAGGCAGGATCCCCTAAGAAATTTCTGTTCTCTGGGTCTAGCCTCTGTCCTGCTTTTTTCTTTTCATTGTTTTTTATTTGTTTATTTTTCTTTCTTACCCTTCATCTCTTTCCCTTCTCTTGCTTTTTATCCTATTTCCACTTTAATTTTTTCTCTTCTTCTCTTTCTCTTTTTTCCTCTCCTTACTTATTATTATTCTCTCTCTCTCTCTATCTTTTTTTTTTTTTTACTATTCTCTGGTCTCTCTCTTTTCTTTTTCCATCTCCATTTTGTTTTGTTATTTTTCTTTCATTTTATTTTTCCTTATTTTTTCATGGTTTTATTTTACTTTCCCCCTTTTTCTCTTTTTAGTCATTATGTGTGGGTTTTTTGTTTTGTTTTGTTTTTAATAATTTTCTTTTCTTGCTGTTTGCATTTTTGTTGTGTGTGTTTGTGTTTTCTCTTATTACTCCACCAGAGGGGAGATAGCAACTGGTCTCATATCACTTATCCACTGAGCACAAGCCAATACCAGCTCCTACACCACTTGATCAATGATAAATAGCAGCCAACAGCAGCCAAACCTAGCCTAAGCTGAATTGCATCAAAAGTCATCTGAGATTTGTGCACATACTTCCATTCTCTAACCACACCCACCAGGAAGCAGATGGTGTGTTAGTTCTCTAGTGCTGTTATAACAAAAATACCATAAGTGAATAGATTTAGCAAACAGAAATGTCCTCTCTCACAGTTTAGGAGGCTGGGAGTCTGAATACAGAGCATTGGATCTGGAAAAAGATCCTTGTCTCCTTTCAACATCTATAGGCACAACCCTGGGATTAAGACTGTGATGAGAATAAGAATGGTGCATCCCACCCTTCATCCTCTTTTTTATTTATTACATCACATCATGGGGATTATCACATAATTGCCAAACTACCAAGAATCACGGCTCAGCCAAGCATACACATGTTTTTGTAGGGACACAGTTCAATACAGAATAGGTTGTGAGTGCATAAGACAACATCAAAATAGAGTCTAATTAAATACAAATACAATGACACCACAATATCTTAGAGATAACAGACAATTTCAATTCACATGAAAAAACAAATGTCTAAGATGTAAAGTCAGAAAACATTTCTTAGGAAGAAAAGTTATTGGTATACCTGATAAAGAATTCAAAAGAGTGATATTAGGTACCTTCAATGGACTGAGAGAAAGATGGAGAAAGCTACAGGAAGCAAAGAAAATACAGAAAAAAAATTTAGACGAATTCAGGAGAATTTCTGAGTGTGTTCTTCCCTTTAGGTTTTCTAGCTCCAGGCCTTTGCACATTTTATTATAATACTTTTCTTTGTCTTTTGAAGTTACCCCCTGAAAATTCCTATTCAGCTCTTATATTCAATCTTTTTTTTTTTAGTTGCTTACATTCAGGAGCATCTTCTGACAACCATATTAGTTTGTTCTTTGTTTCCTGTCTTTTTAATGATCTTTTGCTTTCCTATGAATGATGTTCTTGATGTAACCCCACGACATATTTGGACTTGGGTCATTAGTGTCTAATGCATGAAATCTGTTCTTGCGAGAGTCTCTAAATTCAGATGGGAAATACTTAAGGTCATAGTTTGGCTCTTGTGGGCATGTTTTAAATTTTTTTTTTTTTTTTTCAGCTTCAGCCTGAACTTGCATATGAGAAATTGATGGTGTGTTCCACAGCCTGCTTCTGGCCATTTTTTGGGTTCATGATATCGAGCTTCTTCATAGTCTCTTCCCACAAATGTAGTCAATTTGATTTCTGTGTATTCTATCTGGTGATGTCCACATATAGAGTCACCATTTATGTTGTTTGAAAAAGGTATTTTCTCTGAGTAAGTCATTGATCTTGCATTATTTTATAAAGTGATCTCTAGCATCATTTCTATCACCAAGGCCTTATTATCCATCTGCTGATCCTTCTTTGTTTCCAACTTTCACATTCCAATTACCAGTAATTATCAATGCATGTTTGATCAATTTTAGACTGAAGAAGTTGTGGAGTAGGTTAGGACCCATAGCGATGCTGTATAGGGTTTCTGAGGAGCGCTGGTGAGGTTGAACCACAACCTTTTTAGTTCATCACATTAGACAACAATGCCACTCCAGGACTACTGTTTTCCTTGTGGTGGTGGTGGTGGTGGTAGTGGTAATTCTGTGCCATGGAGTTGGTTCGGACACCTAGCGACCCTGTATAGGGTTTCCGAGGCTGTAAATCTTTACTTAACAACAGCAACAAATCTTTAGCAAAGCAGAAAGCCTCATCTTTCTCCAGCAGAACCTCTGGTAGTTTCCAGCTGCTGGTAGTTTCCAACTGTGACATTAGCAGCTTGACTCGTAACCACTAGTCTACTACATACTATTTATCCTATCATAGACTGCATTGAACGCCAAGATAGATCTTGAATTGATCTTTTTGATGATTAATGCTTTATTATTTGTTTTTACTTTGTCGTTAACTGGTAATTGTATACTTCAAATCTGACAATATTAGTCCATTTCAGGTCGTTAGTGCCTAGGATATTGACCTTTATGTAGTTCATTTCATTTTTGTTCACTTCCAATTTTTCTAGATTCGTGTTTTGTACATCTCATGTCCCAATTATTAATGGATATTTGCAGCTCTTTTTTCTCAGTTTGATTTGTTCCCTGTCAGTTAATGGAGATCTCTTAAGCTTTGCTCCATCCATGTCATTACATTCAACTCTACTTTGAGGACATTCTTCCCCAGTAGTATTTTGAATGTCTTCCAACCTGAGGGGCTTATCTTCCAGCACTATATCAGAAAATGTTCTGCGGCTTCTCATAAGGTTTTCAGTGGCTAACCTTTCAGAAGTGGTCTGCCTCTCCTTTTTCCTGTCTTTCTTAATCTGCTGAAACCTGTCCAACATGGGGGACCTTGCTGATATTTAAAATATCAGTAACATAACATCCAAACATCATAGTAACACACAAGCCACCAGTTTGACAAGTTGACCAATGAGTGGTAGTTTCTAGGCATATTATATGCATATTATATGTGCTTTTCATCCACTGTTAACACCTACATGATGCTTCATGTGTAGAGATTACCTGCTGGTAACCTGCTGGTGGCTTCACTATATTACCAGAAATGTTATACCCGGTTATTTTATGTAGGAAAAAGGAACTTCATTTTGGTTGGATCCACAATCACCACTCCTTGAAGCAGCAGTCAAGAAATCAAGCAACCTATTGCATTAGGAAAATCTGTTGCACAAGAACTGTTTATAGTGGACAACACCAAAGATGTCAGTTTGAGGAGTAAGGTGCTCATGACCCAAGTCATGGTATTTTCAGTTGCCTCATATGCATGTGACAAGTGGACAATGAATTAGAAAAAACAGTAGAAAAATTGATGCCATTTAGTTATGGTGTTGGAGAAGAATATTGAAAGTACCATGGACTGCCAGAAGAAAAAACAAATCTGTGTTGGAAAAAGTACAGCCAGAATGCACCTTAAAGGCCAAGTTGGTCTAACTTCATCTCTCATACTTCAGACATATTAACAAAAATGAGGAAGACCGCCCACAATCTGGATCAACACCATGGTAACAACAATAGGCTCAAGTGTAAGGACAATTTTCAGAATGGTGCAGCACTGGGGAATTTTTTTCGTTGTGCATAGGACCTCTATGAGTTGTAAACAACTCGACAGTACCTAAAAACAACAAGAAAATTATATTTAAGCCCCATAGAAATAATTATGAGCAATACAACTCCCATTATGCCCTACAATTCTACATACTTATAACGTCATCAAAAATTAAGAATTTTTTAATCAGAGCTCAATCCACAGGAAATAAATCAGTATGACAGCAATGAATCATAGTATAATTCAGGTCTTTGAAATGTTATTCCACATTCTTACTCTTTTAAGAAGTAAAAATTGGAATGATTCTGAAAATTCTGTTTATATGAGATTAACTAAAAGCAACTTCGATTTATGCCTAAAATGTACAGTGATGTAGCCATCTTTGATTTATTTTTGTCTTTTTATATCTCCCAATTCAATCTATTAGTCCATTTTTCTAGGCTACTTCCAAAATCGATCTTGGAATCTGTCCATGTTTGACAATTGGACCACTGCCACAACTACATAACTTGGTTCCCTTCATCTACTATTGCCTGTATTACAATTCATTCTCCACAGGTGGATGTGGTAATATTTTAAAATAAGACTCAAAAATGATGATCTTCAGTTGTTTCTATTCTACTTATTTTACCATACAATCAGAGGCCCTAAGTTGCTAAGGAAGATCTTGGCTGACCTCATTTATTATCACTCTTTATGGAACAAAGAAAACCAACTCTCAATTTGGGACGTTGATGCTCACTATTCTTAGCACCAATGACTTCAATTGGTGAATGCTTTTCACTTTCTGATTGAAACTTAAATGTCAGTTCCTGACAGAGACCACTCCACAGATCACTCTACATTGAATCACATTCTAGGTTTACTTACTTTAGAATTACCATCACTATTTTATGCTACTTCATTTACTGTTTATTGATTTGTTGCCTATTTCTTCACAGTAAACTGAAAGCTCCGTGTCTGCCTTCTTCCAAGTGATGTTGTTAGTGTCTGGAAGAATATCTGGCCTACAATATTCACTCGATAATTTTTTTTTCAAATAAACATTGACAGAGTGGTTTTATCCTTCAAGTCTTCGATTTCATCTGCCTCCTGTCTCATTAAATTCTTTTGCAAAAGTCATTTGGTGAAACTAATGTTATTTTTCCTTGATTTATACTTTGAGAAATTTGATGTCATTTCTATCTTTTCTTCACAGGTAGTAACTCCACAATGAGTGAATATTAATGATTAGATAAATACTTAATTGCGCTATAAAAGTATTGATGATTAAGGAATCTTTATAAATTAGACATAAATTATTGTTTGATAAGACAAAGTTCTACATAATGCATTTATTGAAAACTTTGCAGTTGGTCTTTCCATGGTGAGTATATCTTACTAGTATTTACCTGTCTACGGCTTGACTGATAATTGGGCCAAAAGATGAGTACAGTTCCAAATCTGAAGAGTGCTCAAGGGTGATAGTCTCAGGTTCCTCCACTCTCTGACCAGTAAACCTCATCTTTTGTCATAATGTTGAGTTTTATTCTATATTTTCTCCCACTCTATTCTGGATCTTCTAATGTAATTCCTTTCAGAGCAGTTAAGAGTGGTAGTCAGACAAAATTTAGTTCTTCTCATCTCAGAGTCACGGTAATTGAAGTTCATGTTTCATCTGCCCATGGAACTAGCTGATTGCAAGCATCTTCAAATTTCCATTGCTTTTTTTTTTTTGCATGTGGAGAGACCAATAGTTGCTCCTTAGGTGGCTACTCATAAACTTTTAAGATCCCAGTCTTTACTCAGCAAAGTAGAATCTATAAAATTGTCTTTGTTGATTATGTTATGCCTGTTGACCATGGTGTCCTCTGAATAGTCCATATATTTGTCAAGATTTTTTTGTTGTTGTTAGATTAAAAACACTAGTAAACTCTTCTGAAATTGAATTACAATATGAGGGTTAATGTATGTTCAGTATGCTATTGAAAAAAATTTTATTAGTTTTTTATGTTGTTGTTGTTGTTAGATGCCATAGAGTCAATCCCAATTCATAGTGACCCTGTATAGAATTTCTGAGCCTTTAAGTCTTTGTGGAAGCAGAAACTCTCATCTTTCTCCCACGGAGCTCTTGGTGGTCTCGAACCATGGATCTTGCAGCGTGTAATCCAATGCTAACCATATGAAACCACTGCACTCCTAAGTTAACATGTGGTTTTTAAAATTCATCAAAGTTAACATTTTAAATAGTATATAGAATTAGATACAATTAGAAATAGTTAATCTGTTTTCCTAATGTAGGAAGAGTTTCAAATATGACTACAAGTAGATATTTTTTTTAAGATTTAATCTATTTAACTTCAACTTGACAAATTAAAGAAATATATCTAGAGTGACAAAGATTGAAATGTTTACTTAAATCAAGTTTAAAAAGCATCTGCTTATATACCCATTTAATCTGACTTGGGAGCTTTTTCACATTCGCAAAAATGTCTTCTAAGTAACAGGTTCAATTAAAATGATAAAAGTTTAAGCTATTAAATAACAAATTTTGAAATTTATAATGTTCTTCAAAGAAATGTCATCAATATTAAAGATAGTTTAAAGACTCAAATATGCACGAAATGAAGTTGTGCAATGTAAAATCTGCTTTCAGAGATAATAATTTGAGGCACATCTTATTTCTGATGTAGTTAAAATAGACATTAATTAGAACCAAACCCAGTAGATATATGTTGTTAAAATCATTACAATTTTATATTTTACATCTTTTAAAATTGGGTCCTTGAATTATATTTGCAACTATAAATTTAGAAATGCCATATATCTAATAAAATACTGTGACATTGAGTCGATAAGGTAATCCTAATTGTTTTCAGTTATTATCTTGAACACATGGGTAGATGCCTCAAATAAGAAAATCTAAAGATCTGAGCAAATTAACAAAGTAACCAAATGTAGTCAGCAAAATACCTTTATTATCTGTCAGAGTTGCTACTATCTGTAATTATTAATAAACTACTTTGGGTTTATATAACCAGAATCACAGCTGATTTATGAGTCTGCTCATAATTTAACCAATCCCACCTTTTCAAGTTTGCATCTAGACACATTCATGTACTTCATGCTCATAGTAGAAAGATCTAGTCAAACTAAAATGCCCAGATAGTCACTGCTCCTTTTATTTCATGCTGTTGCACAATTGTTCTTTTGTCTAGTTCACAGTTCAACTAAAATAACTTCTCATTTAGTATTCAGCATCAACATTTCCTTCTCTGAGAAAGAGCTTGCTTCTTTTTCTAATAATGTACATAAACCAAATCAAACAAGATGGCATCAAGTTGACTCAACTCATAGAGACCCCATGTCAGAGTAGATTATGTCTCAAAGCGTTTTCAGTGACTGATTTTCCAGAAGTTGGTTTCCTGGTCTTTCTTTCATGTGCCTCTGGGTGGGCTCAGACTTCGAGTTTTTCCATTAGCATTCAAGGACTCAATAATATACATGTTGTTGCTGTTAGTTATTGCTGACTTGGCAATAAATCGTGGTGACCTTATGTATTACAGAATGAAATGTTGTCTGTTCATCATCCAACAATGTACATAAACCCACCTTCCTCTATATCAGTATTACAGTGTTATGAGCATTGTATCTGTTGCTTGAAATTGAATATTGTATTTGGATAGCTGTCGCTCCAATAGAATATGATAATCTTGAGGCTCATCACTGAGTTTTTATTCATGGCTATTATCACCAAGGAGTCCTGGTGTGGCGTTGTGGGTTAATGCGCCAGACTGCAAAGCCATTTGAATGCCAGGTCGGCGGTTCAAGCTCACCAGCTGCTCCTTGGAAAACCTCTACAGGGTCACTATGGGTCGGAACTGACTCTACGGCACTTAACAACAACATTATCACCAAAGATTGGTAGAATATTTTGATTTTAGACTGTTAATAAAACTTGTTGAATGCATGAATGAACCATTCCCCAGTCACATGATCCACTGTCCTAAATTTAATTGAGTAGAGTTAGAGTACCAATTTCAACACCTTATTATCTTACCCTGAGAAAGAAGAATTTTGTTCTTATTTTAATCACTTTAAAAATAAAAAATACCACGTGAGTTACATAGCTCAGACATTTGTTGGGAGGATAGGCAATTTATAGAAAATAGAGTGCTGATAACTTAGCAAGCTTTCAATAAATGTTTGTTTCAAAATTTTTCCTCCATTTTTTAGCTCAGCTTCTCTTTTTCAAAACTCTACCTTTAACTAACTTGTTAAGGAAGAATAGACACTCCACAATTGTAAAGGTAGAAGTTGTATAATAAAAAGGGGGTGGTAGCTAATCTTGCATTCCAGAAACAGAGGACCCTAGGACCCTGAAGAGGGAAGAGCAGGAGCAGAACTTGGGATCCTAACCAGAGAAGCAGCAACACCAGAGATGGAGGCAGCGGTGATGGCATGGAAAGATAGAGCAGCTGAGGACTCGAGACTTACGGAAAGAGAAAGGCTGTGTGCAGGCAGCCAAGGAGGCTGGCCTGCAAAATATGCCCTTTGGCCTGCATGTTTTTGTGTACATAAAAAAAAGGAGGGAATAGAGGCAAATACTGTTAACCTATAGTGCATATAGGGGAATGTACAAAATACTATTGGTTGAGAGAAAAACAATTTTCTACAAGGCCAACTATCACTTAATTCATAAAAATCAAGAATGGACTCTCTCAGAGAATGAGAGGTAGATAAGAAAAAAGGGCAGGAAAAAGATTGTGTATTTAGTCTAAACATGACAATATGTGTTATAGTTTTTAATCACATACATTTTAAATCATAAAAATGCATTGCTCAAATTTAGACACTCAGCAATTCTGAGTGTTAAAAACCAACTTTCCTGTTTGCTAATAAATTCAAGGTATGGGCATTCTACTTGTCCATCTGAAATCCAAAGAGCTCAAGGTTAAAGGAGTCTCTGAATTAATGGGATGAGATTTGTGGTTTATCAGGCTGCTTTCTAATGCAGTCATAAAAGAAAAGAGTTAAATATTATGGACATTCTTCTTTAAAAACAAGTGTTTCTGCTGGTAGTTATAATTTCCAAAAAAGTTACAGACTTCTAAATATCCTACACTCCAATGTAGAAAGGTTTGTAAGAGAAATCATGTGAACTAAGCATTCCCTCAGAAACAATCCATGGTTACGTATTTAATGGTTTAATGAAAAATGACATTTCATTTTATTTGGGCTAATGAAAAAGAAAAAAGGAGTTCTTTTCATACATACATAATGCGGCTTCAGAAAGTTCATGGAAAATGGAATTTAAAAAAAAATAATAGTTTACAACAAACTTTTTGAACTCCCTTCGTACATGTGTATATTCTACATTTTGTTGTTGTTCAGACTCATAGAGAACCTGCATAGGGTTTCCAAAGGGCAGCTGATATGCTTGAAGTGCCAACCTTGTGGTTCGCAGCCCAATGCTGATCCTACAATGCCCATACCAGGAGTCCATATTCTACATAGATGCATTAATATCAAAACTAGCTTCTCAAAATCAGTCATTGTAAAAACAAACAAACAAATAGATTTGATTCATTAATACCAATTATGGAAAGTCTACTTTTCTAAATCTTTATAGGATTTATAGAGTATTTCAGGGCATAAAATGTTAATATGAGTCCTGGTATGGTGCTGTAGGATAAGCACTGGACTACTAACCACAAGACCTGTGGTCCGTACCCACCAACCGCTCCTCAGAAATCTTATACAAGGTAGTGAGGAGTTAGTATCGACTCTACGACACACAACAACTTGGTTGCTAAGCAGTGACTATATATTAGCTTACAAAAAATAACAGTATCTACCAGAGTTATTTTTCTTGGTTCTCTATGCAGAATTATATGTTAATCTAGATGCCTTGCTCATAATTTCCTAAAATTGGATGGATATTCAGAGTAGGGGCCATTTGCTTATTCAGAAATTAGTGGGTTGTTTGCAGCGGTTGGAAATTCCTATGTTTTGCAAAGACTTAATGTATTTGACTATTAATCCAAAGGTTGGAGGTTCCAGGATACTCAGAAGTGCCATGAGAGACAGACCTGGCAATCTATGAAAAATGCTGTTGCTGTTAAGTGCTGTGTAGTTGTTCCCAACTCATTGTGACCTTGTATGGTGTTTATGAGGAGCAACTTGTGGGTTTGAACTGCTAACCTTACAGTTACCATTCCAGTGCTTATCCTACATTGCAAACTTTACAGAACACAGTTCTACTGTGACACACATGAACTCAACATGATTCTGAATTAACCTGACAATAATTAGTTGTTGCAGCTGTCAGATTATCCAAAGCCAAAGTTTTCTCACATCTTCCAATCTTGACCATTTTTATCCAGAAGGAATGTTAGAAAAGGAAAAGTCTCACGTGAAGTAATCCCTACAGAATGTTAACCCTACAAAGCCTGTCTTTGTCCATCTAGCTTTTAGAACATCATTTCTAAGATATCTCTATATATCTTAGTCTGTAAGACACAAGTACTCTGGGAAGGATGTGAAACAAACCAAGTGTGCTTATTATTTGAAGCCTAGAATCAAAACTTGAAAATTAATATTTTTCTTCCAAATTTGATACTAGGGGATGAATGACATGTTGATAAAGCACCATGGCTGAGGTTCTGACTTCACCCCAGGGGAAAATTAAAACTCAAAGCAGGTGAACACCTATTATTTTTAAATAGTGTAATTTTTACTTGGGTTAAATTTTCCAATGCATTTAAAGATTGACTTCTATGAGAATTTTTTTTTTTTTCAAGAGCAAAAAAGAGCACAAAAATAGAAAAAAAAAAACAGCTAGTCTTCATAAAGTAGAACATGAACTTTTCAAACGACAATTCTACCACTTGTCTATGAACATCAATGGCATTGCAAGCCAGTCATATAACAAAAAAAGAGAAACACAATATACCCTGAAAGTAGAAAACAAGGTTAGAGGTGAAGCTTTAGCTAAAAGACTTTCTTTAGGTGACAGAGATACTAAATCAAGCTCATGCCTTCTCTCTGTTCAAATTCATAAAAAGTTTAATACCTCAAGTCTTTATTTTTAAATTTTCCCCCATGGAGTACTGGGTTAACACCTTACTGAACTTTATTTGGAAGGGTATTATGCATAAACCAGCATTGCAATAGTCAATTATTATAGGAAAGGAAGAAGAAAGAATTTAAAAAGAGACAATCAACAAAGAAAGAGAAATAAAATAAAAGGAAAAATTAGAAGTAAGGAGGAATATGTTTCTATGTAAATCTGTCATCAAATAAAACTGATTTGAGGAGGCAAACCTCACTTATAATGGAGATAGCTAAACATGCTTTACAGTACAAAGTCACTCAAAATGGTATTACTGGATATGACATTAGCTATCCACATTCTTGTTGTTCATCCACTTCATGGTTTCCAAGTTTGTTTTTCTTTAATAATCTATTGAATGGTTTTTACAGAAGTATATCTGTCATTTGGTTATCTTTCTGAAATATTCAACTCAACTGTCTCATTTCTACATCCCACATTTTCTTGTTACTTTGTCCTTTTTGTGTCATCCTTTTTTCCTAAGATAATTCTTATGGAAGGGATAACTGGTTTTCTGTTGAACCAGTTCCACTTTGTGTGACAAAATGCTCTATAGGGTTTACAATGGCTTATTTATCAGTAGATCACCAGGTGTTTCTTCCAAGGTGCCTCCGGGTAGACTCAAACAGTCATCCGTTTGGCTAGCAACCCAGTGTATTCGCCATTTGTACCACCCAGGGATTCTTAACATGGGGATATAGTGGTTGTTAAATGCCATCGAGTTGGCTCCAACTCATAAGAACCCTGTATAGGGTTCCTGAGGCTGTAGATCTTTACAAGAGCAGAAAGCCTCACCTTTCTCCCCTGGAGCAACTGGTAGATTCGAACTGCTGACCTTGTGATTAGCAGCCGAATAGGTAACATTCTATGCCACCTGGGCTCCATCTCAGGAATAGATATGGTAATATTGCTTTAATTGTGATCTTAAAGGATGAATCAAAAACCAAGTGGAGTCATTGGAACAATGATTTGTTCTATTCCCGAATTGAACTTATTCAAAGTTCACCTCCAAAGGGGAGATTGTTATTTTACAGAAAATGCTTATTTATAATCAATGATTTAAAATACTTTGTGATCACTCAAGAATAACACAGAGATTATAAATAAAGCTTTCAACTTTGAGCTCATATCTACTATAAAATAAATTAGTGCACCTGTTTGGGGCATGATTATTCATCTTTACAATTGCATGTGCTTTTCCCCTATTTTATTCTTTCCCCAAATTTCCTTAGCCAATAACAAAGGCGTCTATTGTGGGGAGAGTTTTCCAATGTGAGTGTATCGAAGAAAGAGAACACAGGGAATGTAACTGCATGTGTCGTAGGGGGAGGGGAAGAAATGGTTCTATTTGTACAGAAGAGGCCTATAGAACACTGTACAACAATTCTCCCTGAAACATCTGAAAATTGATCTCAGTTTGAGCTGAAGTCTTTACCAGTCTCACCTCAACAAAGTGCCCAAATGACTTTTTAAAAGGGTACAGCTCAAACCGGGGGAGAATGAGGGAAAGGGCAGGTTTGAAACTTACAGTGTTTCTATAATCAATACTCTGCTCCTGAACAAAAGTATAAAGAGGCGCCCAAATGTACTAAACCGCATTTCAAAAATGACATCGTAATTGCTGGCACTGCCCAGCCTACCCTGGCCTCAGCATTGCCAGGTTTTAAATTTATTTCAAACTGTTCTTCTCAAGTCTGCCTAATTTTTTTTTTTTTTTTTTTTAATCCAAATAGCAGCAACTCGCAGTTAGTGAACAAAGCTCCAGGATTTTTTTTTTTTTTTTTTTACTTACAGCTAAATTTAACTTTACCCACCCAATAAAAAAGAAATAAGGGAGCCTTTATTATCTCCCTGGATTTCTGGGTATGATACCACATCATAGAGAAGTGGTTATTAGAGACAATGGCCTACCAAGGTGAAGTTTGTAATAAAGCCTATTATGTGGTTTCACCATTGACACTAATGGAATGTAACAGTGATTTAGAATGATTTAATGGTTCCCAGGTTGTGCTCTAATAGTGCTCTTTATATTATGATGTATATCACAAAACCTAATGTGGCTGTTGTGATATATTGACAGTATTCATGCTGTTTCATTTTTTTAGGGGAATTTAAAAAACTGTCAAAGAGGAAAATTAATAGGCTGCAACTGCTTTATTTTCAAGGGTTCTGTTTTTTAAATGTATGTGCATAAATTTCCATTTGGTGCCACTCTTAGTCTAATAAATTCATTTGCATTTTTATTCTGAGGTAATAAAGAAGTGTGCATGTGTACAGTTCGTATGTGTGTATTTGTGAGTTGTGCAGCTACACATATACATTATGTTTGAAATCTGGCTTGGAGAAGATTCACTGTCATGCTTATAGTACATTGACAAAATGATTCAATGAGATTAAGGAATAGTACAAAAGAAATCATAGTTTTATTAAGTAGAGGTAAGATGATATCATTTGAATATTTAAGCAGACAAGTAGAATTTTAGTACTAATTGATTATAAACCAAATCAAACAAATGAACAAACAAAAAAAGCAACCTTGATTTTTTCTCATAGGAGTTCTGAGATTTCTTATTGTAAAGGGAATAGAATCAGTGAAAAAAGAAGTGAGGCAGAAAGATGCTCAAGTTGCTTGTAAGTAATTCAATGATGCCGGATTTTAAAGCAGCAAGGCATATTTTGACCCAAATAGAAGATGTCCAAGCCTATTATTTATTAAAAATTGTAGAAAAACAATTATACATAAAAGATGGAGGGTTTTTAAGACTTTCCATACTCCATCTCTGGAATGACCAACTAACTTCATTTCCAGGTAGCATTCGTTCCTTCCGAAACCTGCAGTTCTTCTTCTAAGTCCGCCTTAATTAGTGACATCTTCTTTTCCATCCCATTGCAATGTTCGTGTCTCTAATCCCAGTTGCCAACAGTCACCATCCAGCTCATCTCCACCTGATGTATGTCACTGTAGAATTATACTCCCTAAGATTTTAAATGGCTGCATTTTCAGATGTATATTACCAGACCTTTCTTCCAAGATGCCTTGGGATGGACTTGGACTATCAATCTTTCAGTGAACAACTAAGCACATTAACCAATTGTATCACCAAGGACTCTGATTTCCTTTTATTATCAATCAATGTGTCATTCAGTTGTTCACAATTTCAGCAGTATATTTTAATTAAACACATGATAAGCATTCAGTGCATACTTTATAGTTGTTTGGTTCATTGTTTTGATTGCATACTTTGTCACCCAACTATACCATGGTCCCATCAGACCATGATTTCTTGTAAACATTTACTGGTTGAGGAGTAGACTTTTAGATACCAGATTACTGCAACAAAGAATAACAACTTCATGGCAAGAACTTTTTTCTTAGATAAAATACATTCCTATACTCTATAGTTAATTTATTAAAACTTGCACAACACAGAAGAAAATGATACTTGTAATTCGTACTCAAGTACTTAATTTCATTTATATGACAGTTGATAAGGAGTCTTAAATGCCATCATGGATGTATTTGAATACATATAAAATTTTGACTTGAATCCTTCTGTACTACTGTAGCAAGATAGCTGGTTATGTATATATTACATACATGTGGATTTAAGTATGTCTGCTGGTACCATGATTAAAGTGCTCAACTCCTAACCAAAAGATCAATGATTCGAACTCACGAACTGTTCGACAGGAGAAAGATGTAGCAGTCTGCTTTCATAAGTATTTTACAATCTTAGAAATACTAGAGGGCAGTTATATTCTGTTCTATAGGGTCCCTATGAATAGTAATCTACTCCAAGGAAGTGGGTTTGCTTTTTGGGGGGTTAATGCATATATGTTGAACTCTGATGGGTCAAAACCATTTACTTAAACAGTGCACTTCATAACAATGTATTTATTCAAATATGTTGTTGTTATTGTTAAGTACTGTGGAGTCAGTTCCAATTCATATGAACCCTATGTGCAGTATCTCAGGCTGTAAATCTTTGAGGTATTGAAAGTCTCATCTTTCTCCATAGGAGTGGTTGGTGGACTTGAACCACAAACTTTGTGGTGTGCAGTCTAGTGCTTATCTTCTGTAATCATTGTGCTCCCATGCAAATATGTATATTAATTTAATGGCATTTTTAAATGTATAACATTTGTAAGCATATGGCACAACAATGGTTAAATTGAGTTTATTCAAATTTTTCATCTGAAATTTGAAAACTCATTTATTCAATATGCCATCTTAAGCTGTCATTGACATAGTTGGCAAAAAAATAAAAGTAAATAGAGAAGGGAGATAAAAATAACATTTGGATTAAAAAATCATGGTTTTGAATAAAAACACTCACTATTGCAAAAGTGCTACATTTCTTCCAAATTAATATAATTGATCTATAATATATATAATCTATAATATAGTATCACACTGATTTTTGTTAGAACTCAAAAAATGGAGACTGAAGGTCACCCAGAAAAGTCAATGTGAAAAAATATCTAGGAATGTTCTGAAAGAAAACAAAAACCAAAATCTGCTAGCACATTAAAAAAAATAATAATTTAATGATAACTTTATAATTCGTATCTGAATAAACAGAAAAGTTGAGCCAAGAAGACAGTCTAGAAGTAGACTCAAATATTCATGAGAATTTAGTAAATGAATGGTCATTTAAATCGGTAAAGAATAATACATTAATTGAGCAATGATAATTGGACAATGTGCTAATCATTTGGAGAAAAATTACACAATAAACCATTGCACAGTTTCTTATTTCAAAATAAATACAACTAGGTGTTGAATTTCTGTCTTATAAATTATGTGTATGTTCAAACTTAGAAATTGATGCCAGGTTTTCCAAATGCTTGTATAAAATTATACCCCCAGCAACAGGACCTGAGTGTTCCTGTTGTTTTGTTTCAATAGATCCAAACTTAAATTGTAAAAATTAAAACCACAAAAGAACTGGGAGAAATCATTGTGCTAATATAAAATGTGTTTAAATAATTGAAATGATTTTAAAAAATAGTTTGTGGATTTAAAATCACAAAGAAAAAGATAATGAATTTAACCACATTAAAGCTAAAGCTACACAAAATAATTGCCCTTGACAGAAATCTTATTTAGTAAAATATACAACAATTTTTAGAGAAATCAATAAAATAAATAACTCAATAGAAAAAAAAAAGTGATCAAAGGACATTAATACAGACTACACACCCACCAGGAGCTCTGGTAGCATAGTGGTTATGAATCGGGATGCAAATCGCAAGGTCAGCAGTTTGAAACTATCTCCACAGGAGAAACCCTGTACAAGGTCACTATGAGTTGGAACCGACTCCACGACACATAAGCACCACCAACACACACCCACCGCAAACACACATAAGAAATGGTATAAAACAACCAACCAAAAAACATACACTAAAAGATGCTCAAAATCTGTCTTGAAAGAAAGAAATATCTCAGAAATAATATGATTCAATTTTTCACTTAAAGTTTGAGGGTTCCCAGTACTGTTAAAGATATTGTTTATGCCATTAATGCAATTTTTTTAGGACAACTTGCAAAACTTACTGAAATTACCCAATAAACATATTAAAAGGTCTTGTTCTCACTAATAATCAGGGAGGTTACAATTCAAATTAGATACTATTAATGCCCCAAACAATAGCTAAAATTAATGAGATTAACATTATCAACTTCTGGTAAGGATGCAAAACAGCAGGGACTCTGGTTTTGAGGTCCTTCCTCCCTCTTTCCTTGTCTAAGTATGAATGTGGTTGAACCTCGTACTTTGTGGGAGCAAAAAGCCACATCTTTCTCCTACTGAGTGGCTGGCAAACTCAAACCACAGACCTTGTAGTTTGTAGTCCAGCGTTTTTCGTATGTAGCCACCAAGCTTAGATAGTGTTTTTGTTAAGTGCTATTCAGTGATTCTGACTCAAAGGGACCCTGTATAGGGTTTCTGAGGAGCCTCTGGTTTGAACCACCAAACTTGTGTTTCAAATAGACCTTACAGTCCAGTGCTTATCCTATAGCACCACACCAGGATACCCCACCTTAGATTTATTGTTGTTGTTGTTAAGTGCTGTCGAGTCAGTTAGTGAGTTTGAACCTTTGATTGGTTGGTTGTTTATGTGCCATGGAGTCTGTTCTGACTCATAGGGACCCTGGATAAGGTTTCTGAGACCATAAATCTTGACCAAAGCAAACAGCCTCATCTTTCTTCCGTAGAACAGCTGGTAGTTTCAAATTGCTGACCTTGAGGTTAACAGCTCAACTCTTAACCACTATACTACCAGAGGGCCTTTCTTTTGGAATACTGAATAGAAATGTTTCCTTAACCTGTCCAAATGTAACTCCTCTGTCTCCAAATGAGATAAAAAGGACTATAGTAAAACTGCACCAGTTTACATTTTGGTTATCATCTTAAAATAAATAATTAACCTAATTTGAACCTTTTCACAAAAATTGTTATTGTTGTTAAGTGCTGTCGAGTCAGTTCTGACTCATAACAACCCTGTATAGGGTGTGAGAGGAGTGACTGGTGGTTTTGAACCACCAGTTCTTATCCTACAGCATCCCACCAGGATCACAAAAATTAGACCAGTGTAAATAGCAAACAATTTTTGGTGTCACTTATGGTAGAAAAACATTTCCTACACCAGAGTTGCCATTGGTGAAGGTATAAATTGGTACAACTACTTCAGAAGACTGCTATCATTTTCTAAACTAGAACATTTGTTTAATTTATGATTCTGATATTCAACTCTTAGTTATACACATAACAAAAAAAAAGATACACTACTATCATGATCATAGCAGATTATTTGTAATATTCTCAAAATGAAATCATCCCAAATCTCTATGTCAATACTGGTATGAGAAGGGAAGTCCTATAATCATTCTGTAAAATGCACAATCAGCAAGTCAGAAGAACTCGATATAAGAATTTTCATTTGTTTTCCTAGATCTTTTTTTTAATTTTTTTGTGAAAATATGCACACCTGTTCACTTTTGGCCTTTCTTTTCATTGTGTGTGCTGCTCAAGATCCTGCAGAAGCTAAATTGATAATTTGTCCAGATTCTACATTTTTAGCTTAATTTCTCTGAGGTTTGTTAAATGGTTAGGACTCATTTGTCCAGGAAATGGTTAGGTTTAAGTAAATAATGGGAAATTAATTTCTGCTCCTCAGAATATTTAAAGCCTCGGAAACTCTATACATGGTTGCTAGGAGTCGGGACAGACTCGACTGCACTTAACAACAACAAAATATTCATAAAATAGTCCTGGTGTGGTGCTGTATTGCAAACCACAACATTGGCAGTTCAAACCCAGTTGCTCCTTGGAGATCCTATACAGGGTTACTATGAATCAGAATTGACTCTCCAATACCTAACAACAGCACCATATTCATACAATGAATAGTGGACAGCAATGAAAACAACTGATCTACACAACAAAGAAGAAACAATTAGAAAGATGCAAGAAAGAAATAAAATACAGAAGGGATCCCAGGTATACAAAACTTAAGGATCAAATAAAAAGTTAGCTTTACTATTAGATATCAGGACAGTGGTTTCCTTTGCAGGGAGAGAAGAAGAAGGCAGGAGTGGTAACTGACCATGTTCCAAAGGACAGTTATGAGTTGCAGCCAATTTTGTATTTCTTGACCTGGCAGGTGATTTTCAGATTCTCACTCGTGATAATTTTTGAGCTGAGAATTTATGTTTTGTGCAATGAATCTAAATATGAGTCTTCATTTTAGGCAAATAACTAAATAAATAATGAAAACCAAAACATTCAAAATAATATTTTAAAAAAAAACAAGCCAAAAGTAACAAGTTAAAGAAAAGGAAATGAACAAATGCTACTAATAATTTCTTGATACTTATATAATCTCTCTGTTGTTGTTGTTAGATGCCATCGAGTCAGTACCAACTCACAGGGACTCTATGCACAACAAAATGAAACACTGCTTGATCCTGGCACAACATCACAATCGTTGCTATGCCTGAGCCCATAGCTGCCATCTCTGTGCAAATTCATCTCATTTAGGGACTTCCTCCTCTTTTTCTCCGACCCTCCACTTAATCAAACGTGATATATCTTCTTCAGTAACTGGTGTCTCCTGATATGACCAAAGTATGAGAGATGAACTGTGGCCATCTTGGCTTCAAGGGAGCATTCTGGCTGTACTTCTTCCAATACAGATATGCTTGTTTTTCTGGTAGTCCATGATACTTTTAGTATTCTCCTCTAGCACTACAACTCAAATGCATCAATTTTTCTACAGTCTTCCTTATTCACTGTCCAGCTTTCACATGCATATGAGGTTATTGAAAATACCATGGCTTGGGTCAGGCGCACCTTAGTCCTCAAAATGACATCTTTACTTTTCAACACTTAAAAAAGCTCTTGTGCAGCAGATTTGCCTAATGCAATACATCGTTTGATTTCTTGACTGCTGCTTCCACAAGTGTTGGTGGTTGGTGTGATTATGTGTTGATGTTTAATAGTTCTTAGTAATTGCTTCTAAGCAAATAGCTTAAAATAGAAAAGTAAACATAATTGTAACAGGTTAGTAGACCCATTATCCATTTAATATTAACCCATAGGTACAGTTTTGCCATTAAATGTGGATTTATAAATTTCACAGAGATAATAACTTGTTTAATTTCTCATATGTTTAAACTTTCTGTCTTCTTATTATGTTAGAAGACAGGAACCCTGAAATTCTGAAAGGCTATGCTTTTTTGGTGACTAACAAGCTTAATGATTTTCCATAATTTTGCAGCATGCTGGGATTATTTTCATTCTCTGGGAGTTATGTGGTTGTTGTTGTTAGGTGTCATTGAGTTGGTTCCTACTCATAGTTATCCTATATAGGATTTCTAAGGCTGTAAATCTTTAGGGGAGCAGAAATCCTCATCTTTCTCTCAACAATGGGTTTGAACTGCTGACCTTGCATTAGCAGTCCAGTGCTTATTCTACTGTGCCACCAGCACTTCCCTGGGAATTGTAATGAGTGTTAATTGCTGAAGAAAATTTGAGGTCTGAAATATAATAAATATGCTTTTTATACCCATTTAACCAATTCAATGCTTATTAAATTCTTACTATATTAGGATGGGCAAGAGAAAGATGAGGATTTCTGCTCCCGAAAAGATTTACAGCCTCGGAAATCCTGTACAGGGTCACTATGAGTTGGTTCCAACTCCATGGCACATAACCACCACCACCATATTAGGATGGAATCCTGTTGTGGCACTGTGGGCTAAAGCACTGGAGTACATAGTTGGTTTGAACCTCAAGGTCAACGGTTCAAGATCACCAGCCGCTCTTCGGAAACTCTATACAGGGTTGCTATGGCTTGGAACTAACTCGATAGCACTTAACAATGACAATAATATTAGGATACGTGGTGTGGCACTGTAGGATAAGCACTGGACTACAAGATCAGTTTGAACTGCAAGGTTGCTATGAGTTGGAACCAACTCGATGACATTTAACAACAACAGTAACATATCAAGATTCTGAAGTCCAGGTCTGATGCTATAGGATAAGTACTGGACTGATAATTCCAAGGTTGGCGGTTCAAACCCACCAGATGCTCCTCACTCTTGATAAGCCTCCAAGAGTCATTATGGGTCAGAACAAATTCATGGCACTTAACAACAACAACAACATATTGGAATTATAATAAGACATAAAGCTTGGTCCCATGGTCAACACTTGGTGTATTCCTAAAAATGACAAATGTGATTTCAGTGTGGAAGAGCATGGGCTGACTTTCCTCACATAGAGCTCTTTCTGCATCACTGCTCCTCTGTTGGAAGAGATACAGTCAGACTGGAAAACGTGGGTCTCAAGGCCAGAAAGCACTTGTTTAAATGCGGTACTAGCTTTCAGTAGGTGATTATTCAGTAATAATAACTTAGCAAATGAAAGTGAGTATCTCACAAAGCATCTGTGTTCCTTAATTGGGTTAAGTGAACAAACTAGCTGTAGACTAGCAAACTCTAGTTACCTTCTCCCACTTCGGCTGTGTATTATATGACTCCTTGTCTGTGTCTAAATTGCCATATTGATCCATAAGCATTTTAAAATTGGGCATCACATCTTATTCTTCTTTATGCTTCTTTCAGAGTTTGGCATAATGTCTTGTGTAGAGCTGAAATTTCATATTTGATGGATGAATAAATTATTTTCAACCACATATTGAATAAGAGAAATGAAGGTAAGGCATGTGCCCTTAATTCTATTGGAGTGAAAGGAGAACCTACTCAATTAACCCAGACAAAATGAGGCTTTACTGACATTCTAAATATATATTTAACAACTGTCATTTAGAACATGAGGTTACCATACAAAGAATGAAAATTGGCTCACCAATTTTATAAGAAAATAATAAGAAGAAATGAACCTCAACTCATTGAAGAAGCTTGCAATACAACGTGTAGCTATGGAGTAAGATTAATTTTCTTGTAGAATCAAGTTGCCACTTCAGATTTTAATTGCTTTTATTCCAATCCACATAATGTTGAGTTTTAGAATTTTGTATTAAATGTGAGTGTATCTTCACCAGAAATAGCTTTTCTATTTGACGCCAGTAGGTAGAGGGAGTAGACAAATTAATCTTAAATTATTTGAAGCCCAAAGATTCTTTTGGCCTATTTGGTTTTCACATCTACTTCACCCCTTTAGAAAAAAGTGTGAAAACTTTAAAAAGATAATTAAACTATAAAAGAAAGAACTCTAAAGCTGCCCAACTATTCCCTCTTATTTCTAAAAAGGTATGTCATAATGAAGCGTGTCAATCTTTTTGGTGACAAAGGTCATGTATATATATAATAGGTAATAATTGTGCCCTTACGTCTTAATAGAACACTACATCCCAGACTACTGTATTTGAACTCTCTATGAAAACAACAGCCCGTGGTGAACCAGCTTGTCATAGGTACTAATGAAAAATTGCCAGAAACACCCTGATGGGACACCTCCTGCATTCATTCTGCCCCTGAACTCTGGGAATTCATGGAACACAAAAGTAAGATTTTGCTCTGTCTCTTGTTCCCTGCCAAAAATTATGCACAAAATTCAGAATATCTCTAATGGAAAAAGTAGGTAATATGTGCAGAATGTTTTTTTTTTCAAATGCAACCATACACTGATTAATGATTTTAGAGGACAAGAGGACAGGTTGAAGGAGAGAGAAAGACATTTGCTTTTTAACACTGAAGTAATTTCCAATTTACAAGCAAGTAGATGTTCACTTTTGTTTCTCATTTTGTATAGCACTTTCCCTGTGGAGAGCAGAAATAGGCAAAATGCCTCTCCTTATGCAACCTAAATGTTCTCTGAAAATAATAGTGTATTATCATCACTGGAGTTTGCTCTTTCCAAAGATTATATAGAGTAACTTTGGAAAAGTAAATGGGGGGGATGACTAAGAAATACAAAGATTCTTTGTAAGACAATAAAATGAATCGTGAATGATCATTATCCCATTTTGATGTTTCAACTTTAGATAGTCTATATTTGCCAGTTTCTACTGTCTTAATTAACAAAATCAAAATAATAAAAAATGGCAATTTCCTGTACTCTCACTTACTTTTTCTCCCCATTCTCAGCCTGTAGCAATAATTATATTTTCAAAATGCAAAACACTTCATTTAAAATGCAAGCTTCCCAGAAGTTGGCCAACTCTTATGGGCTCAAAGTGGCAGAACCAAGTAAATCTTTTCTATGACATCTTCCTCAGTTAAAACTCCTTTTGGCACATGTACAGAATATGTATCAGTCATCATGTAAATAAATTTCTGAGTCAATTTTTTTTATTGTACAATATTTTGCTCACTGGAGTGAAAGAAGACCAAGGACTCACACATCAGATGACTAACACACTTATTCTAATTTGTACCTTCCATGGATCACCTTTAAGCCACAGCTGACCTCTTATTATTATTATTTTTTTATATATTAGCTGGAAACAATTCATCAAGTGAGTTACCCCCTTTCCTTTCAAATCCACTTGTATTACTAAAAGGTTGAGTAAAGACCTCTGGGGAACAAGGGCAATTTTTGACATGGGTCTCAACAGATTAAACTATGCAGGGACAATATAGAATACATTGGAGCAATAACATTATCACATCATAGTCTGATTGAGAAGCATTTCCTTGCATTTCTGTCCTTTTACCATAAGCCAATAGTAGCCACAGGCATTTGACTGGAGAGCCTGGAGGATTGACAGGTCTGGCAGTCATTACACGCTGGATTGAATACTAGATTACTCCAAAGTGGCTGAGGGTCAGGGATCAGTGTGTTCCCTTTTGGCACTAAATGACTTTAATATCCTTACTGTATTAGTCAATTACTTTAAAGCTGCTGCTCTCTGAGCTCTCACTGCCCCCCTGCAGTTTACTATGGACATTTGAATTGCTCCCATACTTAACCCACACATCTGCTTTTAGCTGTCAAAAGAACAGTGCCATCAGTGGAGCTATTGACAATATGAAAAGAACTGAGATACTTGCTGGAGGTGACAAGTGCTTTTCTTTTGGCTGCTTGGCTTTAAAAAAAAAAAAAATCCACAAAACTAAATAACTCAGTTACAAAGATGGTCCTAAGAGAAAAGGAATTCAGCCTCTTTTTAATCTATTGGCATGTAAAGTGACCAATAGGACAGGAGGGTGATGGTAGTTGGCCTGTTTTAACCAAGTTACTTCCAGAAATGATTCACCCTCTAAGTGAGTTTTGATTATGGTTGTGAATACACACTTGAGTGGGGACCCATAGCAAAGTATTTCATTTCACAATGGTTCCAGTGATTGTGGAGAATTCTACCACAGTTCTCAATTTATTGGTGCAACACAGTGAAGAATTTTTCATCACAGCCACTGAACTTTAAAAGGTTTGGTGTGGCTTGGTGTTAAACCAACATGTCTAGATTAAATATGAACTGAGCTGATTTGAAATTAAAAACGACTTGAAAGTCATGCCTTCAGTGTTTCAGAAAAACGGACCGAATTCCCACACAAGCGCGCTGTGGAGCGGCCCTGACTTAACGCGTGTGCATGTGTGCACAGAGGCAGCCTGCTTGTAAGAGCCAGTGAGAGCAGGTGCCGAGGGGTCATTGCTACAGTGATAATCGAGGACATCACAGGACATTGCTACAAGAATCTCAAGAGCTATCTCATACAGAAATAGAAACTTCTAGGAAGGTTACCACACTGCCTTTAGGAAGCTTTCATCAGAATCCGGGAAAACATTTCTTATTTATATAACCTCCCTTCACTAAGAGAATAGGGTTATTTGAACAAAAGGTGTTCTTAAACCTGTTTTGCTCAGTTTCCATGATTGATTCTGAGTTTTTCATATACTAAGGAGCTCTGGTAGCGTAGTGGTTACGAATCGGGCTGCGAACCGCAAGATCAGCAGTTGGAAACTACCAGCTGTTCCTCAGGAGAAAGATGAGGCGTTCTGCTCCAGTGAAGATTTATAGCCTCGTACAGGATTACACCCTCGGAAACCCTGTACAGGGTCGCTATGGGTCGGTTCCGACTCCACGGCACATAACAACAACAACAACAACAGGATTGCTATGCTGTACAGGGTTGTTATGAGTCGGTTCTGACTCCATGGCACATAATCACCACCACCACCAAGTTTATATAAAATACATATATACTAATCCCACTGCCATCAAGTCAATTCTGACTTATATCTGGTCAATTATCTATATCTATATATCATAGTGCCCTTGTATCTATCTACCTATTTGTGTGTGTGTGTGTGTGTGTGTATGGTAACGGTGGTGTGCCATGGAGCCGGCTTTAACTCATTGTGAGTCATGACTAGGAGTCATATGAGTCAAAATATGCAATATATATAGAAACTACCAGTCGTTCCATGAAAGAAAGGTGAGGCTTTCTGCTTCCATAAAGATTTACAGCCTAGGAAACCAGTGACCCTGTATAGGGTTTCTGAGGAGGTACTGGTGAGTTTTAACTATGGACCTTGTGGTTCAAACCAACCTTATAGTCCAGTGCACAGCGCCACCACACACCAGGACTCTCTCTTTCTCTCTCTCTCTGCGGGTTAGTGGGCTGGACTGCAAGGTCCTTTGAACGTATTGTCCGTGGTACAAGTTCACCATCTGCTTCTCAGTAACCCTGTACATGTTCGCTGTGGGTCAGAGATGGCACTTAACAACAACAACTTATTATCATTGTTAAGTGTTCTTGATTCGATCCTTACCCCTAGCCATCTTGTATAGGGCTTCCGAGGAGCATCTGGTGAGTTTGAACAGCCCACCTTGCTGCAGGATAGTCACTGGACTAAGAAACACAAGATCAACAATTCAATCCCACCAACTGCTACTTGGAAACACTATACAGGTTCTCTATGAGCATGTGTGTATAGCTCCAACTCATAGCGATCCAAGGCTTTAAGTCTTCGTGGGAGCAGAAAGCCTCATCTTTCTCCCGAGGATCAGCTGGCGGATTTGAACCTCTGACTTCACGGTTTGCAGTCCAGTACTTATCTTATGAAGCCACCACACCTCCATATGCATATGTATACACACACACATATGTATCTATACTTACATATGTGCAAGCAATGGTTCACACCATATAATGTAAACAAAAGATTTAATTTTGAAAAAATAGTCAACTGAGTATAGTCTGTGAGTTGTTTGTTGTTGTTTTCATTGTTATTTGTTTTGCACCTATAAACTGTGGGTTTGGGGACTATTGCTTTGCCTTAATTAGCAAACATTTTTCACAGAAACAAAAACATACTGTAAAACATTATGTCAGCAGAAACATGATATAATCAAACCAAGTAAAAAATGATAAAGAAATAAAAAGTCTAGATTGTAACCAGTTCATTAGGAATTATGATTTCTCTCATCACAGTGATACATTAAAGACAATTTAAAGGGGAAATGGCATGGAATTACAAGATTTGGCAACTGTTCTATACTATTTGCTAAACATTAAGATTTGACTTAATTGTAGAAAAAGACATCAACCTAGCCTAAAGAATTAAAATGTACTTTGATACTTCGTAATAATATGAACAGCTCCAAATATTATAATTTCATGCCATTTCACGTGCAATTGTAATTTTTTTTATTAGATTAGCTTTTGGATCTTATGAGTTAATACAGAATAAACTTTAAATACTTGAATTTTAAAAGTAAAAGTAACTCCAACCATATGAAAGCAGACAGATGAGACGACAATAAAAGTAAATTTCAACACGCATTTCAAAAATAAAGATTTTTACCTTAGAAAGCAAGTTGCATGAGTTTGTTAATTTAAAATTTTGTCACTGAAGGGTCTTAAAAAACTTGATGCCTCTTGGCAATCATGCGTCATTAGCACTTTCCATTCATTTCTATTTTGTTGTGTTTGGGGAATTGAGTATTCTGGGGAAGAAAGGTGGCCTGACAAGAAAGTGATTGAATCAGCCCCTTGATAGTTAGGATGACAGAAGGTGAAGAACTGTAGCTGCAGCTGACAACTTCTTTAATATGAATCACTTATAAATATTTACCATTCATAATTCAACAATAACTCTATGAATAGCACATAAACAGAAGCATTTGACAGTTTGTTTGGAAGCTTGATCACTGCTGTTTTGATGAGAGTGTGTTTCTATTAGGAAGTGTTTTTAACCAATTCATTTAGAAACATCTTTCCCACGGCTCATCATTATTTTTAATATGTAACTTCCTCTTGCAGTTTACTTACCACATGGCAGTTTTGTTAGAGACATAGAGTTTGCATTATCAAGCATTAAATTCCTCTTCCATTATGCCATGGTAGTTTTTGATGGATCCAATTAAATTCTATTTCCACTAGAATAGATCACAAAACATACTGAGTCATGTTTTGCAACATTGTGTACTAGTTTTCTTTTAAAGTTAAGAATGACTATTATTGTCTACGAAGTAGAATGAGGTGAATTGTCTCATGAAACGTAAAATAAGATCTACAGTCGGTTAGTGTAGTATCTAATTTTCATTTTCATGGAGTTCACTGCGACTTCCCTAATATAACCAGGAGGATTTAAATGACCAGTGGAGGTGGATACTTCTTTCTTCCTGACCTAGTGAATAATGAGGGAGACAACCCCCTAGTCTATTATGCCTTCAGCTGTGGAGTGGGAGTGTAGTTACTTTTCATAGCACAGAAAAAGATACGTCTCTTTTATGGCAGTGAAAGAGAAAACATGTAGAATTATAGCCTGTGCATTTTAACATTTTTACTCAGTAATTACATAGAAAATCGACTAGCAACTTCAGTTTTTAAGTTTTTCCCCATTGTTTTGGTAAGAAAAAACATATTTATATTCACACATGTTAAAAGAATAATTTAGTTGTTTTATATCTTAAAAAGAAGACATTATCATTTCTGAAGCAGAACATATTGTCACTAAGTAAACATTGTTTTTATAAACAAACTTCCTTTAAAGAGTGACAAAAGTTTATAAGCAAAACCATAGGTGTGTGTGAGTATTTAAACCTTTGTCCTTTTTTAAAACAACTGTGTCTGAATGCCTCCTAGTTTTCTTATGAAATGTCTGTATGTGTGTCTTTAATAATTCTGATATACGAGAATGATGGTTGTTTCTAGAAGTATCATTAGAATAGTTTCAAATGTCTCTTTGCCTTTGAATGTGCTTCATACATCAGCAACAGAAACCCACAGAATCTGCTTGTCATGTATCATACTTCAATATGTAAACAGCTTACTGACTGGCTTTGCATGAGAGTAGGGCTCATAATTTTCAGTCTGAAAATGACATATACAAATAAAGGAACTAAAGCATGGAAAGTAACATAGTTTGGTCTTGTGACTAATGGTAACCTAGTGCTATTGAATTACTGAACTGTGTCTGAGAACTAATGAGAAAATTTTCCCAGGAGAATCTTTATCCAGTGCACTTGGAGAGCACCTTGGGGACCTATTCTGAGTCTGTCACCTTCCGCGTCTCATTGACACTCCACATCTTTACCACCATTCCACTGTGCAACCATTTCACTTCACACCTCACGATTAGAATATTAAAAGGAGAGAATACTACATGACTTGTTCCTGATAGCAGAGTTGTTTTTGACACTGAGAATAGAAATTGTCACCAGAATATCACAAAGACATGAGAGCCTCCAACTAAGTAGAACATTCTAAAGCTTAAATCTATTTTATTTTGCAGCTAATGAAAGCGTTCATGAAAAAAAAAAATTAATGGCATGTAATTCATTTAATCAGAGTTATTTAAGGGCTGAATAATTTTAGCCAAAAGAGAATAGATTTTTTTTAATACAAAAAAAAAAAAAAAAAAGATTTTGCCATAGAATTCAGCGTGGGTCATTATTGTTTTGTTTGATCTTCTGTATACTTGGATAGAAGGTATGCCCATGAAGGATGGTATTCTTTGATTGGACAATGACTAAGAATGTCACAGCTACCCCAGTGTTCTTCCTGAGTGAATAAGAGCACTACCATCACTTCTGAAAGAGTGAAAGATTTGGTGGAATATATTCCTACTTCCCAACACAAAGGAACAAAGAGGGTGAAAAGATAAGACCATATAAGGAAGTATTCCGCTAGTATAATGGTTTTTTTTTTTTTTTATCCTTCTATTTGCCTTAGCAAGGAATCACTCATTAAAGGATTCTCTTCTGAAAGTCAGAAGCTATTTTTTTTTTAATCAGCAGGATGAAATCTCTGCCACTAACAAAACAAAATTATTGTTGATTTGTTCTTGTATGCTTTCCAAAAGCATGATGACCACTTTTATGGTTGGGTTTTACCTTGCTCCCCGAAAGCATCTTACTTTCATTTGCTGAGGTCAAACTATTGAATTGAAAGCATTACACATTCACAAAAAAAAGACCCTCTGATGCAAATCTGTCTTGAAAGTACAGCCAGAATGATCCTAAGAATCGAGTGAGATTTTGACTCTCGTTCTTTCTACATGTTGTCAGAAGGAATCAGTCCCTGGAGACAGACATCATGTTCGGTGAAGTGGAGAGTCACTGAAAAAGAAGACCCTCAGTGAGATACAGTGGCAGCAGGTATGGGATCAAATGATGGTGGAGAAGGACCAGGCAGTGTTTCATTGTATTACGCATAGGGTCTCTGAATTGGAACTGACTCAATTGTACCTAACAACAACAACAATATGCATATTTGTACTAGATTTTCATTTGTCAAGAATCAGACATTATGTATTCTTCTTAACAAGTGGTCAAATTTATATGTTCCTTTAGTCAAATGTGGACAAACTTTATTTTAGGTACAAATATACCACAGAATGAATTTCCTGAGCCACGCTCCTTCTATGACAAATTCTCTTCTCCTCACAGCTCACAATGTTTCATTATTAGAGTTTGTTTTGGCCAGAAAAGAATGCTTCTTACTTCTCTAATTATTTCTCATTCCACTTCCCCTACCTCAGTTTGGACTCTAAGGTTTACACTTTCAAAGTGCATGCTGGGTTTTGGTACTGTTTTCTTTTCACTGCTGAATTGACCTTGTATATGCTGTCTTCTTTTCAGATTCTTATTATAGAGCAAAAGAAGCCAGAGGAAGTTCTAAAGTTCTCTGCTTTCCATCATGGTACACCCAGAAAGATGCACTACTCTGGCAAAAGTAAGACTGAAAATACTTCAAGATCAAGGGGAAGTTGGAAGATAATATAAAACTTTAATGCTTTGAGTCCATGCAGTATTTGTAATGACATGTAGGATGGAATTGTCTGTGAAGGATGCCCCATCTTGAGGAGAGGCTAATGGAAAATTCCATGCGATTAAAGGAGCTCTGGTAGCGTAGTGGTTACCAATCAGACTGCAAACCTCAGGGTCAGCAGTTCGAAACTACCAGCTGGTCCGTGGGAGAAAGATGAGGCTTTCTGCTCCTGTAAAGATTTACAGCCTTGGAAACCCTGCACATGGTCGCTATGAATCAGAAGTGACTCCATGGCACATAACAACAACAACAACATATCAGTCTAATATGATAAATACATAGAAAAAGAAAGGGTTAAATTGAACTCAATATTCTGGTGTCATTCCTGCTCTAAGTATTTATTGAGCATCTGTGTTCTTGTCCCTCTGACCTATTTTACATCATATGTTGGGATAAGAACACATCTTATCACTCTGTCTTATGGATCTTTCTTTTTATTGAAAGACAGAATTGAGAGTGAAATGTGGCTCTTTACCTCTGAGGTGAATTAAAACGTTATTTATTTTATACATAATATGTAGATCTGTTATCCTGTTAGTTTAATAAGCAAGATGATTGATCACACAGCTCAGTTGACTTTAGAATGCTTTTCCATATGGGCATCTTCAGCTAAAGTAGCTGGAACTTTGTGACTCTTGAATGGCAATGTTTCAAAATATCATGCATAAGTGAGAGTTAAACGCACATTCATTATATGCCTTACATGAGGAGTCCATTAAAAGGGTCTCCTTCATTTTCTACTATGCCAGAGTCACAAAATAACTTCAAACTTTGTCCCAAAGATGAAATCAAAAGTCCACCTTACACACATGAAAAGGACATCTCTATGGATTTAAACCAAGGCCTGATTATTCAAGCGCCGCTTATTTGGCTCATGGCTAAGTCAGAGTTTGCTACTTCTGGGCATGTTTGACTATAGGGAACTCGCCCTCATTTTCATCCCTCTGCCTGTTCTGAAGGATGTGAAAAACACACAACTTCATTTTTACTCATGTGGTTTTGAATGGGCTCCTATATGACTCATCTTCTTTAGAAGTGGGAAAAAAATAAGAAAGCAGGTGATGGGCTTTTGCATGTGCAGGGATTTGGGGATTTCTTCCTTTCTTCTGTTTTCCATTTTTCTTTCCCCTTGACAGACTTTCTGGTCTTTAGGCGTTTATAAGGTCTCTGCTTCATTCTTTCAAACTAATCACTGATATATGGGTGGGGGTAGCGGGGGATACAGGAAACAGGAAATGAATTCCTATCCACAGGACAACTAAGAACCTCAGAGACCATAGGTCATCACTCTGAATGGAAAAATTCTAGTGAAAGGAACTCCTGGAATGATAGCATTGAAGGGGATAGGCTCTCTTTGATGTCATTCATTGAGGTGTGTACCCCTACATTGCCACAAAGTTCTGACTTGCTTCTTTAAACTTAGTGCACTTGAACTACTATACTTTGCTTTCTAATTTTTAGTTTAGGTACTAAATTATCCGTGTAAGCAAGGCAGTTTAGGGGAAAAAAGTGACCAGACATTGAAGAATCAGATATTGTCAGACCAATTATTCCAATCATTCTTCAAAGAAAACAGAGAGAGCTCCAGCTGTGTGGAGCTGGGTAGAATGGATTCAAATGGTTTCTACTTATGTGTGCACCAGTAGAATAGATAGATCAAAACTTTCAAAAAATACTTCCAATTCAGGATTGACTTGTTTTCATATAAAAGTGCCAGTTTAAAACTCTGTTTACCAGCTCACTTCAATTCCTATTAAGGTAATGTTATATAAAAGAGAGGTCATGCTCTCACTGCAAAAGTTTTCTACTTAGTACATGTTGGGTATTTTATTTTCAAGCCCAAATAAGCTAACTGACAGTTTGAATTAGAGTCAGTTTATTTCAGTAAATATTATAAATTGATACCTGCTTTATGTTTCTGTTGTTTTGAGATCATGGCTGAGCTGATTTCCCTCCACTCTACTCCTACAAATTTAAAGTGTCATTTGAGAACAAAAGGACTTTCTTTTCTCATAGTCTTAAGCAGTTGAGGAAAAATTTATTTGAGGTGTTTTTGGAGAAACTTCTTTCTGGCTATATCTGTACAATTCTAAGTAAACAGGGAAAATAGAAAAGTTCAGTCAAATCCCTTCATTATAAAACCCAGGGAAACTCTAACTCAAGACAATATACTAATTTGTTCAATTAAAGTAGCCTGTTCATTAAGTCTAATTGGTCAAAACTTTTGTGCACATTGTTAAAATTGTGGCTACTCAAAGACCTTAGCAAAATTTGCACACAGCTGGTCTATGGACATTACAACACTATGTAGTCAAAGCCTCGCGTTCTCCCTTTTGATTTTCTGAGAATATTTCCCCATAAAATTGTAGTATAATAATGGAAAAAATATGTACAATTCTTCCTCAATTAGTTTTCTATATAGGCTTAGCCTGTTCATAGTGGATCCAAGCAGAATGATCATCTTTTCTCCATTTTTCATGTGATTTATTGGTCCAGTGGTGAGGATTTTTGTTCATGGACTTTTTCAAAATTTTCTTTAGCTTCAGCCTAAATTTTCATATGAGAAATTGATAGTCTATTACACAGTATGCCCCTGGCCTGATTTTAGCTGCTAATATGGTGCTTTTCTACCATCTGTTCCCACAGATGGAGTCAATTTGGTTTCTGTGTATTCCATCTGGTGAGGTCCATGTGTATACTTGTCTTTTAGGTTGTTTAAAAATATTTTTTCAATGAGTAAGTTATTGGTCTTGCAAAATTCCATCATGTGATCTCCAGCATCTTTTCTACCACCAAGGCTATATTTTCCAGCTACTGATCTTTCCTCTTTACTTCCAACCACCAGAAATGATCCTTACATGCCAATTCCATGATTTATCAATTTCAAACTGAAGAAACTGGTAGAATTCTTCAATTTCATTACCACTGGCTTCAGTCATTTATGCATAAATTTGGATTATAGTTGTATTAAGTGGTCTTCTTTGTAGGTGTATGGATATTATCCTATCACAGACATTGTTATACTTAAAGATAGATTTTGAAATGTTGTTTGTGATGATGAATATGATGCTATTTTTCTTCAACTTGTCATTCCCTGAATATTAAATCATATGATTGTCAGATTAAAAATTGAACTGCAAGGTCAGTGGTTCAGACTCACTAGCTGGTCCTTGGAAACCCTCTACAGAGTCGCTATGGGTTAGAATCGACTCCATGGCACTTAACAAACACAATACCAATCCATTTCAGCTTGCTAATGCTGAGGTTATAGATCTTTATGCAATCAATTTAATTTTTGACAACTTTCATATTTCATACAGAGTCCTGGTGTGGCTCTGTGGGTTAATGCACTGGAACTGCAAGGTCAGCAGTTCAAGCCCACTAGCCGCTCCACAGAAACCTTATAGAGGGTCGTTATGGGTCAGAACTGACTCAGTAGCACTTAACAACAGTATACTTTGTACATTCTATGTTCTGCTTACTAATGGATGGTAAAGCTGTTTCTCCTTATTTTGAGTTGTTCCCCATCATCAGCAAATGAAGGTTCCAAAAGCTTTACTCCCTTCACATCATCATAGTCAACTGTACTTTGAGAAGGCTGCTATTATCCTTACTTGTATTTTGAGTGTCTTCCAACCTGAGGGGCTTATCTTCCAACACTATATCTGACAATATTCTGGTGCTGTTGATAATGTATCAGTATTCACTGGTGCTATCTGACAGTGTTCCACTGCTGTTTATAAGGTTTTCAGTGGTTAAAATTCAGAAGTCGTCTGCTTCTCCTTCTTTCTAGTCTGTTTAGTCTGGAAGTTCAGCTGAAACCTATCCACCCCATGGTCGACTCTGCTGTATTAAATTTGCTGTTGGCATAGGTGCTAGCATTACAGCAACATGCAAAGCACCATGGTATGACAAAATGACAAATGAGTGCTATAGGGAATTATTTACATGTTGTATACATCTCCATGGGAAGCCAAATATACCCAACTTGCATTCTAGTGAAAATGTTTAAGAAGTGTCATGTTCATGGAACAGTGCATGTGGCAGAATTTTGTTGTTTTACATGAAGGGACTTCAAAAAGTTCAAGGAAACATAGTATTAAGAAATAATGGAAATCTTCCATGAACTTTTGAAGCCCTTTTATAAAGTAAAGGGAAGAAAATATTTTTCATTAAGTCCAAGTATTTCCTGTTAAGGCAATTGAGAGTTAGTGTTGTTAAGTACCATTGAGTCTATTCTAACTTATAGAGACCCTATAATATAGTTTCCAGTCAGGAGTTCTGGTAGCATAGTGGTTACGAGTCTGGCTACTAACCTCAAGGTCAACAGTTCAAAACTACCAGCTATTCCACGGGATTTACAGCTTCAGAAACCCTGCTTTCCACAGGATTTACAGCCTCGGAAACTTTATAGGGCTGCTATGAGTAGGAACTGCCAACCTTGTGGTTCAAAACAACTTTGCAGTCTAGTGCATTAACCCACAGCACCGCACCAGGACTCCCCATTTGAGGGGAGAGATCAAAAATTGGATTTGTCTTGGCTATGGATCTTAGGAAGGAATCATTAATGGTTCGCACTTATTTTTTAAAAATTGTTTTCTGATTCACAGTGGCTCTGCTGGTGTTTTGGATCCATTTTTTCAGGATCCACTAAAACCATGAACCAACATTAAAAAGCCACAGTGCTTCTTGGATTCAGTTCTGGGATTCAATGAGGAGCACCAATGTAACTAATTTTAATCTTCAAACTTTAGATAAACGATAGAATTTTTGTTTATATGACACTGGGCATGTAGTCATAGGTGGAGATGAAAGTGAATCCAGCTAAAATAATCCAACATATTTCTTTCATCTGGTGATTATTGCTTTGTTGAAGAGAAATTTCCAACCACAAGGATCATACTTTGTCGAGTCACTGTCAAACTCTGTCTGAATAAGTAACATCCAGCTCAATGGGGTTCAATGCTAAATTCATACTTGTTTAGTGTCATCAAGTCAGTTCTGAAATTCTATATAGGGTTTCCAAGGAGTCTAGTGTTTATCCTATAGGCCACACCAGGACTCCAAAAATTAATACATAAATTAATCAAATTCAACATAATCAATCTTGGGTTTAAACTTAATATTCTCAAACAATCTGAGCACTCTGACGATAGGTTTCCAAATATGCTGTGTTGTTTTTGTTGTTTAGTGCTGTTGAGTCAATTCAGACTCAGCGACACTGTATAGGATTTCCAAAGAGCAGCTAGTGAGCTTGAACTAATGACCTTACAATTCAAACACAAGGCACCACACCAGGACTCTAAATATGCTGAAGTAGCAACATATCCTCCCACGTTACAGATTATAAACTGTTCAACTCATTAGATGATCAAGTTATATGGTAAGACAGAATGACAGTTCAGTACCAGGGATAAACTAGTCAATTCCAACTTATCCATACCCTAGAGGACAGGACTGAACCGCTTCTTAGGAGTTCTGAGACTGTAAATCTTTACAAGAGCAGATAGCTTCATCTTTTACTTATGGAGTAGGTGGTGAATTTGTGGTCAGCTGTCCAATACTTAACCTACTGCACCACCCGGAACCCTTACATCAGGAATTGAGGGTTAAAAGCAGCCTCTGAAGAATAATGGAAATTTGTACATTCTGACTTTCAATATGTGTTTTGTTGTTGTTGTTTCTTTTGCATATATAGCTTTTTGTTAAAAGAAATTAATTCAGAACTTGAATATTCACATCTAAAATTGAAGTTTCTTCTCTTAAAATTTCTATGGGAAAGAAAAAAGGAAGAAAATGTTCCTTGACTACCTCTTGTGAGAAATTTCCTACTTTCTTTCTTCACAGACTCCAGCCTCCAACCATGGGCTTGCCTCCTATCTGTCTCTTTAAGCTTGATGCTGTTGCTTATTTTCCTGTTCTGTATCTTTTATTCTTAACTTTGTCATCTTACACAGAGTAGTTAAATGAACTGTGTGCTTTGTTGTCATAATCTAGATGATGACTTTAGTCTTCTCATTCCTTATCAAATGGTATGCTTGAAACTAATTTTCTATTAAGGTGGTTTTCAAACAGATTTTGATGATGTAACCTAAAACTAATTGTACAAAGACATGTAACACCTTGGAAGTGTTTAAGTTGTCATCCCAAATTTTTCATACTTTTAAGTAATTTCAAATGATGTCATTTCTAGCATATTGTAAATATCACAATTTATGTGAAATGGTTAAATCAGTTTTGAATTTTTAATAGAACAATTGATATTAAAAATAAAGTAAAAGAAGCACATTGTTTTTGTTATTAATTGCCATCGAGTTGGTTCTGACTCACAACGACCCTGTAGTAAGTTACTGAGGAGCAGCTGGTGAATTTGAAATATTGACCTTGTGATTCTAACAGATCTTGCAGTCTGGTGATTATTCGACAGTGCCACACCAGACTTAAAATCTGCTACTCTATAAAATCAAAGGTTTGGTGCTACGGTTTAATAAGCTCGACTGCAAAGTCAATTTGAACTGCAAGGTTGGCGATTCAGTTTACCAGCTGCTCCTCAGAAACCCAAGGAGCTCTGGTAGAATAGTGGTTACGAATCGGACTGCCAACCTCAATGTCAGCAAGGTCAGCCGTTCGAAACTACCAGCATGTTCCATGGGAGAAAGATGAGGCTTTCTGCTCCTGTAAACAGCCTCGAAAATCCTGTGCAGGGTCACTATGGGTCGGAATTGACTCCACGGTACTTACCAACAACAACAACCTCGGAAACCCTGTACAGGGTCGCTATGGGTCAGAACCAACTGGAAGGGACTTAACAACAACAACTAAAAAAGCAATAAGAGCACTGGCAAGAAATTATCAAAATTAATTTTCAAAACCTTGAAAATAAACCAAGTCTCTGCACTTGTTCAAGAAAAACAGCTGAATCTTTAGGTTAGTGAGTTTTGTGACTTTGACTCAACTCCTTCCCCAACCAAATGGCAGCCTTGAACCTGTCAGCTTTGCAAGGACGGAGACTGTGAAAATCTGCAACCAGGTAGACACTGGAAGGGACATGTTGGGATTAGACATTTTCAAAAGCCCCATCTAAGAGAAATGTCATAATTTGACTTGTCAGGAAGTTTTCTGAAAAGCTCCATTCTCAAAGTATGTCTTTATTCGAACTGCCTTAGAATATATTTTGTGTAAGCAGTCATATCACTAGGGTATTTATTGAAAACAACCATTGGCAATTATTAAAGATTGCAGCTGTCTGAGATAGAGATACCAATTGGAGCCAACAAAAGGCTGGGCAGAAAACTTGAAAGGAAAAACTAGGAGATGAAATATCCACAGAGGACCTTGAAGAGCTATCATACATACACGGACATGCGGGGGTTGCAATAAACAATACAGGGAACCAAAAAGAACTGTGGAAAACAAGCTTTATAGCAACAAGAAGTCAGTTGCTACCTGTTTGCTACAGTCGAATATGCTTAATTTGTTTGAATAATCCCATAGGCTGACAGAAAATGGCAGCTCATATGGCAGAGGTCTGGGAGGAGTGCAGCTGCTTTGGCTGTGAAAAGCACTAGCCAGGTAGGAAGCATTTCTCATGTGGTCTAGGAGGCATATCTGGATGAGCATGTTGTTGGAGTTGTTATTGTTGTTAGGTATGACTGAGTTGGTTCCAGTTGGTAGCAACTCTATGTAGAGCAGAACAAGAAACTGCCCAGTACTATACCAAACAATCATTGCTAGTTTGAGGACATTGTTGCAACCACTGGGTCAATCCCCCCGATTAGGGTTTTCCTCCTTTTCACTGACCCTCTAACTTACCAAAATTTTATTCTCTTTCAGGGATTGGTCCCTCCTGTTAATATGTCAAAGAATATGAGATGAAGTCTTGCCATCTTCTGAACTTCTTTCAAGGCAGATTTGTTTATTCTTTTGACAGTTCAGGAAGTACCATATGTCAATTGTCTTTGCCAAAACTAAAATTCAAATGCTAAAATTCTTCTCTGGTCTTCACTTTACAGCTTTAACATGCATAAGAAATCATTGAAAATACCATGGCTTAAGTCAGGCGCACCTTAGTCCTCAAAGTGATATCTTTGCTCCTTAACACTTTTAACTTCAATTTGTGCAACAGATTTGTCCAATACAATAGGTCTTTTGATTTCTAGAATGCTGCTTCCAGGAGTGTTGACTGTGGATCCAACAAAATGAAATTCTTGACTATTTCAATCTTGACTCCATTTGTAATGATGTTGCTTATTTGTGCAGTCATGAGGACTTTTGTTTTCTGTGCATTCAACAAGGATGGTTCATGAGCACCCTCTAGTTCTGATGCCATTTACTTCTTAATATAGTCCAGCTTCTTGGATGGTTTTCTCAGTATACAGATTGAGTAAGTATGATAAAAGGCTATAACCCTGACACATGCCATTACTGATTTCAAACCATGCAATGCCCCCTCGTTCTGTTCAAACCACTGCTTTTTGATCTATGTACAGGTTCTACATGAGGACAATTAAGTGTTCTGGAATTTCTATTATTTGCAATGTTATTCATACTTTGTTATGACCCATACATTTAATTGTCTTTGCATAATCAATAAAGCACAAGTAAATATCTTTCTGGTATTCTCTGCTTTTATCCATGACCCATCAGACCTCAGTAATGATATCTCTCATTCTGCATCCTGTTCTGAATCCTATTTGAATTTTTGGAAGTTCCCTGTCAATGTACTGCTGCAACTGTTTTTGAATAAACTTCAGCAAAATTTTACTTGTATGTGATATTGTTTGAAAAATTCTGCATTCTGTTGTATCACCTTTCTTTGCTGTTGTTGTTAGGTATCATCAAGTTTGTACTGATTCATAGCGACCCTGAATAGAACGAAACACTGCCCAGTCCTGGGGCTAAAGCCATAATTGTTTATGCCACGCTAGAGCCCATTGATGTTGTCACTTTCTCAATCCATCTCGATGGGGTGTCTTCCTCTTTTTCTCTGACCCTCTACCTTACTGAACATGATATCCTTCTCCAGTGACTGGTCCCTCCTGACAATATGTCTGGAGTATGAGAGACGAAGTTTGGCCATCCTGGCCTCCAAGGAGCACTTTCACTGTACTTCTTCCAACACAGATCCTTTTGTTCTTTTGGTAGCCCATGGTGCTTTCAATATTCTCCTCCAGCACCATAACTCAAATGCATCAAGTCTTCTACAGTCTTCCTTATTCACTGTCCAGCTTTCACATGCATCTGAGGTTATTGACAATACCTTGGCTTGGGTCAGGCACACCTTAGTCCTCAAGCTGACATCTTTGCTCTTCAACACTTTAAAAAGGTATTGTGCAGCAGATTTTCCTGATACAATACGTCATTTGATTCTTGACTGCTGCTTCTCTGAGTGTTGATAGTTGATGCAATAAGAATGAAATCCTTGACAACTTCAATCTTCTCTCCATTGATAAGAATGTTTATTGGTCCAGTGGTGAGGATTTTTTGTTTTCTTGACATTGAGATGTAATCGATACTGAAGGCTGTGCTCTTTGATCTTCATCAGTAATTGTTTTAAGTCTTCTTCACTTTCAGCAAGCAAGGTTGCTTATCTGCATATTGCAGGTTGTTGATGAATCTTCCTCCAATCCTGATGCCATGTTTTTCTTCATATTATTCAGCTTCTTGGATTATTTGCTCAGCATACAGGTTGAATAAGTATGGTAAAAGAATACAACCTTGTCACACACCTTTGTTAATTTTAAAACATCCAGTGTTCCTATGTTCTGTTCAAACAACTGCTTCTTGGTTCAGGTACAGATTCCTCATGAGCACAATTAAGTTTTCCAGAATATTCATACTTCGCAATGTTGTCCATAGCTTGTCATCATCCACACAATTGAAAGCCTTTGCGTAGTCAATAAAGCATAGGTAAACATCTTTCTGATATTCTCTGCTTTCAGCCAAGATCCATCAGACATCAGCAATGATATCCCTCATTCCACATCCTCTTCTGAATCTGGTTTGAACCTCTGGAAGTTCTCTGTCAATGTATGATTGTAACCATTTCTATAATACCTTTAGAAAAACTTTACTTGCATGGGATATCAAAGAGATTGTCTGATGATTTCCGCATTCCATTGGGTCACCTCTCTTTGGAATGGGCACAAATATGGATCTCTTCCAATCAGTCAGCCAGGTAGTTGTCTTCCAAATTTCTTGGCAGAGATGACTGCGTGCCTCCTGTGCCACCTCACTCTCTTGAAAGATTTAATTTTTTATTCCATCAATTCCTGGTGCCATGTCCTTTGCCAATTCCTTCAATGTACCTTGGACTTCCTCCTTCAGTAGACAGAGCCATAGCTGTTTTGAAAATAACACATAATCCCCTTTCAATTGTCTAGTCCACAGAATCATTCCATGTGCACACTCAATGTTGTCATCAGCTGTGGATGTGGACAGGTGTCTGGGTCCCTCTTCATGGCTGATATTTGTATGACCTTCCTACACATTTCTTCACCATAAAACACTTTCTCCATATTATGCACAAAGTTGTTGATAAATATTGACACCAGGCACACCCTCATACTACAAAATTATGTATCCCTGCCAATGCTTTTCTTTTGTGTAAATCACAAGTGAGGCCGCCATATTTTTTGCACCACTGTTACAAATGAACTGACCTAACACATTCATGCCTGCAGAGTAGTGATAAACCTGTGGCAGCTAAAAGAAGTTTTAACATAATATAACTTTTGATTCACCTCCATATATTGAGCAATGGATATTTTGATTAGACCACTTGGAGGAAGCAATTTTCTGTTGGGACCTACTGGGAGCCTTACAAAATTAACCATTTCTCTTCCTACCAAACTTTTTCGATCTCAGTGAAACTGCAACATTTTTTTCTTCTTAAAATTATTTCTAGATAGTGCATATTTTCATTGTTAGTCAATGAGTATAAGTTATTATTGCATCATTATTGCTAGGTGCTATCAAGTCAGTTCCCACCTATAGCAACCTTCTGCACAACAGAATGAAATACTGCCTAGGCTTGCATCATCCTCACAAATGTTGTCATGTTTGAGCCCACTGCTGTCACTGCACCAATCCAGCTTGCTTAGGGGTCTTCCTCTTTTTTGCTGAACCTCCATGTTACCAAGCATGATATCCTTCTCCAATGACTGGTCCTTTCTGATAACATGGTCAAAATCTGAGAGAAAAGTCTTGTTATCCTGGCTTCTAAGGAGCTTTCTTGGTGTACTTCTTCCAACACAGATTTCTTTGTTCTGGTCCTTTAAATATTCTTCTTCAACATCATAGTTCAAATGCATCCATTCTTCTATGGTCTTCTTTATTCATTGTCCAACTTTCACATGCATATGAGGCTGTAGAAAATGTCATGGCTTGCGTCAGGCACACCTTAGTCCTCATAGTCTTATCTTTGCTTGTGGACACTTTAAAGAGGTCTTATACAGCAGACTTATCTAATACTTCAGGTGATTTCTTTACTGCTGTTTCCATGAGTGTTAATTGTGGATTCAAGCAAAATGAAGGCTTTCCTCCATTTACCATGATGTCAGGTGGATCTTGCTCTTGCATAGTCTATACTTTTGAGGTGATATGTATACTTTTTGGGTGTTAGAAAACTACTGATTTTTCTAAGTAGTCACATTACTGATCTTGCCTTTAGACCAGTTTTTAATCAATATTTCGCATTTTGTAAATAGTTGTGTGATTTGCTAGCTTTGTGAATTTTATCTCCCCTTTCTGTTATCCTTAATTTTATTCCAAAGAACTTTTAGAACCATCTTTAACAACAGTGGTAATAGACATCCTTTTCTTCTTCTAGTTTCTAATTTTAAAGAAAATGTATTTATTGTCTCAAAGTCAGGTATATTATTGAGGTAAATATTCTTTATCATATACTTTTCATTTTTCATTTGTGCCAACTTTCTATTAGAAGGGGATGAAGGGATGTTGTATTTCATCAGAACACTTTTTTGAGATATGATAAAATACTTATGTTTTTTCTTTGAATTGTTGATTCAATAATTTACTGCAATTGACTTTCCTATTTTAATCTATTCTTGTATTTCTAGAATAAAAATGTTATAGCATAAACACTGAAACTAGATTCCTTGTGTTTAGACATTGACTTTGAAACTTATTAACTATGTAAGTTTTGGCCAATCACTTAACATAAGTTTCTTCATCCTTAAGTGGTGATAATAAATTCACTCAACTCATGGAATCTTGTTGTTGTTGTTAGGTGCCATCGAGGCGATACCAACTTACAGCAACCCTATGTACAACAGAATGAAACACTTCCCGGTCCTGGGCCAACCTCTCTATTGTCGCCACGCTTGAGCCCGTTGATGTTGCCACTTTGCCAATCCATCTCCCTGGGGAGTCTTCCTCTTTTTCTCTGACCCTCCACCTCACCAAACATGATATCCTTCTCCAGCAACTGGTCCCTTCTGAAAATATGTCCGAAGTATGAGAGATGAAGTTTGGCCATCCTGGCCTCCAAGGAGCACTCTGGCTGCAGTTCTTCCAACACAGATCTGTTGGTTCTTTTGGCAGCCCACAGCACTTTCAATATTCGTTTCCAATACCATAACTCAAATGTGTCAATTCTCCTATGGTCTTCCTTATTCACTGCCCAGCCTTCACATGCAAGTGAAGTTATTGAAAATACCATAGCTTAGGTCAGGCACACCTTAGTCCTCAAGCTGACATCTTTGCTCTTCAACACTTTAAAAGGGTCTCGTGTAGCAGATTTGCTGAATGCAATACGTCGTCTGATTTTTTGAGTGCTGCTTCCATGAGTGTTGATGGTTAATCCAAGAAGAATGAAGTCCTTGACAACTTCAATCTTTTCTCTGTTGATAGGAATGTTTATTGATTCAGTGGTGAGGATTTTTGTTTTCTTTACTTTGAGATGCAATCCATATCAAAGACTGTGTTCTTTGATCTTCATCAGAACATATTGGAAAACGTATAAGGTTTTAATTTCTGTGTGGTGCTGTAGGATAAGCACTGCCCTGCTAACTATAAGTTTAGTGGTTCAAATCCACTTGTTACTCCTTGGAAAAGCTATATAAGGTCGCTTGAATCATAACTGACTAGACGGCACTTAACCACCAAAATATTGGCATATATCATGATGGTTTATTTTTAATATTCTTGTGAATATTCTCTGTATAATCTTTGTATTTATATTTAAAGTGAAATTGCATCATTTTTTAATACTTTGCTAGCTATATTTTCAACATTATTACCTTTGAGTTATATGTAGCAATCTACTAATTCTAATGATATAATGATACGGTTATAAGAATTTGTCTTTGCTGTATTGGTTGTATTCATTTCCCACTGCCACAGTAACAAATTGTCACAAACTTAGTGGCTTAAAGCAACACAAATTTGTTATACAATCATTCTAGAAGTCAAAAGTCTAAAATGAGTTCACAGAGCTGTATTTCTTTTGGCTCTTCTAGGATATAATGGTTTTCCTTGACTTTTCCAGTTTCTACAGACTATAGCCATTCCCAAGACTCCTGGTGTGGTGCTGTAGGATCAGTACTGGACTGCGAACCACAAGGTCAGCAGTTCAAACCTACCATCTGCTTCTGGGAAACATTATACAGAGTTCTTTGAGTTGGAGTTGGCTGGACATCACTTAATTTTAACAACAACAATAGGTATTCCCTGGCTCATTATACCATCTTTAAAGCCAACAATGTATCATGGTCTCTTTTCTATAAATGTGCTTTCATTCCTTCCATTTTCTTTCTGAACCCAAATCTTTCTACTTCCCTCTCATCAGGACCCTTGGGATTACATTGGAACTCTCTGGATAAGGATGAACCAGAAAAATCGCCCCATTTCAAGTCCCATTTTAACTTAAATCACATCTGTAAATGTCCCCTTTTCATATAAAGTAGAATATGCAAAAATTCCAGAGACAAAGATGCGGCCACCTTTTTGTGGTCATTATTCAGCTAAAACTACCAGCTGCTCCGCGGGAGAAAGATGCGGCGTTCTCCTCCCATAAAGATTAACAGCCTTGGAAACCCTGTGCAGGGTCGCTATGAGTCGGAACCGATTCCACGGCACATAACCACCACCATAGGGTTTCAGAGGCGTTAAATCTTTTCCAGAAATCGGCTGGTAGGTTCCAACCGCTGACCTTTGGCGATGTACAATTCAGTGCTTATCCTATGGAACCATATCATTGTTAAGTGCCGTCAAGTCAGCTCCGTCCCATAGTGACCTTGTATAGAGTTTCTGAGGAGCAACTGGTGAGCTTGAACTGCCTACCTTGCAGCTCAAACCAACTATACTGTGCAGCACATTAACCCACAGTGCCACACCAGAACTCACTTTCACTCTTTCTCTCTCTTTATATACATATAATACACACACACACACACACACACACACACACACACATAAGCACTAGACGAAAAGGTCAGTTTGAACCACAAAGTCACAACGTCAGCGGTTCAAACTCTCTAGTCACTATTCAGAAATTTTATATAGTGTCGCTGTGAGTCAGAACTGACTCCATGGCACTTAACAACAAATAACAATAACAACAAAAATATAAACAAATCTCCCTAATTAATTTTTTTTCTTTTCTTCAAATCTAGTTAATTTCATTTATCCAACTCTGTAAAGTTAACACTTTTTATTTAGCCATCTCTGAATTTTTTCTGATTCTAATATTTGCTATACATAATAATTTTGGTTTGTATTGCTATAGTGTGGTTGTGTTGTTAAGTGTTGTTGAGTCGGTTTTGTATCATAGTGACCCTGTATAATGTTTTGCAGGAGTGGCTGGTAGATTAGAACAGCTGACCTTGTATTTATCGCATGGAGGCACACCAGTAATTCCAAGTGTGGCATCTTCTTGATTTAGCATGATTTAGGTAGGAGTAGTTTTTTTAAGTTGCAAATGAGTTTTCAATGTGCACTTTATTATTAATCTCTGGTTTTATTGTGATATGCTGAGATAGCATCCTAAATAACTTCTTCAATTAAAAAAAAATGTAAGGTTTCTTTGTGGCCTAATCTGTAATTTGTTTATATAAATTGGATAGATTTTTGTTTTTTTGGGTTTTTGTAGGCTAGAGAATGTGTTATCTAGCCATTAACTAAGCATTGTTAATTTTATTTTAGATCCACTGTAGGGTTATTTATCTTTACTTACTTCATAGGCTTTTAAGATTCCATTATGCTGCCATGAATTAAAAAACAGGACCATAACTGTTAAAAAGATGAGATATATTTCTTATAGCATATTTAACGATTTTTAGATAAAAATTAGAGTAGATAAAAAACTGGAAAAAAAACAACTAAACTTACATTTATTTATGGATAGCAAAAATGTGTTGCATGGGGGAACTCATTGGAGTTTTTAAAAAGTTACACATGTGTGTATACTAACTTACATCCAGGGGAAAAAATCAAGCTTAAATATATAAAGTAAATACGTAAATATTCTTTTAAACATTATCTAATCTATCTTCTGAATTGACTTTGTCCATTCATGATAGCATTAAGAAACACCAGAAAGGCAACTGCACTTAGGGAATAAAGTATAAAAGTATGACAAATGTACTTAACAAAGACAACTCCTGTCATGAAAATCCTAGTGCTTGTTTTAACTAACTTTTCTTTAACCTTTGGATTGCAGCAGAGAGCTGATACTGAAACCATGTCTGTAAGTTCTAAACTAAATAAGTTTGATGGTGTCAGCTTAACTGGAGCCAAAATAAACCTACAGTATATGTTTATAGTCTGTGTTTTATACATGTCTGGAGCAGAGGCACTATTGAAGTTGAATTACTTCTTACCCCAGGAGAGGGTACTCCTTCAATGTCAGGACACAGGTCACTGACAGGCCATCATGGAGAAGACAGCTTCTGGTAACAGAGTGCAGTTTCTAAAACCTGTCAACCCTTCAAAAAAAAAAAAAAGGAAAATGCTTTCATGAAAAAGAAGAGAAGACATGGATATACACATATTTATATTTCATGTTTCAAGTAGTTATCCTCGATGTGTGCAAAGAAAACTGTGAATTATACCTGAGCACTCTGGTATTTGGATGTATTTTCTTTTAATGCTGAATCATGGAGCGTTGCTAAAAATAAGAAAATGTCACTTAGATTTCAGTGTCAAAAATTACAGCCTTGTCCAGGCTATTTAGTAATGAGCTTATTGACAGATGCCAGGAGCTGGTGGGTAGGGTATGAGGAATATATCACTCATTCAAAGGATCAGACATCTTTTCAAATCCTTCAGCATATATTTATTTTTCTATAAATTGGTCTTTACTTGAATTTTAAATTCCATTTCCTATTCTCCCATCCTACCCCATCTCCTTCCCCATTTCTTAAGCTGGGTGTGTTTCCAAATGTTGATTTTCTTTAAAATGCAAATTTTGTCAGATTCGAAGAATGTCTATCCTAATTATTCCAAATCCCATTTTGATGTTCAAGATTCTGATGTGTATAAATAAATATGCAATCTAACTGTCCACCTTTTGTGTTGATCCACTTGTCTATGTGATGTCTTGTTGCTGACGCTATAGTGACCTCTGCAGGCTTCTAGAAGTTGGGACCAACTCTTTGCTTTGTGTAGAAAGCTATTGGTTATTTTCAGAATGGTGAAGAAGTTTGTAGACATAAGGGATTTGTACATTTTAAGAGATAGCAATGAGCTTAGATTTATTTTTATTCTACCTCTGATAAGAAACGTTGTGCAATGCATGCTTTGAAGAAAAAAATTCAAAAACAGTATTGGTCATTTTCTATTGCTAAAGACTTTCTTACCTGAAAACCCTGGTTAAAGCTGAAAAATCTGTATTTGATCTTAATAGTTATTAAAATAATTTCCCTTTAATATTGGAAAAGATTACAAGTGCTAATAATTATAATAGAAGAGAAATCTCCTTTGAAAAAATAATATATATTTGACTCTTGAGTTTATCTCCTGTGCAATTTTTTCCCATCTGTTGCTAGTGGACAAGAACTTTTACATATAAGTTAAGGATCCATTTGCAGAATCAATGAGATTTAAATGAGATAGTCTGTGAATCCGTATGTAAATATTGCAATTAGCAAAGAAGTTTTCTGACATATTTATGCTGAGTCCAGCTCTATCAATGTCTGTAGAAAGTAGCCTGCTCTTTCTACCTTAATTCTTGTTACTTCTCTGTAGTTAAGGTTCCTATCATTTATTCATCTGCAACTCTAATTTTCCAATTAGTCTTTGACACTTCTTTTGTATACATATATATCATGTGTTATTCATGGTCCACTCTAGTTGATTTGCAGAGCAATGCCCAAACTTTATTTATATTTGAAATAAAGGCATGCAGGACTAAGGTTCTGCATATGCCTACTTGTAGTTTAGCAAATGACAAAATGCAGAATGCTTAAATATTTGGACCTGGAAATAGATTTTTGTCTGGTTTATGTTGCCCTTTGCTTTCCTCACATTTACTAATTTTAGTAACTATTTCATTCGTTTCATATAGTTACCAAGGGGGTTGCCAATTAGTTTTCTGCTTTCAATAACCTGGTAAATTCATTTATAAAATGACCTTTCATTGATGCATCTTGGAAAATCAATGTACGCATTTTTCTGTCATCTTTCCTTCTACAGATCATGCTCATTTTGTAATAGTTCATCTCAAACTAGATTCTTGACTGATAACTGATTCAATGTCTGATCATTTAAATATTCAAAGATGTTCACTGTAAGTCAGTATTATTTGAAACCTGTCCACAATGTTATTGTTGTTAAGTGCCGTCGAGTTGGTTCTGACCCATAGCGACCCTGTATAGGGTTTCCAAGAAGTGACTGATGAGCTTGAACCGCTGACCTTGCAGTTCAAATGGCTTTGCAGTCTGGCGCATTAACCCACAGTGCCACACCAAGACTCCATGTCCACAATACATAACGTAAAAACAACAAAACATTTTCTAATCATTCTTCTGCCAACTTCCATCTTGTATATTGCCTTCCCCATCACTCAAGTTAAAACATGTCTACCCTCTGGTAGCGCAGTGGTTATGAATCCGGCTGCTAACCTCAGGGTCAGCAGTTCAAAACTACCAGCTGTTCCACAGGAGAAAGATGAGGCTTTCTGCTCCTGTAAAGATTTGCAGCCTCGGAAACCCTGTACAGGGTCGCTATGAGTCGGAACCAACTGCATGGCACATAACAACAACCCTTTATTCTCCTTTCCTCCTACCTGTAACCAACAAAGAATGTTTCTTTTAGTATGAAAAGTTTTTTCTTGACTTTTTACAATAGTGACTTCTTATAATATGTGTACTTTTGTGATCCACTAATTTCACTTAGCATAATGTCCTCCAGGTTCATTCATGTTAGGAGGTTTTTCAAAAATTCAGCATTATTCTTCAGTGTTGCATAGTATTCCATCATGTGTTTAAAATCAACATCTGTTTATCCGTCCTTCTGTTGATGGGTACTTAAGTTGTCTCCGTCTTTTTGCTATTGTGAATAGTGCTATAATGAGATTTTTGCTGTTAAATGCCTTTGAGTAGGTTCCAACTCATAGCAAACCTGTATACGTTTTCTGAGGAGTAATTGGTGGTCTTGAATTGCTGACTAATTGCTGCGGTTACCAGTCCAGTTATTATCCTATCTATTCATGGCACGCCTCTTATTTCTTGAAATTATATGAAGGGATGGCTGTGTCATATGTTATTTCTATTTCCAATTTTGAGAAAGCACCTTGCTGTTTTCAACAGCATTTGCACCATTTTCCCATTCCAGTAGGAGGGTTTCCATCTTTCCACACTCTCACCAGAATTTGATGTTGTTTTCTTTTGTTTTTTAACTCTGCAATTAATAGTTGGGTAACATGATATCTCATTGTTCTTTTTGATTTGTGTCTCTCTAAGGGCTAATGTAGGAGCTCTGGTAGCGTAGTGGTTACGAATCGGGTTGTGAACCTCAAGGTCAGCAGTTCAAAACTACCAGCTGCTCCACGGGAGAAAGATGAGGCGTTCTGCTCCCATAAAGATTAACAGCCTCAGAAACCCTGTGCAGGGTCACTATGAGTCAGAACCGACTCCACGGCACTTAACAACAACAACAACAACAACAACAAGGGCTAATGTACTTAAAATGTTGCAGAGCAAAGATGTCAGCTTGAGGATCAAGGTGTGCCATGGCATTTTTAATAACCTCTTACACATGCAAAAACTGGACAGTGAATAAGGAAGACCATAAAAGAATTGATGCTTTTGAGTTATGGTGTTGAAGGAGAATATTGAAAGTGCCATGGGCTGCCAAAAGAACAAACAGATCTGTGTTTCAAGAAGTACAGGCAGAGTGCTCCTTGGAGGCCAGGATGGCCAAACTTCATCTCTCATACTTTGGACATATTGTCAGGAGAGACCAATCACTGGAGAAGGATATCATGTTTGGTAAGGTGGAGAGTCAGAGAGAAAGAGGAAGACCCCCAGTGAGATGGATTGACAAAGTGACAGCATCAATGGACTGAAGTGTGACAATTGTGAGGTTGGCCCAGGACCGGGCAGTGTTTCCTTCTGTTGTACATAGGGTCACTATGAATTGGTACCAACTCAATGACACATAACAACAACAAAAAAAAAAGGGCTAATGATTAAGAGTCAGTGTTACTGAAGGAAAAAGTCCAAGGTGCACTGAAGGCATTGGCAAAGAACAAGGCTCCAGGAATTGATGGAATACAAATTGAAATCTTTCAATTAACTGATGAAACACTGGAGGCACTCATTCATCTATGCCAATAAATTTGGAAGATAAAGCTACCTGAATGACTGATTGGAAGAGATCCATATTTGTGCCCATTCCAAATAGAGATGACCCAAAAGTATGCAGAAAACAATTGATAATATCATTAATATCACATTCAAGTAGTGTTTTTCTAAAGATAATTTTAAAAACTGGTTGTTTTGGTACATTGACAGGGAACCGCCAGAGGTTAAAGTGGGAGTTAGACGATATAGAACAAGGGATATCATTGCTGTTGTAAGATGGATCTTGACTGAAAGCAGAGAATATCAGAAAGATGTTTACCTGTGCTTTAGTGACTATGCAAAGGCTTTTGACTGTGTGGATTGTGACAAACTATGGATAGCATTGTGAATAATAGGTATTACAGAACACTTAATTGTGTTTATGAGGAACCTTACATAGACAACAAGGCAGCTATTTGAGAAGAACAAGGAGATACTGAATGGTTTGAAATCAGGAAGTATGTGTACCATCACATTTACTCAATTTATATGCTGAGGAAATAATCTAAGAGACTGGATTATTGTAAGAGGAACATGGCTTCAAGATTGGAGGAAAACTCATTAACAATCTGCATTATGCAGATAATACAATCTTGCTTGATGAAAGCAATGTGGACTTAAAATATGAACTGATGAAAATTTAAAAACATAGCCTGCAGTATGGGCTGTACCTTAATGTAATGAAAACAAAAATCATTATATCAATAAATACATCTTGAAAAATGGAGGAAAATTGAAGTTGCCAATGACTTCATTTTACTGGGATCCACTATCAACACTCATGGAAGCAGTAGTCAAAAAAATCAAATGACCTGTTGCATTGGGCAAATCTGCTGCACAAGACCTCTTGAAAGTATTTGAAGAGCAAAGATGTCAGCTTGAAGACTAAGTTACCCCTAACCCAAGCTATGGTGTTTTCAATAGCTTCATGTGCATGTGAAAGTTAGACAATGAATAAAAAATGATTCGTAGAAGAGTTGATACATTTGAGTTATGGTACTGGAGAAGAAAGACTATTTAAAATATCATGAAGTACCAGAACAAACAAATCTATATTGGAATACAGCCAGAATGCTCCTTAGATGTTAGGATGGTGAGACTTTGCCTCTCATACTTCAGCTATATTTTCATGAGGGACCAGTCCCTGAAGATGGACATAATGCTTGGTAAAGTGGAGAGTCTTCAAAAAAAAAAAAGTAAGACTCCAATAAGATGGGTTGGCACAGTGGCAGAAACAATGGGCTTAAGCATAATAATTGTGAAGATGGTGCAGGATCAGGCAGTGTTTCGTTCTATTATGCATAGGGTCACTATGATTTAGTACTGACTCGAGTGCATCTGAAAACAACAAGGTAACCTATGATCATGAACATTTCTGTAAGTTTGCGGACCACCTGAATGTCGTCTTTGGTGCGGTGTTTAATCCATGTCCTCTGTCCATTATTTAATTGGATTTTTTTGTCTTTTTGTTGAGATGCTGAAGTTTTCTATACATTTTTGTGATTAGTCCTTTGTCTGATATGTCATTATCAACTGATTGGAAGACATCCCTATTTGTGCCCATTCCAAAGAGATGCGGTCCAATGAAATGTGGAAATCATCGGATAATATCATTAATAGCACATGCAAATAAAATTTTACTAAAGATAATTCAAAAGCAGCTGTAAGAGTACATTGAAAGGGAACTGCCAGAGTTTAAGCTGGTTTTAGATGAGGACATTGAATGAGAGATATCATGGTTGATGTCAGATCTTGGCTTAAAGTAAACCATATCAGAAAAATGATTACTTGTACTTTATTGACTATGCAAAGGTTTTGACTGTGTGGATCATAACAAGCTATGGACAACCCTGGGGAAAGTGAGAATTCCACAACACTTAATTTGCTCATGTACATAGACTAAAAGGCAGTAATCCCAACATAACAAGTGGACAATAAATGGTTTAAAATCAGGAAAACATGTGTTCCGGGGTTGTATTCTTTTCATCATACTTACTTAACCTGTATGCTGAGCAAATAGTCTGGGAAACTGGATTACATAAAGAAGAACTTGGTATCAGAGTTGGAAGACAATTCATTAACAACCTATGATATGCAGATGATACAACCTTCTTGAAAGTGAAGATTTAAGTTACTAACTGATGAAGAGGCAGTATGTATTACACCTCAATGTATAGGAAACAAAAATCCTCACCACTGCACCAACAAACAATATCATAAATGGAGAAAACATTAAAACTTTCAAAGACTTCATTTTTCTAGGATCCACTATTAGCCTTCATCAAACAATAGTGAAAGAAATCAAGTGACATACTGCATTAAGCAAATCTGCTGCACAAGACCTCTTCAAAGTGTTAAAGAGTAAAGATGTTAATTTCAGGATTAAGGTGTCATGGTATTTTCAATAACCTCATATGCATGTGAAAGTTGTATGATGAATAAGGAAGACTATAGAAGACTTGATGGATTTGAGTTATGGTGTTGGAGGAGAAAATTAAAAGTATCATGGACTGCCCAAAGAAAAAACAAATCTGTATTTCAAGAAGTACATCCTTGTAAGTACATGCTCCTTGAAAACCAGGATGGTGAGACTTCATGTCTCATATTTTGGACATAATATCAGGAGGTACCAGTCCCTGGAGAAGGACATCATACTTGGCAAAGTGGCCCTATATACGTCTTTTGAGGCTGTAAAATCTTTATGGGAGTAGAAGCTTTAGTATTCTCCTATGGAACGGTGGTAGATTTGAACTGCTGATCTTACAGCTAGCAATGAAGGTCTTAATCCACTATGCTAACATGACTCTTCATGGCAATTATTAAGTGGAATGCCAAAAGATAAATATCCTGGGCATTAGTGAGCTGAATGGAGGGTCAGAGGAAAAGAAGAAGAACCCCAATGAGATAGATTGGCACAGAGGCAGCAATGATGAGCTCAAATTTAGCAATGATAGTGAGGTCAATGCAGGCCCAGGCAGTGTTTCCTTCTGTTGTGCATAAAGTTGTTATGGGTTGGTACCAACTTGATAGTACCAACAAAAACAATAGTGAGCTGAAATGGGTTGGTATTTGCCATTCTGAATCCAACAATCACATATTTCCTTTGTGGAAATGACAAATTGAAGAGGAATATTGTTGCATTCATCCTCAAAAAAGGCAGTGCAAGATCTACATAGTAGTATAGCACTGTCTGTGATAGGTAATAACCAAAAACCTACCAGGAATACCAGGGAGCACAGTGGCATTGTAGGATAAACACTATACTTTGGACCACAAAGTACTCAACTTGAGCCCACCAGTCACTCCATGGAAGATAAAGAGAATTTCTACTGCTGCAAAAATTTACAGCCTTGGAAACCCTATACAGGGTTGGTATAAGACAGCAAGCACTTAAGAACAACAACTGCTACCAGGAAGACCACTTAATATGAGTGTTATTCAAATTTACACACCAATCATTGAAGCCAGTGATGATGGGTCTTGGCTAGAAGCAGAGACTACCAGAAAGATGTTTACTTGTGCCTTATGGACTATGTAAAGGCATTCAACTATGAGGATTATAACAAACTATGGTTAATATTACTAAGAATGGGTATCCCAAAACACTTAATTGTGCTCATGTGGAAACTGTACATAGACCAGGAGATAGTTGTTCCAACAAAACAAGTGGATACGGAATGGTTTAAAATCAAGAAAGATGTATAACAGGATTGTATCTGTCACCATACTTATTCAATCTGTATACTGAGGATATAATCCAAATTGGATTACGTGAAGAAAAACAGCATCATGAGTGAAGACTCATTAACAATCTGTAATATGCAGATGACAAATTTGGCTTGCTGGAAGCAAAGAGAACTTAAAGTACTTACTGTTGAAGATAAAAGACTTCAATCTTCAAAATCAATTGAACCTCAGTGTAAAGAAAACACACTTCCTCACAACTAGACAAATTAATAACATCATGATAAATGAAGAAAAGATTGGAGTTGTCAAAGACTTCATTTTACTTGGATACACTATCAACACTCATGGAAGCAGTAATCAATAAATCAAATGACATATTGCATTAGAAAAACCTGCTGCACGAGAGTTAAATAGCAAAGTGTTAAATAGCAAAGATGTCACTTTTTCTTTAAAGTATTAAATAGCAAAAATGTCACTTTGAGGACTAAGGTGCGCTTGACTCAAGCCATGGCTTTTTTAATTTCATGTGTATTTGAAAGTTGGAAAATGAATTAGGAAAACATGGAATAGTAGATGCATTTGAATTATAGTCTTATGAAGAATATGGAAAGTACTATGGACTACCAGAAGAATAAACAATTCTGTTTTGGAAGAAGTACATACAGAATGATCCTTCGAAGGGAATATGGTAAGAATTCATCTCTGGTGCTTTGGACATGTTGTCAGAATTGAACAATCTCTGAAGAAGTACAACATGCTTGGTAAAATGGAGGGTCAATTGAAAAGAGGAAGACCCATAACAAGATGGATTTACATAGTGGCAGCAATGTGGGTTTAAACACAACATTTGTAAAGATGGCACAGACTGGACAGTGTATCATTCTGTTGTGCATAGGGTTGCTATGAGTCAGAATCATTCTGATGGTACCTAACAACAGATTTTGAGGTTTTGTAAGAATTAGTGTTCATATTTTATGTGTATTGCAGGTATGTCCGTAGAGTAGCCAAAGTGAAAGGAAAATTGATGAATTAAAGAGTTAAACAAGAGTTGTCAAAGGGGCTCAAGAAGAAAATAAATAAACCATTATAATGAAATGTGCAAAGGCCTGCAGTTTGGCACTGCTGAACCTAAATGAACTGAAGAAAAAATTCAAACATCAAGTTGTGATACTGAAGGATTCTGTGGGTAAAATCCACCACTCATCTGTCTATTTGCTGTACTGTGGTGGCTTGTGTGTTGCTGTGATGCTGGAAACTGCCATTGGTATTTTAACTACTACAATGGTCACTCATGGACTCCAAGTGTGGTGCTACATGATCAGCACTGGACTTAGAACCACAAGTTCTGTGGTTCAAACCCACCAACTGTTCCTCAGAAACCCCCTAGAGGGTCAACTTAATGGCACCTAACAACAGCAATATGGTCATTCATGGTGGACAGGTTTCTGTGCAGTTTTCAGACAAAAACAGACTAGGGTGAAGGAGAGGCAGACCACTACTGAATGGTTATTCACTGAAAATTTTATGAACAGCAGTGGAACACTGTCAGATATACTGCTAGAAGATAAGAACCTCAGGTTAGAAGGCACATGCAATACGACTGGGGAAGAGCTGCCTCCTCAACATAGAATTGGCTTCAATGATGTGAATGGTGTTAAACTTTCAAGACATTCATTTACTGATGTGACAAACTGAAAAAAGAAAAAAACTGCAAGCATCCAGTAATAGTTCAAACGTGGAATGCACAAAGTGTGAACGTAGGTAAATTCTAAGTTGTCAAAAATTAAAGGAAACACATAAAGATCCATATCCTAGGCATTAGTGAGCTGAAGTGGAATGTTGTCACATTCAATGTCAAAATGAACATTTCAAGATCTATCTTGCTGTATAGTGCTGGCTATGATAAGATAATATCCATACATCTAAAAGGAAAATCAATTTATATTACTATTATTCAAATTTATGCACTAACCACTAAAGCCAGTGGTCATCAAATTGAAGAATTCTATCAAGTTCTTCAATCTATAGTTGTTAAAACATGCAATGAAGATGCACTGATAATTATTGGTGATTGGAATGCAAATCCTAGAAGAAAAGAGGAAGTCTGAGTAGTTGGAAAATATGGCTTTGGTGACAGAAATATTGCTGGAGACTGCACAAAGAAAGAGTTTTGTAAGACCAATGATTCATTCCTTGAAAATACCAATTTTGACATCATAAAAGGTGATTATACACCTGGAACTCTCCAGATGGAATACAGAGGAGGAATGAACTTGGTAAGACACAATGGAGAAGCTCAATATCATCTGCTTGGCTGACTGTGGAACAGGAACAGGTCATCAATTGCTCATCTATAATTTAATACTGAAGCTGAATTAAGTTGAAACAAGTCCATAAGAGCTAAAATATGACCTTGAATATATTTCATCTGAAGTTAGAGACTATCTCAAGAACAGATTTGGTACATTAGACACTAATTAACTAAAGACCAAAAGAGTTGTGAGATGACATAAAGAACATCATACATGAGTAAAGCAAAAGGTCATTAAACAGATAGAAAAGACCAAAGTGGATGTTAAAAGAGACTCAGAAACTTTTCCTTGATCATAGACAATCTAAAGACACTAGAAGAAATGAGGAAATAAAAGAGAAAATTTCAAAAGGAAGCTGTAGAAGACAAAGTCAAGTATCATAATGAAACATGGAAAGATTTGGGGTAAGAAAACCAAATGGGAAGAAAATGTTCAGCCTTTCTCAAGCTGAAAGAACTGAAGAAAAAAAATCAAGCCACGTGTTGCAATATTGAAGGATCCTACGGGCAAAACGTTGAATGACACTGGAAACATTATAAGAGGACGGAAGAAATACACCGTCACTGTATCCAAAAGAATTGGTACATGTTCAGTCATTTTCAAGAAACACCATATGATCAAGAATTGGTGGTTCTAATGGAAGAAGTCCAAGCAGCACAGGAGGCATTGGCAAAAACCAAGGCTCCAGGAAATGATGGAATACAAATTAAAATGGTTTACAAAACCAAGGAAGCACTGGAAGCACTCACTTGTCTATCTTAAGAAATAAGAATTGGAACTACCTGGCAAGCTGATTGTAAGAGATCATATTTGTGCCAATTTCAAAGGAAAGAGATGACCCAACCGAAATCAGAAATCATTGAACAATATCATTAATATCACATGCAGGTAAATTTTACTGAAGATAAATTAAAGATTGTTGCAGCAGTACATCGACAGCTGCCAGAAATTCAAGCTAGATTCAGAAAAGGATATGTAAATAGGGATTTCATTGCTGATGTCAGATGGATGTTGGCTGAAAGCAGAGAATACCAGAAAGATGCTAACTTGTGCTGTATTGACTACTCAAAGACATTCTGTTATTTGCATCATGATAAATTATGCATAGCACTGCCAAGAATGGGTGTGTTTCAGAACACTTAGTTGTGATCATAAGGAACTGGTACCAAGAGGCAATCATCAGAACAAAATAAGGTGATACCAAATTGTTTAAAATCCGGAAAGACGTGGGCCATGATGTATCTTCTCACTATATGTATTCAATCTGTATGCTGAGCAAATAACCCAAGAAATTGGATGACATCAAGAAGAACATGGCATTGGGATCAGAGGAAGGCTCATTAGTGATCTGCGATGTGCAGAAGATATAACCTTGTTTGCTTAAGAAATGCTGAGCGTGTTCTTCCTTTTTGGTTTTCTGATTCCAAATCATTGCACATTTTATTGTAATAGTTGGCTTTATCTTCTCGTGCTGAGTTTTGAAATTTTCTGTTCAGCTCATGGACCTCCTCATTTCTTCCATT
>NW_006408550.1:11201931-11211222 GCF_000296735.1 Chrysochloris asiatica
CAATGAATGCAACACCATTCCTCTTCAATTTGTCATTTTGGGCATAGTAAACCATGTGGTCATCTGATTCAAAATGGCCAATACTAGTCCATTTCAGCTCACTAATGCCTAAGATATGAGTTTATGAGTTCTGTTTCATTTTTGACAACTTCCAATTTTCCCAGATTCATACTTCGTACATTCCATGTTCCGATTTCCAATGGATGTTTACAGCTGTTTCTTTTCATTTTGAGTTGTGCCCCATCAGCAAATGAAGGTCCTGAGGGTTTTCCTCCACAGGTTTTACTCCATTCATGTCATCATGGACAACTCTACTTCGAGGAGGAAGCTCTTTCCCAGTCACATTTTGAGTGTCTTCTAACCTGAAGGACTCATTTTCCAGCACTACATCTGACAGGGTTTCTCTGCTATTCTTAAGGTTTTCAGTGACTAAATATTTGGAAGTAGTTTGTCACTCCTTCCTAGTCTGTCTTCTCCTGGAAGCTCTTCTGAAACCTGTGAACCATGGGTGACCCTGCTGGTATTTAAAATACCCGTAGCATAGCTTTCAGAATCACAGCAACTCACAAGCCACCACAGTATGACAAACTGACAGATGAGTGGTGGTATACTTATGGATGTACTAGCCTAAAATACCAAATGAGAGGGAAAGAATCTTCACATCAAGGATCAATCCTATCCCTCTGTACACGGGGTTGATAGGGACGGGAACCTTAGATATTGGCTACCTAAAATGGGAGTGGCTATAAAGGCATGAAGTGACTGGCTTACAAGTTTTCAAGGCGGAGTTTAGTTTCAGAGTGTGTGAGGGAAGGTAGAATTTCCACTGAATAGTGTTTATCTCTTCTAAATGGGTCTGGTGAAAGGAAATGGTGATAAGATCCTTATGACTCAGATATGAAGTGAGGGGAGATGCACAAGAATGCTTAAACTTGTAGATAATATCCATTTGACTTAGCTTCAATGGCTTGATGCTCAGAACTTGACTAGAGGAAGATAATATATATATATTTATACACATATTTTTTTTTATGATAAAGAAAACTAGTGTAAATTGCTACAATTTGATGAACTTGACCTATACTTATGGATGTAGTTGCTCAAAATACCAACTGAGAGGGAAGGAGTCTTCACATCAAGTATCAATCCTATCCCCTCTGTATACAGGGTTGCTAGGTATGGGCAACTTAGATATTGGCTAACTAAAATGAGGGGGCAATAAAGTCATGAAGTGATTGGTTTACAAGTTTTCAAGAGACAGTTTAGTTTCAGAGTATGTGGGAGAGGGTAGAATCTACACTAAATTGTTTTCATCTTTTCTAGACAGGTCTGGTGAAAAGAGATAGGTATAAGATTCTTATGATTCAGTAGTGAGTAAATTGCAACTGTCACAGCTGTAAAGGTAGAATTTTTGTAACAAAAATCAGGGAGTAGTTAATCTTACAGTCCAGGAACAGAGGACCCTAGGACCATCAAGGGAGAAGAACAGGAGCAGAATGTGGGACCCTATCCAGAGAAGCAGTGATACCAGAGATGAGAACAAGGAGACGCAGCTGAAAACTCTAGACTCATGGAAAGAGAAAGGCTGTGTGCTGGAGGCCAGAAAGCAGGCTTGCAGAATGCATCCTTTAGTTGTTTGAATGACTATATATCCTGAGTGTTTTTGTGTACACCACCACCCAAAAAATACAGAGGGAATACAATAAAAAATACTGTTGAATGATGATACATGGTGGAGACTATAATCACTGCAAGGAAACAATGAGTGTAAAACCAATGTTCTCCCATGTAAACTATCACTCAATTCACAATAAAAACAAAACAAAACAAAAAATGATTCTTATGATTCAACAGTGAGTAATTGTTATCATGAATAATTGTAATTGTCACAACTGTAAGGGTAGTAGCTTTGTAACAAAAAGGAGGGGTAGTTAATCTTTCATTCAAGGAACAGAGGACCCTAGCACCATCAAGGGAGAAGAGCATGAGTGGAATGTGTGTCCCTCTCCAGAGAAGCAGCAACATCAGAGATGGAGGCAGAGATGTTGACATAGAGAAATATAGCAGCTGAGGACTCTAGCCTCATGGAAAGAGAAAGGCTGTGTGTGGGCAGCCAGGAGGCATGCTTGCAGAGCACGTCCTTTGGTTGTTTAAATTATTATATATTTCTGAGTGCTTTTGTGTACATCCAAACAATTTTTTTAAATAGAGGGAATAGAAGCAAATACTGTTGAATGATGATCCACGAATGGGATTGTAATCATTGCAATGAAATGAAATATGGTAGGATCAGTATAAAACTTATATTTTCCGATGTAAACTATCACTCAATTCACAATAAAAACTTTAAAAATATATATATTGATGCATTTGAATTATGGTGCTGACAAAGACTATTGTATATACCAGGAACTGCTAGAAGAGAAAGCAAATCTGTCTTGGAAGTTGTACAAATATAATACTCCTTAGAAGTGAGGATGGTGCAATTTTGTCTCATGTACCTTGGACATGTCATCAGGAAGCACTAGTCCCCTGAGAAGAACATTATACTCAGTAGATAAACTGAAAAAGATGAAAACCCTTAATAAGATGAATTAACACAGTAGCTGCAACAATGGGAGAGGATGAAGCAGGACTAGATAGTTTAATTCTGTTATATGTAAGTTTGCTATAAGTTGGAACCTACTCAATGACATCTACCAAAAAAAAAAAAACAGTCTTATAAGAATACACAGTGATCTATTTTTTGATGGAATGATATAGTTTCTGCAATTTGCTTCTACTTATTCCAGTGGTGGTATTGTACTATGTGAAGAGTGGTAGATAAGAATATATGAAGCAAATTTTTCTTGAAAATATAAGGGGTAAATACAAGGGAGTTCACTATAATATTCTCACTCATTTGTGGGATTCAAGTGGATTTGAAATTTTGAAATTAAAAGCTTGAAAATATCATTGTCAGTTCACAAACAGCTTGACCTCACAGTCTCAAAACTCAGTCATTGATGTCTTTCTTTTTCCAAACTTTTCTGTGCACTATAGGATGTAGGTGATTGCCAATGATCACCTCTTACTCATCTTTCCCCAAATCTGCCACATTCTTCCATACAGTGCTGTACCATGCCTACACACCTTTACATGTATTCTTCCACACTCTGCCCTAGTGTGTTTACTGTTCATTTCTTCCAGAAAATCTTTGATTTGGCAAAAAGTTCCCCAAAATGAGCTCTAGAGACTCATTCTCCTCATTCTCTGTGGTATTATAGATCCACTTTGAACTCCACCACCCCTATTACTATACTATATTTTAAGTTTGCATGTATCTCACAGAAAGTACTTAAATTTTCATGGAATGTATTTGATGTATTAATCTTGTTTCTGATTGAAATCTATCCACCCTCAGCCACAGAAGAAGAAGGAGAAACACCAGTTGCCTTTCAGTCAGTTACAACTCCAGGTGACCTCATGAGTATGGAGTAACATTATGAGCCATAGTTTTTCAAGACCTTTAGTGGGCAACTCCAGGTTGGGTCCCACCACTAAACTGTCAATTAATAATTGAGTGCTCACCATTTACACTACTCAGGGACCATTTTAAATTTATTCAACCAAATGGAAAAGAAAAATACACAAAGCAACCAAGAATGATGGAGGTGTATTATAGAAGGAAAAGAAGTGAGTGACCTTGTCAAAATGATCCAAATCAGACAATATTTTTAAACAAATTTCAACAAATGTGTTTGTAGTTTACATTTCTTTATGTATAAAATTGTCTTAAATGAAATTACGTATGTTTGATTCATTTGTGACTGAGATCTTATAACCATGCATTATTCTAATACGTAGTATTATTTTTTGACAGAAAACAACTCTTTAATAGTTGCAGTACTAGACTGGGATACATCTTATCTGTAACAAACCATGAACTATTAGGATGCATTTGTGCACGTACTAATTTACAAACACATAATCTAAATAAATCTTTCATCTTAAACAATTCATCTTTCATTTTTTATGGAGAATTTAGTTATCAGCATATAAAAATAATGAGAAACTGGAAGCTACAACTCTATTCTTAAGTGTTTCCAGATCATTTCAGTTTCTTTAAGTAATATTCCTGAATTATAAACTATTATAACTGTGGGCTATAAAATCTAAGAAACTTTATTAAAATTCATAAATTTTCAGAATAGGGGAATGCCATATGCAAATATTTTTAATATAGTAGAGCTTTATGGTGGCATTCAGCCTAAAATATAGGCGATCTGTTAGGTCATATGTAGGATGTTCAATCATTACAGACACACTTGTGTCAATATCATTTGGAATGCACAGAATCTTAGTTTTTTTAGGACAGAATAGAAGTGTTACTGTGACCTTCCTGTCCATGAAAATTGCCTTTATACTAATAGCTTGATTATAAGGCTAAGGGTTGGCTTTATCACAGGACAAGTAACATGATTAGAAACTGGTTCAAACGTGTGTATCTAGAAGCTGCCCCTTCCCGCTGCACAACCACTCTTCTAGTTCATGCTGTGTCTTTCAGTTCAGCGAACAAAAAAGGAATGGAAACTCCAGTATAAGAAATCATTTGGCAAGTTCAAGCATTTCTTTCAAAGCCTGCCTGTACTAATTCTACATCATTATCATTAAGAATCTGTGTGAAATCAATGAGAGTCCCTCTAAATGAATATTTTCATTTTTTTGATTTTCATTGCTTTGCTTATAGGCTATTGAGAGTCAAAAGGCAATGACAATAATGTTGCTGTTGTTGTTGAGTGCCATCAAGTTGATTCCAACTCACAGTGACCCTATGTAGAATTCCCAAGGAGCAGCTGGTGGGTTTGAACCACCTACTTTGTGATTCATGGTTCCATGCTTATACTATAACACCACACATAATCACAATAATAAGGACAATAAATAGCAATATTCATTCCAAATTTAATGCTAAGTCAAAGGTCTTACTGAATTGAGAGCTGAAAATAATTTTCCTGATTTCAGATTACAAGGTTTTATCTAAATCTTTGTCTTTCAATTTGTTCATACTAAATACTGTTTGGATTAAAGGTTTTGAAGTAGACACTAAATGAAAGGTTTCTTATTTGTTTTAATTTTCTAGAAAAAAATAGCAAATTTGGAACTGTTAATATTTCACCTCCAAAACAAATAAAAAACCCATTTCCATATATTTTAAGAATTAAAATAATCTTTAATAATTTCTTCAAATTTTTTATGTGGTACAGGAGGCATTTGGAGTTTGTCATTGTATACTCTAGTGTGCACACACAGAAAAAGTAGTATTCTTTGTATCTGTATCACAACCTTTCCTTTTTACATAATCCTGCCATTGTAAGAGAAATGCAGCCACTTTTAGTTTAAACTTGCCATTCCTAGATTCTACCCTTTTTCATGTTTTACCCCAACTCTCCAAGAGAAACCCAAATTCAGGGAGAGAGTAAGGAGTAGATGGGGAGAGGTATTTAACTTATTCTCTAGGCAGAGATTGGAAGAATCTGTCTTGTCCATCACCATCCTCTGACATCCGATGATTTGCAAATTCCCATATATGCATTGATTTTTGGCATCCAATCTTCCTGCACCTGTTCCCATCATTCACAGGGGCCATGAATCCTCTTTCATTTAAATCCCAGGCCTTTAGATTCATTGGGCCTCACTCAGCTACTTTCGTGGCCATTTCCCTCCTCCTGGGAGAACTGGCACTTTTAATATGATCTCCCCAGTATCAAGAAACTTCCAAGGAATTTTGTGTGTCCTGGTGCGGTGTTCTGGGTTAATGCACTGGACTGTAAGGTCAATTTGAATTGCAAGGTCCACGGTTCAAGCTCCCCAGCTGCTCCTTGGAAACCATATAAGGTTTCTATGAGTAGGAACCGACTTGATAGCACATAACAACAACTACAACCTGAGGATAATATGGCTGGATATTTTATAAATCCGATTACTTGCCGCCCAGGTGACATGCTGGAAATGGGCTTTCTTTACAACTCTATATATCCAATGGCAATACAATGAAGACATATGTACTTTTAGGTTTTCTAGGTGCTGTTGTTGTTAGGTGTCAGTGGTTCAGTTCTGACTTATAACAACCCTATGCACAACAGAACAAAACCCTGCCTGCTCCTTAACCATTCTCAGTCTTTGTTATATTTGAGCTTTGTTATATTATTGTAGCTATGTGTCAATCCATCTAGTTGAGGGGGTCTTCCTTTTTTCTCTGACCTCTAATTTGCTAAGAATGATGCAGGACAATCATGGGAGTTCATTGTGAAGAAGTTCTAAGATGATGGAAAACTGTCTTGGTGAGAAAAATGCCAGCAAAGGTCCCCAGGAATTGTTTTTTTCCATTATGACAACGTACCTACTCATTCTTAGAGGATAGCAAGGGATGTGCTACAAGAATCCGGGGGGTGAACCTTATCTCAACCATCATCCAGCCCTGATCTTGTACCTTCATATTTCTTTTTGTCCCCAAACTCAAAGAGAATTTAAAAGGAACACTATTTAAGTCCCTCAGTGCCAACAAAACTGCCATTTGACTTGATGTAAATCTAAGAGTGCAAAATTCTTTGGGGAAGAGTTAGAAAGATGCAAACACTACCTCCAGAAGTGTATCGAAGAGGATATGTTAAAATAGAGAATAGCTTCATTTTTTGATATTTTTGTTTAATAAAGTTTTCTATAATTTTCTAGCAACACATTTGATGTCCCCTCATACTGACTCGATGGCACCTAACAACAACAACATCATATCTCACTGCCCTCCTAAGCAGAAAAGTTCATGTAACTTTGTCAGCCCAGGAAGTATGAACTTTACATAAGTGAAAGAAGTTAAAATTTCAAAGTGTGGTATCATGAGATCTTTAGAACACAATGACTGTTAGAGATAGAATTCAGAAGTCATATTTATAAGAATTAAGAGAACTCTACATTTTGTGTTTGATTAATGTCCTACCTGCTTAACCTCTTTGAGAAATAGAAAAGTAATTTATACTTTATAATTCTATTTGTTCTAACTCACTTGCCAAATTGAACTTTTCAAAATTCTGTTTACTTGATTTATTCTGAATCTAAACATATTAACCATTTTATCAGACTAATGCTGGATTTCAAACTAGTGTTGAAAAAGATATCATTTGACTATATCTAGTTAAAAAAAAAGTCCTGGTGGTTCTTCACGATGACCACAAGGTGGTTCTTCAGGATAACCACAAGGTCAGTGGTTTAAACTCACCAGCCACTCCACGAAAAACAGATGAAGCTTTCTACTCTCATGAAGATATACAGCCTTAGAAACCTTGCACAGGGTTGTTATGAGTCAGAATCCTTTTATCAGGTTGTTATGAGTTGGAATTGATTCCACAGCATTGGGTTTGGTTTGGCTTGTATCACTAGTTGATGGATAAAATAACTACAGAAGTAAATTCTCTTTTTCTCTTTAAAAGATTGTATTGAGAGTCACACAATCTCCCCCACCAATATGACCACCACGGCCACAACACACACAATGAACCACCCATGCTATGGGACCAGTATTTCATGTCTACACTTTATTTGAAATACAGTGAATGCATTTCTTTGACCAGTAAGAGATTAGAGCATCATCCTGTTGATCCAACCTTAATGGGAATTTTGTCCTACAAACACATGTAACCACTTAATTCTCTACCTTATTTTGACTAGGGTCAGAACAGCATTACTGAGTGATCAAGTTCCTCTAGGCTTTGGTTTAAATGTTAAAATAAAATATTGCCAAATGGCACCCATCCAAATCATTTCAAAATGATGATAATTGCACTTTATAAGCTAGATAATTTTATAAGTGAAAGGTCCTGTATTATAAAACTTAAGACAACTTTATCTAGGAAAAAAATAATAAAACATTTGCTGTTAAACCCATTAGCCCATGAAAGTCAGCACAATGTCTAAGTTTTTTTCAGATTATTTGAAACAATTCAGCTGTGTCCGATGGAAAGGTCGTGACAGAGTTTCAAATTCTGGGTGATGGAGATTGGCAAATTAAAAGAAAACGTGTTAGACTGACATTCTCAGTATGTTTTTACATTTATATTTTGCCTTTTTGTATCTCCTTTTTCTGTAGCTTTATGCTTTATAGTAAAATACAGAGTGGAAGGCAAAATGTCTATGAATCATAAACTCCCCATTTTCCCAAGGCTATTATTTAGGTGTCAAACTTGAGATAAATCTATCAGGGGGCTTCAAAAAGTTTGCAGAAAAATGCCATTATCTTCTAATTCCATTTTTCTGCAAACATTTTGAAACCCCATTGTATTAATTTATTTGAGCTTTATTTTTACTGAAGTTTCATTTAGTTTTTATTGTTGTAAAAACATAGAAGACATGATGTGTTTCATTTAAAATAATAATAATATACAAATTCCTTTCAGTCCTTTAACATGCTCGATAGTTTTGAGCTCTTGAGTCAATGGAAAAGACCTAGATGAAGGGATAGCCTACAAATTTCCATAGTTCTTAGACCTGGTATCCAAGTCATGAAGGCAGACAGATACAAAAATATAAAACCAGGTATGTTAGTTTATTGAGTTGAATGGCAAATTTAGGCATTGTGTAATGATTTCCAGGCTGAAGCAGAAATAGAGCATCCTCAGAACCAATGACAAAATTCAGAAGATACTGCAACTTTTTTCTTAGCTACAGAAGCAAATGCTGTAACAATAATTATTGCTGACTGATATAAAGGGGGAATTACAAAAGGAATGTTTGAAGTCAAATAGTTTGTGTCACATGCTATTGATACATGGGGCCAAGTTCTTTCAACTATAATGCTAGAAAAACTATGATCACCCCAAATTTGTGCTTGATAACACCTAGCCCATCTTTTTCCTCTAATCTTAAAGGAGAAACACTACAGCTTCCAGAGTAGCATAAAATAAAGAAATAAAAGGATGATTGTAAAAGAATCAACAATGACAATACTGTCGTTGTATGCAGTCAGGTCAATTCCATCTCATAGTGACCCTGTAGGACAGAGTAGAACTGCCTGATAGAGTTTTCTAAACTGCAATCCTTATAGAAGGTTAAAAAATTGGACTGCAAACCGAAAAGCTGGCAGGTCAAACCCACCAGTTGATCTGCTAAAGAAAAAGGTGGCAGTCTGCTTTCATAAAGGTTTACAACTTTGGAAACCCTGTGGGGCAGTTCTATTCTGCACTGTAGAATCACGATGAATTACAATAGACTAGAGAGCAATGGCCAATACCAAGTAAATTTCAGCTCACTAATGCCTAA
>NW_006408550.1:11214107-11228306 GCF_000296735.1 Chrysochloris asiatica
GCACCTGACAACAACAAGAAGAGAGCAATAGATTTGGTTTTGATTTGGAATCTTTTAGGCACTTCAAACCGACCACCATTCAGTTAGTAAGCTTTTAACCCTTAACCACAGAGACCTTAGGGATAGTACTAGTTTGAGCCAAAGCAAAATAGTGGAAAACATACAAGGGGTATCCAAAAATGTCATGGGAAAATGGAATGAAATGATAATAGAACTTTACCATGAATGTTTGGAGCCCTGTTGTACATCTCACTTAGATTGGGCAGAATTTGAGGAGGGGAAATCCAATAGCTAGCATGCATATAAAACTCATATACGTCAGGCATTGTTCTCAGCATATATATACTCACTCAATTAATTGTCACACTCATTAATGGAGGGAGGATTATTGTTCCCCCCAAGACACAGAGGCACAGAGAGGTTAAGTCTCTTGTTCTAAAACTCACATGATTTTATTGGCATTTACACAAGATTTACCACAACTTCTCCGTCAGTTTTCCAGTTTCTTCATCTTGTGTCTCCTAGCCCATAGTAGCTGCTTAATTATTTCTTCTAAATGAAATTAATTTTATTAGTTACTATATTTTAATTTCTCAATATTCTACATAATACTGCTCTTTGAATTTCAGATCAAGTTTCTGTTGAATCACAAAAAAAGTGTTGAATTGCAATCATGTGGATTGAAGTCATTTTAATGAGCCATGATCTCTGACTTCTAAAATGGACATCACATTTATACAAATTTATAGAAAGACTGGGACTGGGGTAGAAGGCTGTAATTAGGTGAATAATAAAAGCTTTACAATTTGCAATACATCCTACAGAGGAATAGCCTCCTACCATGATTTAACTAGGATTGGGCAAATGTGCAGCCCCCCAGTGCCTTTTATGAATTAATCAGGTGCACAAGCACCTCTTAGGAGCCTTCATACCGACTGAAGCAATCTCCTAAGGGACATCATATTAAAACAGCCCTACAAAACTCATTAGTAGAAACTACATCTTCCTAGTTTTAATTTAAATATATAACGTGAAAAGAAACAAGCTCTTCCATCTATTACTGGACTTGAATTAGGGTCATTGTAATGCAGCAATTGCTACGGTTTTTTTGTTTAGCTTCTGAATAAATACATTATTTCATATTCATACAAATCCAGAAATGAAAGAAATGCATTATTTTATATACTTGCTAATTTATATAAAATGAGCACCTCACAAACTTGTTGACAGAGGCCCACATGAGAACTATATTTCACCCTAAAGTTAACAAAACATGTATATAGTTAAAATTATCCTCTTGCTTGATTTAGGTCACTGATGATAATGTATGACAACTATTAACAGCTTTGAGATTGAGTCAAAAATTAGGTAAAGTGACTAAAAGTCACCTTTTTTTTTTTTTTTTTTAACCTAGCTTTTACAGAAATATTTTTTCAATGCTTTCAGGAGGAGCAGATAATATAAAATTTCCAATACTGACTTCAACTTCAAACAAGGATACACTTTAAGAGTTATTAGCACTTTGCAAAGTGTGTTAAGTATGCCATTCATGATGTCTCCGTTATTAAATAGATACTGGTACATACTGATTTTTCTTATCAAACTTAGTAATGATAATGACATTTCCTTTAGGATCTAGGTTTTCATGATGAAAACACAGGTAGCTATATAGAATTTGGTGCCAGACAGAGATGATGGCAGGCTACTGAGTTTTTATAGAGAAAGAAGTTGAAATGTATTTTTCACCTTGGACTTTGAACTTTGGTATGCCAACATGGCCATCAAATATATATATTGCAGTCCATAGTAAATATAAATATTCATATTACACTCAATGAATTACCTGATTAATTGACCTTGGGCCCCCTTGTATCATTCCATTGCAATGATTTGAATCCTAGAGAATCCTATTAAAGGAAGAGTTAGCTGCTGGTACACATTTTATTTCACGTCACTTTGTTCTTTTTAAAAAGCAATATTTCACCAAAAACTTAGACTAATAAGTTAGTAGTTTACAAAGCCATAATCCTTAACTTTAGTCATAATCGAAGACTCAGTATTATTCCCATATAACTGATAATCCAAAAGTCCAACTGATATTATTTTATTTTTCTTCTATTTTAGTAGATTGTGATTGTAAAAATGAATCATATCTTTAAATATTTGTCAATTGATTTTAAATGTGTGAAAAGTTAATAAGGCTAAACTGTATCTTTAGACCCTTAGATTGCAAATTGTCTTATGACATATTAAAGTGTATGTTAATCAGCATCAACAGAAAGGAAATCAATACAAAATAATCATTATTCAAGCATATTTAGAATAGAGAAGACTTAAAATTCTATTTATTTTCAAAATAATACTTGAGTCAGTTTTTTAAAAATAAATTTGAGGTCCATCCACTAAACCTTTAATATTGGCTGTGTTATACAAGGGTATTTCAAAAAGTTTGTAGAATAATGGAATTAAAATATAATGGAATTTTTCCATGAACTTTAGGAAGCCCCCTCATATATCTATGGTTTTAGCCTAATTTCAATCACTTGTACTGATTACTATTTATAATACTTAATAAAAATCAGACACCTACACATCAATTTTTAAAGACTTTTAAAAGGGCATGAAAATTGAGGTCAGTTAGAAGCTCACTCAAATCTTTGCTCTTGTTTCTTCGCTTTGTTCATTCCTGTTATCTTTCATGGCCTCTTTTCCCTAACTTGAGTGTTTGAGCCCTATTATCATGTTTGCATAGGCATTTTGTACAGAATGAAATAACTGTGCAGATTTAAGCAAAGAACAGTAACAAAAAAAAACCCAAAACCATTTCTGTCCAGTTGATGCCAAACTCATAGCATCTCTATAGGACAAGATAGAACTGCTTAGCAGGGTTTCCAATCTTTATAGAAGCAGAAAGACTGCCACAACTGTCTCCTGCAGAGATGCTGATAGGCACAAATCACCAACCTTTCTGTTAGCACAAAATGTATGTACTGTGTCACCATAGTCCCTTCCTATGCAGATATAAGCTACAATTTGAATGACTATCTCTTTGTTAGATACTGGGATTATCCTCTACAGTAAGTGAAGTTCACATTCAAATAATTTTTTAACTCAAATATATTTTTTAACTGTTTGAATGAGTCTTAATTGTACATGGAGAATCAAATTATTTTTCCTTTCATACAGTTCAGAACAATAGATTGGGTAGGAGAGGTGTTCAGTTGTAAGAATGTTGTCTGAAGACACATCTCTAAAGGAAACCATGGAATACATCTGGAATACAGTCTTATATGATTGGTATTAAGAGCCCAACCACTCGGGGTTTGAGAGCACCATGAAAGGCAGTAGGTTATGGCCAAGAATTCTTAGTTTTTGGTGTTTGCTGAAGACAAATATATTATAGCCGCCTCAGTTCTGACTACTTTATAAATATTAACCCATTTAGTCCTTGGAAACCACTTGGAAGTCAGATGACACTACAATGCCCATTTTGAAAATGAGAGTATAGATGGAGAAAGAAGCTAAGTAACCTGCCCGAAGGTTGTTACCTGGTGGTACTGTGACATAAACCCATGAATGTGGGTTTTCTGTAATCCATGTGCTACTATATGCCTCTCATATCATTCATATATATTAGTGATACAAATGTGGAATGCTGATTAATTTTCATTTAGAGATCGCTATTGATATTTAAAAATTTAAGAAAATTTTATCTTTTCTCAACAGTGGTAGCATTTAACTTTGCTACTATAAAATAATAATATAAGGCCCTTATAGAATTATCAACTATAAAAACATCATCAATTATCATCATAGTTTAATGCTTTCATGGTCAGATTAATATGTAAAAGTAAATTATTCATATTATGTATTTGAATATATATGAATATTTGAATCACTTTGGGAGGAGTTCTACTTTAAGCATGAATAAGAAACTGCTATAACACACAAACTATTCTTGGTAATTCAGCCAGGATATATTTTCTAATAGTGTACATATTGAGATTTACAGATAATAAAAAAATTAAATAGTTTCTTAAATCCTAGTCCAACTTTTTAGAAGAAAAGTTCATCATATTTGATTTTCAAAGCATTCTGTGACTGTTAAGTGGGTTTTAAGATACAAATAAAAAGAAATAAGTGGATAGATTTTTTTAAATGATGAACTATCCCTTTGTAGGATTATTAGTAGGATAAGTACTGGACTGCAAACCACAAAGTCGATGGTTCAAACCCTTAGTCACTCCTATAAGTAGGAACTGACTTGATTGGACTTAACAACAATAACAATAGTCAGATATGTATATGAATTTTGTTTGTGGATCATTTTTTTTTTTTTTTTGCTGAATGACTGGCATAAGAAATGAAGCTGATATGTACAATGGTTTTTGAAAATGCACAAGATTATCCTTTTGGGAATTTTAGTATAGTCCTTGAAAACAGACCTTCAAATTCTAACACTGAATTCTTCAATAAATGTGAAGCAGGAGGTAAAGTATACAATGGAAATTTTCAGAGATCTATCTAAATTGTCTATTGTTAGTTTGTCTTACTGAGGTGGTTTGTGTGTTAGTTACTATGATGTTGGAAGCTATGGTACCAGTATTCTAAATACCAGCAGTTTCACTCATGATGGATGTGTTGCAGCAGAGTTCCCAGACTAGCAACAAGGAAAACACGACCACTGTGGGATGGGTAGCCACTGAAAATGTTATAAATAACAGAGGAAAGTTGTCTGATACAGTCACAGAAGATGAGCCCCTCATGTTAGAAGGCACTAAAAATATGACTATGTAAGAGCTCTCTCCTCAAAGGATAGTTGCCATTAATGAAGTAAATGGAGCAAAATTACCAAAGTAAATGGAGCAAAGTTACCAGGATCTTCATTTGTTGATGGGGCACAATTCAAAATGAAAAGAAATAGCTGCAAATATCCAGAACATGGGATGTATGAAGAATGAATCTAGAGAATCTGGAAATCATCAAAAAATAATAGAACACATAAACATCAATACCCTTGTTGTGTTGTTAAGTGCCATCAGTTGATTTCAATTCATACTGAACATACATAGGATTTCTTGGGAGAGGCTGGTGGGTTTGAACTACTGACCTTGCAGTTAGCATTCCAGTGCTTATCCTACAGCACCACACCAGGACTCTATCTTAGGCATTAGTGAACTAAAATGGATGGATATTAGCCATTTTGAATCAGATAATGGTATGTTTTACTGTTCTCAGAATGACAAATTAAAGTGGAATCGCATTACATTCATCATCAAAAAGAGCATTTCAAAATCTATTTTGAAGTACAATGATGTCTGTGATATGATAATATCTATATTCCTACAAGGAAGAACAGTTAATACAACTATTACTCAAATTTTTGCAATAACCACTAAAGCCAGTGGTGATTAAACTGAAGAATTCTACCAACTTATTCAGAGTCCTGATGTGGCACTATGGGCTAATGCCAGACTGAAAAGTCATTTGAACTGCAAGGTTGGTGGTTCAAGCTTACTAGCTTCTCCTTGGAAACCCTATACAGGGTTATTATGGGTCAGAATCGACTCGAGGACACTTAACAACAACAACCAACTTATTCAGTCTGAAATTGACCAAAAATACAAACAATGCATTGATAGCTGATGGTGATTGTTATGTGAAATTTGGAAACAAAAAAGAGGAAGGATCAGTAGTTGGAAAATATGGTATTCGTCCTAGAGTTCTATTGATTGAATTCTGAAAGGTGAATGACTTATTCATGGCAAATAATTTGTTTCAACACTATAAAAGGAAACAAGAGGAATAAAATTGCTTATATCCATGAGAAAAGAACATACCATCAGTCAAAACCAGGCTAGGAGAGAACTGTAGAGCACACCATCAAATGCTCATATGCAACTTTAGGCTGAAGCAAAAGAAAATGAAAACAAACCTACCAGAGTCAAATTATGACCCTCAATATCTGGCCTGAATTTAGAGGCTATCTGAAGAACCAATTTGAAGCATTAGAAACAAGACAAGACAAGTTGTGGGATGACACCAAGAGTACATACATGAAGACAGTACAAGGTCATCAAAAAGTGAGGAAAGAAAGTAAATACAAAAATAGATGTCAGAAGAGACTTTGTAATTTGCCTGTGGTAGTAGTTGTTAGGAGCCATTGGGTTGACTGTGACTCATAGAAACTCTGTATACAACAGAACAAAAAGCTGTCTGGTCCTGTACCACCCTCACAATTGTTGCTACACTGAGCCCATTCCTACTGCCACTGGGCCAGTACACCTCATCGGGGGTCTTCCTCTATTTTGCTGACCCTCCATTTTCCCAAGCATGATGTCCTTCTCCAGGGACTGGTCCCTCCTGATAAAATGTCCAAAGTATGAGAGATGAAGTCGTCCATCCTGGCTTCTAAGGATCATTCTCACTGTAATTCTTATAACATATATTTGTATGTTCTTCTGGCCGTACATGGTACTTATTCATTTCCAACACCATAACTGAAACACATCAATTCTTCTCTGTCTCCTTTATACACTGTCCAACTTTCACAATCATATGAGGCATTTAAATATGTCCTGGCTTGGGTCAGGCTAACCTTTGTCCTCAAACTGATGTTTTTACTCTTGAACACTTAAAAAAGATCTTGTACAGCTGATTTTCCTAATGCAATACATCATTTAATTTTTGGCTGCTGCTTCCATGAGTGTTGGGTGTGGATCCAAGCAAAATGAAGTCTTTGACAATTTCAATCTTTTCTCCATTTATGATATTTATTAGTGCAATTGTGAGAATTTTTATTTTCTTTACATTGAGGTGCAAAGCACACTGAAGGATGTGGTCTTTCATCTTCATCAGAAAGTATTTTAAGTCATATTTGCTTCCAGCAAGCAAAGTTTTGTCACCTGCATGTCACAGGTTGTTAATGAGTCTTCCTCCAATCCTGATGCCATCTTCTGTTTCCTATAATCCAGCTTCTTGGATATGGAGCAAGATACAAAATAATGAAATATGCCTTCTTAGTCAAACATGCATATAAAATTTGCCTGTTGACTATTTTTTTGCTGATTTACTGATGTAAGAAATATGGGGTAGTCATGAAACTGATATTTATTGATCCATGTACAGGTTCAAGTCTTGGCATGGTATTGAAGTATAAGCATTGGACTGCAACGTCGGTTTGAACCTCGAGATCGGTGGTTTAAACTCACTTGAAAACTCAACATTCTGTGAGTCAGAACAGACTCAATGGCACTTAACAACAACAACAACAATGTACAGGTCCTCATGATCACAATTATATGTTCTGGAATACCCATTCTTCACTATGTTATCCATAGCTTGTCATGAATCACATATTTGAAAGTCTGCATAGTCAATAAAGCACATATAAACTTCTTTCTGGCATTCTCTGCTCTCAACCACAATCCATCTGACCTCAGCAATATTGAATACTCCTCATTCAATGTCCTCTTCTTAATCCAGCTTGAATTTCTGGCTATTTCCTGTCTATGTACTGCTGCAGCCTTTTTGAAATTATCTTCAGCAAAATTTTACTTGTATAAGATATTAATGGCTGTTGTTGTTGTTGTTAAGTGCCATCAAGTCTGTTCCGACCCATAGTGACCCTGGATAGGGTTTCCGATGAGCGGTTGGTGAGCTTGAACCTCCAACCTTGCAGTTCAAATGGCTTTGCGGTCTGGCGCATTAACCCACAACGCCACACCAGGACTCCGATATTAACAGTATTGCTTGATAATTGCCACATTCGGTTGGGTCTTCTTTCTTTAGAAAGGGCATAAATATGAATCTTTTGCAATCAGTTGGCCAGGTAACTCTTCCAAATTTTTTGGCCTAGGTAAGTGAGAACCTTCAGTGTTTAATTTTATTGAAAAATTTCAATTTGTATCCCATCAGTTCCTGGACCCTAGTTTTTTGTCTATGCCTTCAGTATAGCTTGGACTTCTTCCTTCAGTCAACTGGTGATCATATGCTAGGCTCTTTAAGTGGAGAAACACCAATCATTTCTTTTTGGTGATTCTATGTATACATTCCACCTTCTTTGGATGTTATCTGCATCATTCAATACTTTGCCCATAGACTCATTCACTATTTCAAGCCAAGGCTTGAATTTTTTTTATTCAGTTAAGTTTGAGAAATGCTAAGCATGTTATTCCCTTATTTTATTATAGCACTTGACTTTATCTTCTCAAGTTGCCCTTTGAAATTTTCTGGTCAGCCCTTACTTCCCGATTACTTCTTGCTTTATCATCTCTACACTGGAGAGAAAGTTTCAGAGTCTCTTCTGATATATATTTTGGTCTTTTCTTTATTTCATGTCATTTTAAAGACCTTTTGCTTTCTTCATGTATTAAAGACCTTTTGCTTTCTTCACGTCTGATGTTCTTGATGTCATCCTACAAGTCTTCTGGTATTCGGTCATTATGTCTAATGCATCAAATCTACTCTTGAGATGGTCTCTAAATTTAGGTGGGATGTGTTCAAAATAACATTTTGTCACTTATGGACTTACTTTAATTTTCTTCAGCTTCAACTTAGACATGATCAATTGATGGTCTGTTCCATAGTTGACCCCAGGCCTTATTTTGACTGATGATGTTGAACTTTTCCACCATCTCTTTCCATAGATAATAGTCGATTTGATTCTTGTGTATTCTATCTGGTGAGGTCCATATGTGTAGTTAACTTTCATGTTGTTTAAAAATGGTATTTGCAGTAAATAAATCATAGCTCTTGCAGAATTTTATCATGTGATCTCCAGCATCATTTCTATCATATTTTCCAACTACTGATCCTTCCTCTTTGCTTCTAACCAAGGCAAACTAGGAAAAAGGAGAGGTGAACTATTTCTGAATGTTTAGCTACTGACAGCCTTATAAATAGTACAGAACACTGTCAGGTATAGTACCAGAAGATGAAAACATTACGAACAAGAGTAGAATATTATCAGATATGGTGCCAGAAGATGAGCCCCTCAGATTGGAAAGCAATCAAAATATGACTGAGGAAGAGCTACCACCTCAAAATAGAGTTGACTATGATGACTTAAAGAGAGTAAAGCTTTCAGGACCGTCATTAGCTGATGGGGCACAACTCAAAATGCAGAGAAATAATGGGAGCATGGAATGTACAAAGTATGAATAAGGAAAATTGGAAGTTATCAAAAATTAGATGGAACACATAATGATTGCTATCCTAGGCATTAGTGATCTGAAATGGACTGTTATTAGCCATATTGAACCTGACAACCATAGTTTATTATGCCAAGAATGACAAATTCAAGAGGAATGGCATCATGCTCATCTTCAAAAAGAACATTGCAATATCTATCTTGAAGTACAATGCTGTCTGTGGTAGGATAATATCCATATACCTACAAAGAAGACCAGTTAATACCACCATTATTCAAATTCACATACCAACCATTAAGGCCAAAATCATAAAATTGAAAATTTTTCTACTCTTAAGAATAGAGATGAAGCGATGGGAATAAGTGATGAAATAAGAAGCTGAACAGAAACTTCCAAGGGCAGTTTGAGAAGACAAAGTGACGTATTATCATTAAATGTGCAAAGACCAGGAGTCAGAACCCAAAAGGGAATAACACAAGATGCTAAGCATTTCTCATGCTGAAACAACAACAACAACAAAAAAGAAAATTGAAGAGAAAATTTAAGTCTTGGGTTGCAATACTGAAGAATTCAATAGTCAAAATACGAAATGTTGTAGGAAACATCAAAAACAATGGATGAATACTCAGTCACAGTACTAAAAAGTATTCGTCGATGTTAAAATATTTCAGGAAAAGCATATAATCAAGAATTGATGATATTGAAGAAAGAAGTTCTAGCTGCATTGAAGACATTGGCAGTAAACAAGGCTCCAGAAGTTGACAGAACAGACAAATGAAATTTTTCACCAAACTGAAGTGCTGGAGGTGCTCACTTATCTATGTCAAGAAATCTGGACTATCTGGCAATCAGATTGGAAGTGATTCATGGTTATGTTCATTCCAAGGAAAAGTGACCCAATGGAATGCTGAAATCATTGGACAATATCATTAATACCACATGCAAATATAATTTGGTGAAGATAATAAAACAATGTCAGCAGTACACCAAAAGGCAATCCAGCCAGAAATTAAAGCTAGATTCAGAACGGGACATGGATGGATCTTGGCTGAAATCAGAGAATACAAACAAGATGTGTACTTGTACTTCATTGACTATGCAAAGGTGTTCGACTGTTCAAATTATAACAAACTATGGATAACATTATGAAGAATGGGTATTCCAGAACACTTAATTTGTACATAGACCAAGAGGCCTTCAAACAGACGAAGGGGTACTGAATGGTTTAAAATCAGGTAAGGTGTGTCTCAGAGTTGTATTCTTTCACCATATCTATTCAATATGTATGCTGAGCAAATAATCTAAGAAGCTGGATTACATGAAGAATAATGTGGCATCATTATTGAAGGAAGATTTATTAACAACTGTCGTGCTCATATGACATAACCTTGCCTACTGGATGTGAAGAAAACTTAAATAACTTACTGATGAAGATCAAAGACTACAGTCTTCAGTATGGATTTCACTTTTATGTAAAGAAAACTAAAGTCCTTACTAATGGAATAAGGAGCTCTGGTAGCGTAGTGGTTACGAATCGGGCTGTGAACCTTAAGGTCAGCGGTTTGAAACTACCAGCCACTCTGCAGGAGAAAGATAAGGCTTTCTACTCCCGTAAAGATTTACACCCTCGGAAACCCTGTACAGGGTCACTATGGGTCAGAACCGACTCGAGGGAACTTAACAATAACAACAATGGAATAATAATAAAATCATGATAAATGGGTAAAGATTGAAGTTGTCAAAGACCTTATTTTGCTTGGATCCACAATCAACACATGTGGAGGCAGCAGTCAAGAAATCAAAAAATGTCAGGCAAATCTGCTGCAAAAGATATCTCTTTAAAGTGTTGAAGAACAAAGAAGTCAGTTTGAGGACAAAGGTGTGCCTGACCCAAGCCATCATATTTTTAATAGTCTAATATTTATGCTAAAGTAGGACAATTAATAACAAAGGCCAAAGAAGAGCCAATCCATTTAAATTATGGTGTGGACAAAGAATACTGCAGGTACCATGAAGTGCCAGAGGAACAAACAAATCTGTCTTGGAAGACGTACAGCCAGAATTCTCCTTAGAAGTGAAGATCGGAAGACTTCTTGTCTTGTTCTTTGGACATATTGTCAGAAGGGATCAGTGCCTTGAAAATGACGTCATGCTTTGAAAAGTGGAGGATCAGTGAAAAGTAGGAAGACACCCCCCCAAAAAAAAGGGGGGTCAGTCAACCTGTCAATCAACCAATCGATACATTGGCAGCAGCAATGAGCTCAAGCATAAGACCAAGTTGTGAGGATGGTGCCGGACTGTTGTGCATAGGGCCACTGGATGCAGCCAACACAACAATTGTAAATCTATTTGGAAGCATAATATCTTTTAGAAGACATTGACCATTACCAGTCAATTTTAGAAATAGAGAACACATTGGAAGAACATACTCCAACCACATGTCTTCTATTACTTTCATGACAAACGATTGTAATTTTTTCACTATGGGAAAACTTAAACTTAGAATAATAAAATTGATTTAGTACCCATTATTTTTCATTGAAACAATCTACAAATGATAATGATTTTGGTCAAGTGAGGAAAATAACATTCACTTATTTTGAAATTTAACATGTCAATTCTTGATTTTTTAATTTTCTTTATTAATTTTAATATTTCTACTTAATTTTCTTACTGGAGATGTTCAACATTCCTTCCCATATTAAAATTACTAGTTATGATTGAATTTTCATTATTGATCATTTAAATTGCACATTGTTATTATGAGCTAGAACTGATTGAATGGCACTTCATGACAACAAAATTCATTAATGATTTTAATTACTGTATCTGCTTTGCATTGATAAAACTAGTAAGAATTGTTTATGATGTAATCCATATTTGTTGATTATTCTTTTTTTAATATAATATTGTTTATTTAATTTTAGAGACATCTCAGCATTCTAAACATACAAAAGAAATAACCAAAAGAACATTGCAAATTGTGTTTAAGTCCAGAAGGTTCTTTAACTTCTGTTGATGCAGTAGCTCTTTACTTCACTGACATTTAAGATCTCAACATTTGCTCAAAAACAAACAGTTGAAAAACTACTGTACTTAAAAAAATTCAAATATTTATCATGCCAACTGAATCCTTTTTTCCATATCTAAGAATGGCAGCAGATGCTATGTCACTACATACAAAAGCAAGATAATTTGAAACTAAATGGATGGTCAACACAATGTCAACAGATCAACTTCGCAGTGTATGCCCTGAGCTCCAAGCCCTCCAAAGGTACCTATCACTCCAACCCCACTCCTACCCCGATCCCACACACATACAACAAAGCATGGACCACCAAAATGTATTCCAGTTGTTTTGTTCTTTTTTCAAACTATGGATATACAGTTGAGAACTCAGAATTTCTAGCGAATAACCATTTGGTGATTATTCTTACGCAATAATGAAGAGGTAGATGAACCTAGAAGACAGCATGCTAACAGACATTTTTACTTCATCACTACAAAAAACATTTTTGAGTTAACATACTTCAGAGTAAAAATTTCCTTAATAAAAGGAACATATAATATCAAAGCATTTCACAATAATGCTCTATTTTAAAATTCTTACCAAAAAAATACAGCCTCTTTTTTCTAAGACCGTTGTTTCTGTATTTGTTGTTGTTAAGTGTTGTCTAGTCAGTTTCAACTCTTAGCCACCCAATATAGGGTTTCCAGTGAGCAGGTGGTAGGTTTGAACTGTCAACTTTGCAGTTAACAAAAGTCCAGTGCTTATCCTACATTGCCACACCAGAACTCCATTAGTCTGGATCATTTGCTTCATTAATGTATTTATTCATTAATAATTTCGTTCATTTTCCATCTTTCTCAGATGACCTCAAGGCTTTTTACAAGAAGGATAAATAAAATAAACAACCAAATAGAAAGAAAAAAAGAAAGCTAGAGTGAAAAATAGGAACACCAGCATTTTAACATCAAGGACTAATATTAAATGCTTTTTCAAATGCTATAGATCAATATCAACTTCATAAAAAATGTCATTTATGCTTGGGATGTTCTGTAATATTTTTCTACTTTATGCATTCCATATCATTTTTATAATATTTTGTACTTTACTATAAAAATTATTTCATTGTTTGATACAAATTTTATAAAATACTGTAGTACATGAGTCTTTTTTCTCCAAGATTAGTAGTGGGGAAAACTTCATTTCTCAAGAGCAATTACTGTGTTTTATTTTCTCTGAGCAATTTTTAACTTGGCCCTTTGTCTTCTTTACCTTGCCTGCCAGGAAACTTAATGTAGATGTTATACTCAATTATAGCAGCAGTATTAGTCCTTAATGGGAATGCTGGTGTTCCTATATTTAACTCTAGTTTTCTCTTTTTCTTTCTATTTTATTATATTTGTAGGATAAGCACTGAAGGTGCTCAAGGTCAGTTTGAACACAGGGTTGGTGGTTCAAACTCACCAGCCACTCTTCAGAAAGCCTATACAAGGTCACTATGAGTCGTAACTGACTTAATAGCACTTAACAACATAGATAATGATATAGATATACAGCCAAACCAAAACTAAGCCTACTACAAATGAGTCAGTTCTGACTCAGAGAGACATCATATATAGGGTTTCCGAGACTATAAGAGTTTCAAAAAGTGTATGGGAAAGTAAAATAATAAGATGGTGGAATTTTCCATGAAATTTTTGAAACCTCCCTCATATCCATATAAATATGAATTCACAGATACACATTTACAATGAAAAATGAATTTCTTCCTATCCAAAAATTTTTAATCTTGAAAATCACTGATATGGAAGCTATTGGATGGCATGGAAGACATTAGAAAATTCTAAAACTTAATTCACTGACCTTTATTTATTTTTTTTTAAGTTACTTGAAATGACCAATTAGGAAAATTTCAAGAATACCTAATACAGTGTAGTCCTGTGTGTTGTGATGCTGCAAGCTATACCAGCTGTGTTTCAAATATCAACAGGTTCACACACACATAGTGAAGAGGTTTCAACAGAGCTTCCAGACTAACAC
>NW_006408550.1:11228536-11262672 GCF_000296735.1 Chrysochloris asiatica
GTGGCTGGTAGTTTCGAACCGCTGACCTTAAGGTTCGCAGCCCGATTCGTAACCACTACACTACCAGAGCTCCTAGCGACCCTGTATAGATTCTCCAAGGAGCAGCTAGTGAGTTTGAACCACCGACCCTGAAGCTCAAACTGTCCTTGCGGTCCACCTCATTATCCTGCAGTGTCACACCAGGACTAGGACAACAGATTTGGTAAAGTAGAAGGTCAACCAGCAGAAGGGAAATCCTGAATGAAATGGATTAGCATAGTAGTAAAGTGAACTCCTGCAATGGTGAGCATGACTCAGGGGTTGGCCACATGTCTTTCTGACGTACCATGATTCACTACAAGTCAGAGTAGATTCTATAGCAGACCTTTAATCCATAGCCTTCTCGGACAGTGACATGAGAAAACAAAGACGGCAGGCATGAACCACCACTGACTGATGAGCTAGACTTTCTGTTGCCTGTCTGAACGTGAATATTGGAGCAGATAAGGAAGAAAGCAGAGTCAGAACAATCTAGAAACAGAAATCTACTATCTACCTGTGTTGCGTCACTTTAGAAAAAAGGGAATCACATTAATTATAGTAAGTTTTTTTAGGAGAAAATACTGAAAAAAATACAAAAAATGAAGCAGAAGACAAAAAAAAAAAGGTTTAAATTAGTATGGATAAAATGTTCTGTTTTGTCACTTCCTCTAAAAGAGAAAATAAAGAGTAAGTAATAATTATTGTAAATAAAAATATTTAATTGAAAGCTGCTACTGTAACTTGCTATAATGATCTAGAGCTCTGACTTACCTGTGAAGCCATGTACCAGCCTTGTTAGGAATTGTTCCATACAGAGAAAGAGAAGAAAGAGGGAGAGAGACTGTATCACACACACAGATAGACACAAAAATTACACTAGGTTTTAAAAGAAGAAATAACATATGATCTCTCTCTTTTAGCCCGAAAGAAAAGTATCATGAGGAAACATGGATGACATATGAAAATCTAACAGGAATAACCAAGGAAAATAAAGATTAATGTTATGTTCCTATAGACAATTACCCATGAAGTGCCCATCTTTCCAAGACCCCAGTTTACCCTTGACTTACTAGGGATACTCCAAGATATTGCTCGCATTTGTTTAGAAATTATAAATGCTCAATTTAAGAACTTGATTCTGTTAATGCATGTCCTTCCTTCTCTTCTCTTTCCTTCCTTCCTCTCAGACCAATTTGCTAGTAGAAAATGGATAAAGTGTTATAAGTAAAAGATGTTGCTTTTTAATGTCGATTCCATATCATTTCCTGAGGTATAGGTTTCCAGGAATGTTTCTTATTCTTTGTAATTTTCATTTAATTTAGTTTTTATGAAACTTTTGTCTCACTAGGTATCCTTTAGGAGTCCAGGTGTGGCACTGTAGGGTAATGCACTTGACTGCAAGGATGGTTTGAACTGCAAGGTTGGCAGTTCAAACTCACTCCTCAGAAACCTCAGAACCTACTTGATGGCACAATAGGTATCATTTATGGAGCCCTGGTTGCTTAGTACATTACATGTACGGCTGCTAACCACAAGTTTGAATCCACCAATTAATCCATGGGAGAAAGATGACGTTTTCTGTTCCCATAAAGGTTTATAGCCTTAGAAACCCTATACAGGACCTCTATGAGTTGGAATTGACCAGGAAGTGCATAAGAGCAGCAGCAGGTATATTTTAGCTTGGCATTTTCCTCACCTCAAAAGAATGATCTTATTCCCTCTGGACACCAAATAGCTCACTTGATGATCACTATCAAGTGCTTATATTATCATTGTTCTCCTATTACAACTTAATGCATTTCAGATTCAAATATCCATGTCATGTAATTTAAGTTTCCAAGACTATCAAGCTGTTTTAAAGTGTTTGGTTTCAATTAATATACTGAAAACAGAGCTTTTTTGTTTCTTGTTTTTTGTTTTTAAATAGCAGTGTTAATATTAATTATGCACTTAAAACTGCTTTCTGAAAACATTATGAATTTAAAGCTACTGAAAATAAAAAGATGCTATAAGGATAATAGTAGTAAGATTTTAAATATCTTCCTTTGTGATAAAAAAAAACTTAATTTTATCAAATAAAATAAATACACAAAAATGGTAGACTTTAGTGGGATTCTATACCCTTGTGAATTTTAGGAAAATTAAAAATATAGAACTTTGTTTACTAGCTCATGATAGTTTCAGAAACTGCAAATTCAAACTTGGTTTAACATTTCTTTAATTTTTAGAATCTTGTGATATAGTTTATCATAATTACAATATCCCTTTAGTTTACTTTGTAGAGCTTTTATTACCAATCTTCACTATATAATCACAAAGTTTCTTATTTTCATATTTGTCTAAAGAAAGTCTATTGCTTCTCCTCCATATCAGAAATATATCCAAAGCACATATATCAGTTTGTTGAAATTTCAGTAAAACAAAAGGGAACTTAAACAAAAATAAACCACCCTCCAATATGGCAGGAAAGGGGAGTTTCCTATTTCAGAATTTCCTGGTTCTCAGTGACAGCTTTAACCAGGTGCAACTAGTGCCCTATTCCCTCCCCCTTTCCGTGACCCCTAACTTATGCTCCCATCTCATAGTAGTTAAGATTAGCTTTGTCCGTTCTTAACGCTGAAATAGCACCTTAATATTATTAGACAGATTTGTTTAATAAAAACCACATTATTTCTAAATGGTATTCAACCTCTCAGAAGTTTAAATAACCCACCAGAAACTTACCCCAGCACTGACCTGACTTTCTTTAGTCGAGTACAGCTTTCAATAAAACATTCTGACAATCAACAGCAAAAAGTTGTTAGTCTCACCTGAACATATAATAACATTATAGCCTTGTATGACTCTATACAGATGTATTCATGTAAGCACAGATCTTTTGGGGGGGTTGTCATTTAGTATTAAAACACATATTCCAAATACTCCTTTACATTCAAATCCAGCAAGTTATGGTTTGTTTTGATCTTTGAAAATGGGCTTGAAAGTTTGAAAGTATTTGTGGGCTTACTTCATGTATTATGTACAGTTAAATTTTAATGCAAACTGACTTCTCTCTACATAGCCACTCTCCAACAGCTGTCGGTCAGCAGAAGTTCTTGGATATACAAATTCATGTTAACAGTGGTGTCTTCCTTATCCAGTGCTGCTGTGACGGCCACCACAAGCACGTGGTTTTACCAAGACACATTTGTTCTCTCACAGTTTAGGAAGCTAGTTCTAATTCAAAATGCTGGCTCTAGGAGAAGGCTTTCTCTCTGTGTCCTCTCTGGGCAAAGTCCCTTGTCTCCTTTGAACATCTGTGGGCCTATGATTCCATGGAAATCTCCATGTGTTTTGTCCCCTGTCTTTCCCTGGATCTAGCTGCTTCATTGTGAAAAGTCCCCAAGTCCAACAGATTCATTCCTCTGCTGGCTGAAGTCTTCATGTTGGTAGTAGCTTCCTCTGACCTCCTCTCACGTCTCTCTTTTTATTGCTTATAAATAGAAGGTATTGAAGGCCACATCCCAGGGAATTCCCCTTATATCAACTCTAGTCTGTGATGGGATTAAGGTGCTGCATCCCACTCCAAATTCTCTTACTGATTTATCACATTAGATCACATCAGGAGGGATCATCACAAACTACCACATAATATCAATGCATAACTGACAAACCACGATAATCATGGCCCAGCCACACTGACATGTATGTTGAGAGGACACAATTTAATCCATGACAAGTGGTCTTTGGAAGAATGTGATGTTGAGAGCACAGGTTGAAGTTTAAACAAAATCAAAGTCTCTTTAGATACACATAACCCTGTATACTCTTATCTCTATGACTTATTCATTCCAGTAATCATTCTAAAAGGAAAATGATCTTCAGTTTCAGATTTGTAATCAAAAGATGAGTGCTAAAATTGTCTTCAAAGAGAAATAAAATCTAACTCCGAAAGCAACTTAGCAAGTAAAACTGTAACACCAAAACTAAACATGGTAAAGGGGAATAAACATGTATCTGTAGAAAACTATGGAAAGGGTGACGTTTTCCAAGAAATAATATTAAATAAAAGGATGGTTTTAACTATTTTGCCTCCATTTTTTCTGGGGGCATTTGTAGTTCAGTGGCAGAATCTCCTTCCACGCAAGAAACTTGGGTTCGATTCCAGGCCAATACATCTTATACGCAGCCACCATCTGTCTGTTAAGGAAGACTTGCATTTTACTGCAATGCTGAGCTGGTTTCAGCAGAACTTCTAGACTGAGATGGACTGATAAGAAATACCTAGCGATTCACTTCTGAAAATCACTCAGTGAAACCTTAAGGATCACAGTGGACTGATTTACAACCAATCACTATGTTCATTTTATCGTGCATATGGGCACCATGACCTGGAGACCAACTCCATGGTAGCTAACAACAACAAATTTCTATTGGTCATATGTTTAGTTCATAACTTAGACTACTACATTTGATGGCAATCGGCTTAAATTGCTTTTTCTCTGCTGCTCACTGGCTGAAGGCCAACCAAATGTTCAAGACTCAGTGCAAACATTTCTTCTTTGAAGGGCTCACTGACTCCAAACTGATTTAGATCATGCTGTATGGTTCTCTAAGGAGCTCTGGTAGTGTAGTGGTTATGAATCAGGCTGTGAGCCTTAAGGTCAGCAGTTTGAAACTACCAGCTGCTCCACAGGAGAAAGATGAGGCTTTCTGCTCCTGTAAAGATTTACAGCCTTGGAAATCCTGTACAGGTCGCTATGGGTTGGAACCGACTCGACGGCACACAACAACTATGGTCCTCTATGTTTATGGAGCTGCATTCCTCAAACTTAAGTGTGTAACTGTGGTCATACAGAGCATTCGGTATACAGCATTGCATACAGTTATTGTTAAGTGCTGTCAAGTAGGTTCTGACTCATAGCGACTGTATGCAGGGTTTCTGAGGCTATAAATCTTTATGAGAGCACAAAGCCTCACATAAGCACACAAAACAGAAGGGTCGATTATTCATCTTAACATTAAAATATTCGCTCACTAAAATTTAAGTTTCATTCTATCCCTTCTTTCTATGAAATCTCCCTTACCACCCAAGCCCAAAGAACCTCTGCTTTCTCTGCGTTCTTAGTTTAGTTCTATTTTGCACATTCACACATTTGATGTTGATGCTGTTCTATACTGTAGTTCTCCATGCCCATGTATTACCCACCCAATACATGAATGTTTTTGAAGGACAATGAGAGTATTACCTGTGTTGTTGCTGTTGTTGTTAAGTGCCATCAAGTCGGTTCCAACACATAGCAACCCTGTATGGGGTTTCCAAGGAACAGCTGGTGAGCTTGAACTGCCAACCTTGCAGTTCAAATGACTTTGCAGTCTGACGCATTAACTCACAGCACCACACCAGGATTGCACATTGATGTTATTGTTAGGTACCATTGAGTCGGTACCGACCCATAACAACATTATGCACAGCAGAACGAAACACTGCCCGATCCTGGGCCAACCTCACTACTGTTGCCACTCTTGAGTCCAATGATGCTGCCACTTGGCCAATCCATCTCGTTGGGGGTCTTCATCTTTTTCTCTGACCCTCCACTTTACCAAACATGATGTCTTTCTCTAATGACTGTTCCCTCCTGACAATATGTCCGAAGTATGAGAGATGAAGTTTGGCCATCCTGGCCCTCTAAGGAGCACTCTGGCTGTACCTCTTCCAAAATGGATCTGTTGGTTCTTTTGGCAGCCCATGGCACTTTCAATATTCTTCTCCAACACCGTAACTCAAAGGCATCAATTCTTCTGTGGTCTTCCTTATTCACTGTCCAGCTTTTGCATGCATATGAGGTTATTGAAAACACCATGGCTTGGGTCAGGAACACCTAAGTACTAGTTTAATAAGGAGCGCTGATGGTGTAGTGGTTACGGGCTGGGCTGTTAACTTCAAGGTCAACGATTTGAAACTGGTTTAGTAATCCAAATAAAGATTTAGCCATGGTTTTTTGAGTAAATTCTATACACCCTGACTTGATTCCAAATAGCTTTTTTTTTTTTTAAATTAGTTCTGTCATCAGTTTTAATTTTGATTATCCTTAATTATTAATAAACACTTACATATGTCAATAACCAAGAAAACCCTGTCTAGGGGATAATTTCATTTGCAACTCACATCTTATCTCAGAAAATCATAATGTTTTCATTGTGCTCATTTCATAGCTGCTACTTGAGGGCGCTTAACAACAACAACTGAGGTAACTCTAAGATGTCTCCTGCTTCCAGATGTCAAGACTTTGATAAACTAGTTAAAACTTGAAAACAGAATAACAAGAAAATATAGACTGTGGTTTATTTTTCAGACATTTCTATTAGCCTCACTACAAGTCTAATCTTCAAACATGACATTGGAGAAAAGGTTCCCAGCCTGAACTCAAACACAGGAATGCCTGCTAATAGATAAATGCAGTGATGGGGGCTCTTGTGAGTGGCTCAGCTCAGTGACTTCTGGCCACCTCAAAAACACAAGCTGTGAAAACATCAGCCTTACTTCATTTGATTTTTCATTTGGATCCTACACTCTGATTCAGTTTTTCGGGGGAAAAAAAAGAAGTATTTTGGAGCCCATGTTGTTGTTATGTGTCTTTGAGTCAGCTCCGACTCACAGTGACCCCATGCACAACAGGAAGCAACACTGCTGTGTCCCTCAACATCTCCACAACTGTTTCTACGCTTGAGGTCATTGCTGCTGCCACTGTGCCAAACCATCTCATTGGAGGTCTTTCTCCTTTTCCCCAACCCTCTACTTTACCTAACATTATGTCCAAAGCAATAAGTAAGTGAAAGCTAGCTGGAACTGATTGTCATCATGAGCAGGACCTCACACAAAAGAAAATCATTGCTCTTGTTCACAAGAGTATATCTGTAATACAGCTGAAATTGCCTGGCAGAGGGTCTGAACAGAGACACTGAGTAACATAGAAATATAAGAACATGACTTGGAAAAGACACTTCAGTTGCTTAGAAAGTTCTTTAGGAATATGTTTTTCCATTATTTACCAACTCAGTTTCTATTTTTCAATATTTTTTATATGACGTGAAGACTTGATTTATTTTCTGTTTTTCTTCTTGTCCTAGTAACTGCATCCATTCATAGCACCAGGACATATAACTTTGTATTTGTTGCTAAATGAGTCACTTAAGAACAGCTTGCCTCAGATAGTTGGACTTAGTTTGGTAGCTCTTATGTGGTGTGGTGGTATAATGCACTGGGCCGAAAGGTTAGTTTGAACTGCAAGGTCGGTGGTTCAAATACACCAGTAGCTCCTCAGAAACTTTGTACAGGGTCTCTGTGAGTCGCAACTGACTCAACAGTACTTAACAACAACCACCAACCCATTGCTTGTCTGGACCTGAGTGGTGAGAACATGTTTCTCAACTACTGCATGATCTTCAGAAGGATGCGAACCCTCTCTGAACTCAAGTGACAATAGTGGAGAAGGAATGGCAGAGATGTAGGGACAAGCATTGTAGAGAAAACAACACAAAACAAAGGCCAGAAATTACATGTTACACCTACTTTGAAGATACTATCGTAGAGAGTATTACCACAATTTACACAATTTTGATTTTTCTGATAGAAACACCTACAAATGATTCCATAGGAAAGTTCTGAGGTTTTATTTAACAAATGTAAGCTTATATATCATTTAGCTCATCATCACAAAGCTCCTTCTATTTGAAGGGGCCAAAGTCTAGATATAACTTGTTGTTGTTGTTATGTGCCGTGGAGTCGGTTCCGACTCATAGCGACCCTGCACAGGGTTTCCGAGGCTGTTAATCTTTATGGGAGCAGAACGCCTCATCTTTCTCCCGCGGAGCAGCTGGTAGTTTCGAACTGCTGACCTTGCGGTTCGCAGCCTGATTCATAACCACTACGCTACCAGAGCTCCTTTGTAACTTGTAACAACACTGAATTCTAAGGCTGAGAACAAAGGCTAATTTCTGCTCAGCAATCCTCAGTGGGTATGCAAATGAACACTGCTGGAATATTCACAAGCTGATACCAATAGGAAGTGAGGCATAATCATTTAAATGTGCCACTGCTTTCCCTACTACTAATTACTAGCTTTAGGCTTTTTTTTTTTTTTTTCCACCAATATTTTGTCTTCTTGCCTTTTCTTGTCTGGATGGACACCCACCTGTATAGAATCTATGCAGTCTCTTGCCACAAACGTAGAGGATTGTCTTTATTGTAATGGCTTGGTCAGTACCCTGGAGTAACCAATTGTCCGAGTTGGTTAAAGTGTAAAATGTCCATGGTCACAATTTCTATAGGCTAGATTATTCTTTTGTCCCTGGTAATATAAATCACTCTGACAATAAGGGAAAAAAATTATTGGTTACAAGGAAAATGTGAACTGTTATAGAACTGTAGAATTAGAGGGAACCTTAAAATATACGTTCACCTAAAAATTAACAGGTGGTGCCAACCATTTAAGAATGTAAATGACAGCTCACTGGTGGTATATGTGATCCTCTTTAAAGAACGCCCCTGGTGTGGTGCTGTAGAAGAAGTACTGGACTGTTAATCACAAACTCGGTGATTCAAACCCACCAACCATTCCTTGGAAACTCTATACAGAGTAGCTATGGGAAGAAACTGACTCAACGGCACATAAAAACAACAACAATCAAACACAACTTTTAATTATTAATTCCCTCTCAACACCCTGATAAAGTGTAGATTTCCTTAAGAATAGAGTCCCAAGGAAATCTCTCTGTGTGTCCCAGAGCATAACACTCTTTAATCCAACACATGACATATTCTATACTTCACCTCTAATTCTACAGTTGCCACTAGCCATGCCTGCCATTTCCATAGCAGCCTTGAGCAGAACTGAGTTGCTAATATTGTTGAGGGCACAAAGTCAAACGACATTGTCGCAGGTCTTCAATGCAATGGGGTCTATGGTGCTTCACTTTGTGCAAAATGATTCTTTCCATGTTTAATCGTCAACCTCACCCCTGTGTCCTCCAAAGCACTGCAACTTATTGGTTAAAGAGAGGCAAAATCGAAAGGATATTCACAAAACCATGCTTAAAGGAAGCCTCTCCTTTTGGAGTCAAAGGCAGTGTGTCTAAGAAAATCTTGTCTACTGGCTTTCTTCTCCAATGGGACATGTTCAGTCCAGGATCTCTGGAGAGTTTGTTCCTGATCGACCTTCTCCTCTTATATTAGCCCTATAGTCATGATTTTCTGAGGTTCATTAGGTCATAGCCCGTAGCAGACAGAGCTACTGCGCTCTCCACAGAACATTAACATTATCCAAAAAAATCCCAAATGTATATTTCTAATTGACTTGTGGCTCTGTAGGATAACCAATGGACTACAAGGTAAGTTAGAATTGTAAGGTTACCAGCTCAAACCCACCAATCACTCCTTGGAAACCCTATGCAGGATCACTGTGAGTTGGATCCAACTCGATGGGACTAACAACAGCTCCATACACAACATGCTCTTATTCTTGTTTACTGGCATTGAGCAGGTCCCAATTCTTGGTGACCCCATCCAAACAGAACCAAACCTGTTCCGTATAAGATGATTCTGACTCATACAGTCTCTGAGAATTGCTGATTTGTTTTCCAAGTCCATAGTTTTGCCTCTTCATAATGACATAATAAGAGAATCATCATACAGTATGCAGCTTTTTTTATTTGACTTCATTCACAAAGCATAGTATAGTTCAGATTCATTCATGCTGTTAAATTATTGTTGGATCTTTTGTTTTCTTTACTCCTTCCCCCCACCCCTTGCGATATTGCCTTGTATTGGCATACCAGAGTTTGTTCCGTTGAAGAACATTTAGTTGTTTCCGGTTTGAGGTAATTATGAATAAAATCACTTATAAATTTTTACCTACAAGTATTTGTGTGAAGGTAAATTTTCATTTCTACTAGATAAATGCACAGGAATGGAATTGTCAGGTTATGTGGCATGTATTTATCCTGATAAGAAAATGCCTATTTTCCCAAGTGACTGCACATTTTTGCATTTCCATTAGAAATATCTGAGAATTTCAGTTTGTTCTACATCTTCACCAGTATTTTTAAAATAACCATGCTAATAGGTGAGGTAGTTTCACATGGTAGCCTTAATAGCATTTAATTTGCAACAAATACCTGGTATTTACAACATATTTAAGTCAGATTGGTTCAGAGTCACTGCCTCGCCCGCCTATTGCTAAATGTTTTTGTAGTTATGCCTTCATATCTATACCATCATATAAGATAATGAGAAATAAATTAAAGTAACATAGATTGTCCTTAGATGAACAATTGCCTACTATGTTATTTGATTTCTCAAATGCACCTCTGTATTTGTTCATCCAATTTTTATTGTGAATTTCTGCCATTATTTCTATATTGCAGTGTACTTTCTTTCTAATCTTTTTTTAAATTTTTAATCTGGACATATTTTCCTAACTGTATTTGAATCTTCATGAAAACAGTGAATTAATGTTATACATTTAACACGTACTGTATACTACCCAAGAGTCTATCTCCACAAAATGCTTGTAGAATAAATTGTTAACATTTAAGGTATGCTTCATATGCATGTGAAGGTTGGAAAATTAATAAGGGAAACCATAGAAGAATTGATGCATTTGAGTTGTGGTATTGGAGAAGAATATTAAAGATACCATGAACTGTCAGAACAAACAAATCTGTGTTGGAAGAAGTACAATACTCCTTAGAAACCAAAATTGTCAGACTTTGTCTCTTGCTGATACTTTGAATATATTATTAGGGGGGTCCAGGACCTGGAGAAGGGCATCATGCTTTGTAAAGTGGAAAGTCACCAAAGAAGAGGGAAACTCCAAAGAGATGGATTGGCACAGTGGCAGCAGCAATGGGTTCAAGTATAGCAACAATCTTGAGGCTGGCACAACACCCAGTGGTGTTTTGTTCTGCTCTACATAGACAAGGTCATTATGGATGGGGACCAACTTGATGGCACCTAAAAACAACAGCAAGTTTTAACCTGCTCGTGCCCTTCTCCATTCTAAATATCAGTTACCAAGGGTCAAAATTGAAGAGAAAAGATGGAAGAGGGGAAAGCATTAAGGGAATGAAAACATGTGAGTGCCTAGTAGGGTTTGAATACAGTGCTAAAGGAAGTTGAAGAGAAAATGCAAAGTCAAGTAATGTGCACAGTAGATGAAGGAAGTATAGGCAAAAGTAGGGATGATTGGAAAAAAATAAGCAAGGGGAATACTGAAAAACAGAAAAAAGGAAGGGATTAATCTTATATCACTATGGGACCAAAAGCTTGAAATATATGCCAAAAATGCACATAAATTTATTTTTTGACAATGTTTCTCTGTGGGCTAATGCATCAGACTGAAAAGTCATTTGAACTGCAAGCTCGGTGGTTCAATCTCACCAGCTGCTCCTTGGAAACCTTAAACAGGGTCGCTATGGGTGGGAGTCAACTTGACAGCACTTAATAACAACAAGTTAAATTAAACTTGTACAGAGACCAAGAGGTGAAGAGGCAGTTGTTCAAACAAAATAAGGAAACACCAAAGGGTTTAGAATCAGAAAAGGTGTGCCTCAGGATTGTATTCTTTCACCATACTTATTCAATCTGCATGCTGTTGTTGTTGTTATGTGCCGTGGAGTCGGTTCCGACTCATAGCAACCCTGTACAGGGTTTCTGAGGCTGGAAATCTTTACGGGAGCAGAAAGCCTCATCTTTCTCCTGCGGAACAGATGGTAGTTTCAAACTGCTGATCTTGCAGCTCACAGCCCGATTCGTAACCACTATACTACCAGAGCTCAATCTGCATACTATACAAATAATCTGAGAATCTGGATTATATGAAGAAAAACATTTATCAGGATTGGAAGAAGACTCATTAACAACCTATGATATGCACATGGTACAACCTTGCTTGCTGAAAGTGAAGAGGACTTAAAATACTGATGAAGATCAAAGAGCACAGCCTTTGGTGTGGGTTGCACCTCAATGTAAAGAAAACAAAAATCCTCACCACTGGACCAATAAACAACATTCTTATCAATGGAGAAAAGATTGAAGTTGTCAAGGACTTCATATTGCTCAGATCAATCATCAACACTCATGGAAATCAAATGACATGTTTCATTGGGAAAATCTGTTGCACAAGACCTCTTTAAAGTTCTGAAGAACAAAGATGTCAGTTTGAGGACTAAGGTGGGACTGACCCAAGCCATGGTATTTTCAATAACCTCATATGCATGTGAAAGCTGGACAGTGAATAAGGAAGACCTTAGAAGAATTGACACTTTTGAGTTATGGTGTTGGAGGAGAATATTGAAAGTACTATGGACTGTCAAAAGAACTAACAAATCTGTGTTGGAAGAAGTACAGCCAGAGTGCTCCTTGGAAGCCAGGATGGCCAGACTTCATTTCTTATACTTCAGACATAAAATCAGGAAGCATCAGTCACTGGAGAAGGATATTATGTTTGGTAAAGTTGATATTCAGAGAAAAAGAGGAAGACTCCCAGCAAGATGGAGTGGCACAGTGGCAGCAGCAGTGGGCTCAAGGTTGTATCACCTGCATGCAGTCTTTGATCTTTATCAGTAAGCATTTCAATTTGTATTCCATTAGTTTCTGGAACCTTGCTCTCTGTCAATGCCTTCAGTGAATCTTGGACTTACTCCTTTAGTATCATTGGCTGGTTGAACATTGGTCATTTCATTTTGGTACAGTGACTCTGTATTCCTTCCATTCACTTGTAATGCTTTCTGCATTATTAAATATTTTGCCCATTGTTTTTGTTGTTGTTAGGTGTCATTGAGTCAGTATCTACTCATAGCGACCCTATGCACAACAGAGCGAAACACTGCTGGGTCCTGGGCCAACCTCACAATGCTTATTGATGAAGATCAAGTACTGCTTGCTGTCTTCAGTATGGATTGCACCTCAATATGAAGAAAACAAAAATCCTCACCAATGGTCCTATAAGTATTATCAACATAGATGGAGAGAAATTGAAGTTGTCGAAGACTTCATTCTGCTTGGATCCACTATCAACACTCATGGAAATAGCATCCAAGAAATCAAAGGACAAATATGTACTATTAGGCAAATCTACTGCACAAGACCTCGCTTAAATGTTAAAGAATAATGTTCTAACAGTTTGAGGACTAAAGTGTGTATGACCCAAGCCAGGGTCTTTTCATTAGCTTCATATGCATGTGAAAGTTGAACAATGAATAAGGAATACAATAGAAGAATCAATATATTTTAATTATGGTGTTGGAGAAGAATGTTAAAAGTGCCATGGACTTCCAGATGGACAAGCAATTCTGTGTTGGAAGAAGTACAAGCAGAATGCTCCTTAGAAGCCAGGATGGCCAGAGTTTGCTATCAGTCTTTGGACATATTTTCAGGAGGTGATTGGTCTCTGGAGAAGGATATCATGCTTGATAAAGCGGAGGGTCAGTGAAAAAAAGGAAGAGACCCAAGGAGATGTATTTTCACAGTGGCTGCAACAATGATCTCCATCTTAAAAACTATTGTGAGGATAGCATAGGATTGGGCAATGTCGCATTCTGTGGTGTATAGGGTTAGCATGATTTAGCACTGACTCAATGGTACCAAACAACAAGTTAAATTAATCCTCATTCTGAAAGAGATGGAGAATGATGAATGAATGGTATATTATTTGATATCTTTCTGAGGTCAGTGTTTGAACAGACATTTTTTTTCACAATGACTAAATTTTAATTAAGAGAGACAACACAAATACAAACTCTAAGCTGTCGATATACTCCCATGTTAGCAAACCTGGAGAAAAGCAGCACCTAGTACTCCCAGATTCCTATCTTACATTCTCAATAATTCCACATAGTTCTAAATGTTAAATACTGAGGACCACTCAACCACTTCTCTAAATAGTTTATTTTCAACCACTGACTCAATGTCTCCTTGTGAATATTTAATTATTGTTGCTATCAACTGCTCTGAAAGGCATCACATTAGGAAGTCCTGGAGAGAGTGGGAGAAAATATGCAACAAAACTGAAAATCATCAAAAAGACCAGGCTTAGGAGACTATGGCCCGTGGTCTGGAACAGAGCTTACCCTTGTGGCACCATTTTCAGCCAAACTATAAATAGGTCTACAGGGGGATCAACAGCAATAGTGAAGTATGCACACCATAGAATGGTCAACAATTTGAGACAAAAAAGGCAGCATTGATTCTAAGACAAAGTTCTCCTTAGATAGAGGAATGGAAAGAAGAAGCACTGGGAGGAAGTAGGATATGTGATATTTCATTGAGGGGATTGCAATCAATGAGATGAAACAAAGTGTGTATGATTTGTGAAATAGAAAACTGATGTTGTACTCTGTAAATTCTGTAAACCAACATCCAATTCAAAATATTTTTTTTTTAAAAAAAGAGAATTCAGTCATCACTAATAACTTCCAACCTACCATCTGAATAAATAATTCTATCAAGAGAATTATTCTTAGATGTATAAGGAGGGTCAATGGATGCCTTACCTTTGTGTAACTGTACATAATGTCTGCTGGTCCAAATTCTCAGAAAACAGGAAATCAAATTCAGTTTGTAAGCCACTCTGTACAGTTGCTTACAACCCGAAAGAGACTCTTTTTAGCTGTTTCATTAATTGTTTCAACACATTGTCAGCAATTTACAAAATAGACTTTAGTTTATATATTAATGCAATTTGATAACTAGTTAACCTGGCATAACTCAATTTGTTTGCCCACTAAAACAAATGAATTAATTCTAGTCAATTGTCATTGAAATAGCCTAGGCGCAATGTGATCAAACAGTTGGCTGATAACCCATAGGCTGGCAATTTGAAGCCACCAGCCTAGAGAGGGCAAAAAGACACCATGTTTGGCTCTCAAAAGATTATTGTCTAGAAAACCCTATCAGGAGGTTCTAAATTGTCCTACAAGGTCAATAGGAATCAGAATCAACTCAAGGGCACGTAACAGCAATAATTACTAAAAAGAAATGGTGCAAACAAACTCTAGCATCAGCTCCATAGATTTTCCCAGCTCCTCAGCCACTAAATTCTGATGTACAGACTCCTGTCTCTACCTCCAGAATGTAGCTTCTGTCTGTTTTCTGCAAACAGCATGATTCAAGCCAGGCCAAGGGAACATCAGAACACCAGTAGTGTCTGATCAATGAAAAAGCTGTGAAATTCTTCACTTCCTCACCGTGTGCCCATAGCAGCAGTTCAAGATAACAGCAATACCAGCTTTGACTCTAGGCAAATCTCAAACCTGCTGTTGTCACATTTGGGTCTGTTTTAAAACTTTTAATCAATTAAATTCATATAAAAATAAACAAGAGTTTGCCATATCTCATTCAGTCATTTACCAAGAACAAAGTGAATCTCTTTAATATTATAAGGTTTACAAGGCGAACACTATGAAATCTTTTCAGGCAAATGGAGTTTTGGTTGAGTCCTTTGTCATATCATGAGCACACCTTAAAATGATAAAAATGATCTCTAATCCTGAGTTAACAACATTTCTAATAAATTCTAACATATATTTATTTCCCATTGAATTTTAATGTCAGTATTTTGTAAATGAATGCTAGTATTTTTCTAATTGGTTCTCAGCTTTTTTTTTTAAATCATCAACTCTAAGATACATTTGGGGAGTTCAGTGTGAAGAGAACACTCGCATTGCATTCTGTCTTTTTTTTTTTTTTTGAAGTCCCTCTTAATGAATTCTTAATTACATTATTCAAAAGATCCATTATTCAGCATTCATCTCAGTGCGAAATGAAAGTCTGTACCTGACATGTGAATGAAATGAGTCTAAAGGCTTTCCATACCACCTAGGGATTCTTAATAGACTTTCAGCTGAACGACAGCAATAGGTTTCATTTCTGTTTTAAACTTATGTGGATTGGTTTTCAGAGATGGGCAGCTATGTAATAGTCTACTAATCTGAGCAGCACTTGACTTCCATTGTGTTCTCGGTTTCACTTTGGGTCAGAAGAACTGTAAACCAGGTCAAAATTGAGCTAAAAGTGGGAGAAACTCCTTAGATGAGCTTGTATAAAGATTTCAGATGCCTGTACCCATTGTCTCATTTACTAATTTCAGATGACAGGAATACTCTTCTTTAGAGCTCCTTGAAAACTTTCCCTTTTTCATTTCTCACCATGAATAAAAACACTAAGCAATACCAAGTAGGATTCAGAGACCCTTCAAAAGATAGCAAGATCTTTTTTTTTTTTTTTCCTTTCTCTTTTTTTACATATTTCCATAGTTTTCAACAGACTCGCATATATAGCTGGAGGTAAGTAATTGTCTCAGGTTTTATATATCTATTGTAGGTTTACCTAAGAATGAGCTATAGCTATTAATCTATTGTTCAGATAGTCTGCTGTCATGGAGAAAACTAGAGCTTCTCTTAAAATTAAATTAAGGAGTTTATTGAAGGAAGAAAATGATCCAGGATCAGACAGTGCCTTGTAAGGGTTTAGCAAAGTACTGCAGGGACATACACCCAGAGCTGAAAGACAGAGGATTCAGGAACTCACAACAAGAAAATTCTTACTGGTTAGCATCTGCAAAAATCATGCTATAACAGCCACAAGACAATGACAAGAGGCCTTAAACATTATTTTGCTAATCTTAAAAGTTTGAGTAATTTAACAGTTTATTGAATGAATATTTTGAGAAGAAAGGGGAGGAAAGGAAGAGGGTGTCAGGAGGCTTCCTGAGGTATGTTGGCTAGTTGACTTTTGAAGATCAGGTCAGAATAAGCAGTAAACAGAAAAAGATAAAAAACAGAGACTGGCCTCTATCTTTGGCAGAAGTCACTCCTTTTGCCTAGCTCTTAGTTCTTTTGAGCTCCTTTAATATCTCATACCCCAAATGATACCTTAAGAAGACATCTTCCACTCATGAACAAAGACATATCCTCAGAGGGCTAGAGCTGAGAGTGAAGCATCTAACCGATATGAAGTGAGGGGAGATGGACAAGAATGCCCAAACTTGTAGATAGTACCCATATGAGCTAGCCTTGGTGATCAGACCTCAACTAGAGGAAGATTTTTAAAAAAAAAATTATAAAGGAAAAAAGTATAATGTGCTACAATTTGATATACTTGTCCTATACTTAAGGATGTGGTAGCTTCAAAATATCAAATGAGAGGGAAGGAGTCTTCATATCAAGTATCAATCCCATCCTCTTTGTATACAGGGTTGATAGGGACAGGTAACTTAGACACTGGCTACCTAAAATGAGGGGGTGATGAAGGCACAAAGTGACTGGCTTACAAGTTTTCAAGAGCGCTTAGTTTCAGAGTGTGCACAGAAAGGTCCCCACTGAATAGTTTTCGTCTTGTGTAGATGGGTCTGGTAAAAAGAGATGGGGATAAGATTCTTATGATTCAATAGTGAGTAATTGTTATCATAACTAATTGCAACTTTCACAACTGTAAAGGTAGAAGTTCTGTAACAAGAATGGGGGAGTAGTTAATCTTACAGTCCAGGAACAGAGGACCTTAGGATCATTAAGGGAGAAGAGTACAAGCGGATTGTGGGACCCTATCCAAAGAAGCAGGGATACCAGAGATGGAGACAGAGATGAGAACATGGAGAGAGAGAGCAGCTGAGTACTCTAGACTCATGGAAAGAGAAAGACTGAGTGCTTGCAGCTAGGAGGAAGGCTTGCAGAATGTGCCCTTTTGTTGCTTAAATCATAACATATATATATATATATGTTGTTGTTAAGTGCCATCGAGTCGGTTCCGACCCATAGCGACCCTGTACAGGGTTTCCGAGGGTGTAAATCTTTACGGGAGTAGAAAGCCTCATCTTTCTCCCGCGGAGCAGCTGGTAGTTTCGAACCGCTGACCTTAAGGTTCGCAGCCCGATTCGTAACATATATATATATATATGTTGTTGTTAAGTGCCGTTGAGTCGGTTCCGACTCATAGTGACCCTATACAGGGTTTCCGAGGCTGTAAATCTTAACGGGAGCAGAAAGCCTCATCTTTCTCCTGCAGAGCTGCTGGTAGTTTTGAACTGCTGACCTTACAGTTTACAGCCCGATTTGTAACCACTATGCTACCAGAGCTCCTTATATGTGTGTGTGTTAAAATTTTAGAAAATAAAGGTAGCATTGTGGTTTCGAATTGGGCTGCGAACCTTAAGGTCAGCAGTTCAAAACTACTAGTCGCTCTGTGGGAGAAAGATGAGGCTTTCTACTCCCATAAAGATTTACACCCTCGGAAACCCTGTACAGGGTCACTAGGGGTCAGAACCCACTCGACAGCAACAACAATCTTCCAAGAAGGTGGTGGTGGTGGTGGTTGTGAAATCGGTTCTGACACACAGCAACTCTGTATGGCGTTTCCGAGACCATAATTCTTTAAAGGAGCAGAAACTTTCATCTTTCTCCCAAGTAGCAAGCAGTTGATAGATTTGAGTCCTGATTTTGCGTGTTTGTAACCCACTATGCTATTTGGGCTCCTTTCCAAGAAGGAAAGTTGCAGTATTTAACAATTCTGTCTTCTAGAACTCCTATTGGTTCTTCAGAACATTTGTAAGTAAACCTACTGGAGAGTGTAGATTTAGGGGCAGAAAGCTCATATTCTGAAGTACCTAAAGCAATAAACTTGGTATCTTCTTTCTCTCTGCCCCCAGGTTTGAGCAAGAAAATTAACAGCATGTAGCAACATGGGTGACTTTGGTTGGTTTTTCTAGAGTGTAAGAAGTGTAGTTGAAGGCATCTTCACATGTTTTCTTATGCTTGGGGGGTGTCAATGTTCATGAGTATGTGCATACAAGCCTTATGTCACATTCAAACTGCATGTAACCAATTGACTCAATGACATCCTATCATTTTATCTAATGATGAGTTGATAAAAATGTTAATGGAATTTTTTGGACCTCCAACTCCATCTTAAATATCATTCTTAGAGAAAGCATGAGTTAATAGGTTATGATTTGTGGCTCTCTCTTTGGAAATGGTAAGAAATATCTCTGGGCAGAAAAGCACTACATTTCTCTTCCACTATTGTTTTTATAATAACTGCCATTGTAGCCAAAATTGGAGAAGAAATTGTTCTGCAATTGCTGCCCAGAGTGATGAAAATACATTGAGAAGAAATTTCAACATAAAATTACTCCCAACACAGTAGGGTAGCTAAATCTTCAGGGGAAAAATGTATTTTAGTATTACCATATTAACATTAACTGAATGTCTTGAAATGATAAATATACACAGTTTGAAAGTCAATCGCTTTGTGTTTTTTAAGAATAAGGAATCAGTGGCAGTCCATAATAAAATAACAAGGGAATGTGTCCACGAAGTGGAATGGCATTAATTCAGTAGAAGTCATGGCAAGAAGGTGGCGAAGATTCCCCTCTTTGCCATTTTGATGTACTTAAGATTATTACACCAATGGTAAGAGCCAATTTTAAAATATATTTCTGATCAGCCAGAGGTATGGCATTGGTGTTCTCCTCACTTGGGGGAAAAAAAAAGAGGGGGTGGGATGAGAACTTTCAAGTCTTTTTTAAAATCAGCTTCATTATCTACATTTCTATCTAGAAAAGACCACCCACTGTGAAATATTTTATTGTTGTGAAGAGCCGTGGCATTGATTCCGATTTATAGTGACCCTATACAGAATTTTCATCAATGGGCTCAAGCCTGGCAACAATTGCGAGGCTGGCCCAGGACCAGGCAGTGTTTCATTCTGTTGTGCATAGAGTCGCTATGAGTCCATACCGAGTCGATGGCACCTAACAACAACAACAATTCAGGATTTTCAAGAGCGACTGATGAACTTGAAAGGCCGACTTTGCGGTTCAAGCTGATTTTGCAGTCCAGCACATTAACCCACAGCGCCATACTGTAGGAATGGTTACTGAAGCATCTCTGGTAATGTAGTGGTTATGAATTGGGCTGCTGATTTCAAGGTCAACCGTCCCGCCAGAGAAAGATGAGGGTTTGTGTTCCGGTAAAGATTTACAGCCTTGGAAACCATGTGCAGGGCCCCTATGCGTTGGAATCGGCTGGCACTTAACAACAAAAAGAGTGTACTCTAGGAGGAATGCTGCAAGGCCTAGTGGTCGAAAGCCCATCCCTTAGAATGGAAAGAGTCCCTGTATGGTTCAAATTGTTGATTTGCTCATCTACTAACCCAAAGACTGGAAAGTGTGAGTTCATACAGTGGCTCTGTCAGGGACAAGTTAGGACCCCTGGGACCGTGGGCCTCTCTTACTCTGGCTTCCCCTGAAAGCTGGGAGGACATTTCTAGTCCAACAACAAGGATAACACTGAGAATAGCCTGGGGACCGAGATCGGGATATCAGAACCTGAAATCCTGATAGAAGTAGCTGCTGGCAGGCAGAAGACCCATGAAGATAGCATCTAAAGCTGACAACTCCAGAAGGCACCCATTTCCAAGAAGCCTGTGCCCCTCTACTGGAAAAAAAACACAACATGAATAGTCATCATACCCCTCCTCCTAATTAATGTTCCTCGAGAAAGGGACCCCCCATGCCGTTATAAGCCAGTGCACTCATCCCCAAAATGTTTTCTCCTCTCATGGAGACAGACTCGCTGCTCTCTTTGTAGTATACTTTCGCTTTAATTTATGCTCCCTACTGGAGTCCTGAAGGAGCTCTGGTAGCGTAGTGGTTACGAATCAGGCTGCATACCTTAACGTCAGCAGTTCGAAACTACCAGCTGTTCCGTGGGAGAAAGATGAGGCTTTCTGCTCCCGTAAAGATTTAAGGTCTCGGAAACCCTGTCCAGGGTCGCTATGACTTGGTTCTGACTCCACAGCACATAACCACCACTGGAGTCCTGGTGTGGTGCTGTGGGTTAATGCGCCAGACTGCAAAGCCGTTTGCACTGCAAGGTCGGCAATTCAAGTTCACCAGCTGCTCCTCAGAAACCCTATACAGGGTCGCTATGGGTCAGAATCGACTCGACTCCAAGGCACTTAACAACAACTGCTACCAAGTCTACTCCACTCACGGAGAAAGACCCGCTTCTCTCTGAAGCGTACTTATTTATGCTTTGCAATAAAGAGATTCTAAGTGAATGCTTATGTTCGTGTGTGACTGAGGCGCGGCTACTTGGTAGGACTAATTCTGTAGACCCCTCAGAGTGAGACGGACCAGGGAAAAAACATAACAGTGTCTCTGAAGAAAGATCAGGTGATCAACTCCCACAAAATCAGCCACTGAAAACCTCACGGAACACAGTCCTATTCTGACAAATGTGGTGTCAGCAGGCGTCAGAACCAACTTGAAGATAACTACTCAGCTGGATGCTAGAAGGCACATAAAATCACAGAAAATAAGACCAAATGAATCCACTTTTCTAAAGGGTAGCATGTGTGAGCGCAACTCCTAGGGACTACTGTCCTCACTCCCATTCCATCTGTGCGTTGTGTAGGCGTGCTCTCCATCAATTGCACCAGACTGGGCATCTGAGGTCGAGGATCCCATTCAATTCTAAATCTTAAAGATAAGAACAAAAGGCTAAGTCAATGGAAGATTTTTTTTTTATGGTTTGAATGAAGCTGGAGAACTTGAAAAGTAATCAAGTAAATCTAATTGTAACAAATACATCTGGGTGTCTTCACCCCCAAGCCAATGAAATAAAGATCAACAAAAATTCTGATTTTGTAAGGTGATGATGTATTTGGTAGGAAAGACATTACATGGCCCAGAGATGTAATTCAGTTTTGAGAGCCTCTTATATTTTAAAAAAGACGAGGAAACATAGATCAGACTTCTCTCCCAGGGAGGGCAAGTCCCCACTGCCTGGCGAGACTGTTTTATGTCATCCTGCCCCATTCCAACATAGGTGGGAAAAGAACTTAAAATAAAAGAAGCAGACAAAAGACCTTGCCAAGCTTCCATGCATAGCATATGTACGTTTGTCTAAAATAAAAGATGCATTTAGATAGGGAAAGGAGACTGTTTAACTTAAGAGTGTAGAGGGAATGTATAACCCTGGCTTGGTGTCTGGCATTTTATAAGGCTCTGTACAGTTATTTTTTTCACCTATAAAGTAAAACTCCATATTTGTCTCTGATACTACCAGGTAAAAATATACTAGAGAAGCCTATGAATAGTATTTTTAAATGAAAGAAACAGCAACTTTAACTATCTTGTTTCTTCTTATATTATAAAGACTGATGTTACTTAAAATCCCCAAAGATCCTTCCCTGCTTTCCCTAGGAGCCATTGTAAACATCAACTATTGTTTACCAGTTGTAACATACTACTTTTGAATGCCATTCTCTTATTTTTAAATGAGGTAATTTGCATTTAATTTGCATCCCCTGTAGCATTCATTGATGTCTCTTTCTGAGACCCTTTAAAGAGGAAATATATAAAATGATAATAACAATGCAGTTTTATGTGACAATATCATTTATTTTTAACCATTCTTTGTTTGCACTTTAGCCTTTTGATTGTTTATCTTTTAAGTATCTATTAGAATAACTGTTCTGTGGCATATTTTACCTCTCCATACTGATAATGAAGGAGCTCTGGTAGCATAGTAGTTAAGAATGGGGCTGCTAATATCAAAGTCAGCAGTTCTAAACTACCTGTAGTTCCACAGGAGAACAACGAGGCTTTCTGCTCCCATAAAGATTTACAGGCTCTGAAACCCTATGCAGGTTCGCTATGAGTCGGAATCAACTCACTCCACAGCACATCACCACCACTATACTGACAATGTAGTCCTGGTGTGGGGCTGTAGGATAAACACTGAACTACTAAACACTGGGTTGGTGGTTCAAAAACTCTACACAGGGTTGCTGTGAGTCAGAACCTATTCGGTGGCACTTAGCAACAATACTGAGAAACAGCATGTCTTCACAATAATGATTAATACTTTTCTTTCCTTGTTAAAAATAATAGCCATTTCCTATCTGTTTCTTTTCATTTCTATTAAATAATCCTTGGCATATCATATAAAGGTTTCTTTATCTCTGCAACTAGAGAACAAGTATTTGAACTTCCTTATTTGTTTAACATGCTAGCAAATCAACACTGAAGATGGTTTCCTATTTATGTTGATTATTGTTCTGAAACAATAGATTCTTATACAAGTTTTGCAGAGCATTTGATTAAGAAAAAAAGACAAACAAAAAAAAACTTCGAATAAGCTAAATATGTTTAATGAACTACCTTTCTAGATTGTTTTTCAACTCCACTATTTCTCCACATGTTCCTAAAGTTCTTTTCAATCCCTTGGAAATATCTGTTGCTTCCAAACTTCTTATAAAACCATAAGGTAGGTATGTGAGTTTCTTAGGGGCATTAAAGTGTTAAAGGAGATATATGCTACAGGGAAGCCCAAAAGTTTAAATTTAGAATTATTAATGGCTATAAAGGCACTCACTCAAAACCACCTAACCTTCTTAGCTGGTTAAAAGAGTGTAATCCTCTCAGTTATTAGAAGACCTTTGAAGTGAAACAGAGAAATTCAGCCCTTCTGCCTGTTTAAAAAATTCTTCTTGATTTTTGAGTGAATTGCAGGGTCTTGCAGTCTGGGCTTAGACCATGCAATGGCTTACTTTCCTTGAACTTTGCTCCATTCAGGACAATTTAGAGTTTATAAATCTTGAATCTATCTAAATTCACCTTAAATTAGCCTTGCAAAAACACCCTCCGAACTCCAGTTGTCTGTCTGGTTGCTTTTGGCTACAGGCCACTCAGCAGCTGAAGCACTGATTAATTGTCATCTTCTCTCTTTTTTAGTCATCGACCCAAATTTTAAGAAAAAAATAAATATGCAAGTTAATTTGATGCAGAGAACAACTATATCTAAATGACAGTACTATTTCCAAGCACATTTCAGAGCCAGAAACTATATGATGAAAATGGAGGCCAAGGCAGACTAGCTGTGTATACAATAATGCCATCTACTTTATGAGGTATCTGGGGCTGGGCCAACATGCCATGCCAAGATGCAACAGATTTTTCAATTTTCCAGCAAATAGAAACAAAATACTTGTTTCAGAAGGTGTACTCAGCAAACACTTCTCAATGTGTTTTTGATTTGTGGTCAGAGTGTTTTTACTGCTGGTACCCTGCACTTTTGAGACATTTATTTCCTAAAAGAAAGATTCCTTTCTATAAACCTCAACTGTCTGTTTTTCAAAGCAATTTAAAATCAAACACACAAATAAAATTCCAAACATATGGAAACCTTCATATAAGGCCTTGCGTATTCAGCGTTAAAATTGTTTTATAAACTGTAATGCTTTGCAGATGAAAATACAGAGAGGATGACTGTGTTTAGCACTAATGCTTTTTGACAGCGTTAAACCTTGTTTTAGTAATTGACATCAAAATGTTTGGTGGTTTTAAATGGGCCATTAATAAAAATGGCATGTTTTAACTTTTTTAGAAATTGTGCTTAAGACTGTGAAAGGGAATAAAATTGCAAATGTAACACAGTGTTTTTATTATTTAAAAAAAAAAAAAATCCTTATACCAAAACAACCCTGAATCTCTTCTCATGTCTCTGGAGAAACTTCTGAAGCTCAAAGGGTAGAAGACATTTCCTCTTCCTCCAACCTCAGATTTTCTACAGAAATGGACTGTCTGCAGATTGCTAGAATGGGGGGTTGGGGGGGTTGGGGGGGGAACCCAAATGAAAACAGAATAAAAAACACAAATGGCATCTTCTTCAGTGTGGACATTAGAAGGCTACAGAATCCAACTGGATTTGAGGACATAAGAAGACTGCAGAATACAACTGGATTCCATAACACAATGAAAATAATGCCCAAAGATCTCAATCATGACTGGGAAGGATAAAGCAGAAAGAAATTAATTTCTGTGAATCTTAGCACACTTATCCACAAAATGAGAACAGCAATATTTACCCTGCCAATGTAGATGGAAAGGCTATTGAGACAAGCTTAGTAAAGACTGTATGTGAAAATAAAGTCCTTACAAGGTGTAATTATTCAATGTCATTGAATTCAATAAGCATCTATTGACTATCAATTAGCTGTCCTCCTTATTGCATAGGAAAGAGAAATTAATATGGAAGTTATAGACTTTACCTTTATGAAAATTTGAAGAATAATTTGGATGAAATCAAACAATAGGATGAGTTGGAGAGAGAAAGCCAGTGGATTAAAAAAGAACAATTTGGGAAAGAAAATGAAAGCACAAAATAACATGATATATTTTTGGAACTTCAGATAATCCAACATCACATGATGAGGATAATGTCACAGACATGAGAAAATATGATTGACCAGATAGCATGGGAGGAACCCCTGGAAGTTGTAAAGGTTGACATACTCAGTTGTTTAACCAAGACGTTGAGGATCTAGTCTATCATATCATTCATTGCAATGTTCTGTCAAGGCAGATGTTTCTGAAGACACATGTGTTAAGACCAGTAAATTCCACTGGTCTGGGCACACTGCCACACTTCCTTTGCCATATGATGTAGGCCTAGTCAGAAGAAATATATTTGGATAACCACTGTTGTTTTTGTTAGGTGCCATCAAGTTGGTACTGACTCATAGTGACCCTTTGCACAACAGAACGAACACTGCCAAGTCCAGGGCCAACCTCACAATTGTTGACATGCTTGAGCCCATTGATGCTGCCATTTTATCAATATATCTCGTGGGGTGGGAGTGGGAGGCTCTTCCTCTTTTTCTCTGATCCTCCACCTTACCAAACATGACATCTTTCTCCAGGGATTGGTCCTTCCTGACAATATGTCTGAAGTATGAGACGAAGTTTGGTACCCTGGCCTCCAAGGAGTACTCTGGCTGCACTTCTTCCAACACCGATATGTTGGTGGTTCTTTTGGCAGTCCATAGCAATTTTAATATTCTCATCCAATATCATAACTCAAAAGCGTCAATTCTTCTACGGTCTTCCTTATTCACTGTTCAGCTTTCACATGAGCTTATTGAAAATCCCATGGCTTGGGTCAGGTGTACCTTAGTCCTCAAGCTGACATCTTTGCTCTTCAACACTTTAAAAAAAAAAGACTTGTGCCCCAGATCTGCTTAATGCGATATGTCATTTGATATCTTGACTGCTGCTTCGTGAGAGTTGATAGTTGATCCAAGAAGAATGAAGTCCTTGACAACTTCAATATTTTCTCTGTTGATAAGAATGTTATTTATTGGTGCAGTGGTGAGGACTTTTGTTTTCTTTACATTGAGATGCAATCCATACCGAAGGCTGTGCTCTTTGATCTTCATCAGTAAATATTTTAAGTCCTCTTCACTTTCAGCAAGCAAAGTTGTATCATCTGCATATCACAGGTTGTTAATGAGTCTTCCTCCAATCCTGATGCCACATTTTTCTTCATATAACCCAGCTTCTCGGATTATTTGCTCAGCATACATGTTGTATAAGTATGGTGAAAGAATACGACCCTGTCACACACCTTTCTTAATCTTAAACCATTCAGTGTTCCCATGTTCAGTTTGAACAACTGCCTCTTGGTCCACGTACAGATTCCTCATGAGAACAATTAAGTGTTCAGGAATACTCATACTTCGCCATGTTGTCCACAGCTTGTCATTATCCACACAATTGAAAGCCTTTGGTTTGTCAATAAAGCACAGGGAAACATCTTTCTGGTATTCTTTGCTTTCAGCCAAGATACATCTGACATCAGCAATGATATCCATGCTAGTGCGTCTACAAGACCATGAATAGCATTGTTTATGGAAGCATTACAACCAGTGAAGGCAATTCCTATCCAAGATTTCTATCTGCATTTGTAAAGACAAGGTTCTGCCCTTTCTGTAATGATGGGAACTCCAATATTTTCAGTTTGCTAGTATTTTAAATCTGTTGGCAGCCAGTAGCTAAATCAGCCTTGGCAGAAAGCCTATTCATAGTCTCCATCTCTGATGTTATAGACATTTATACATGGTACAGTGAGTGGGCACTAAGTGTTCAATGAAAGCATTACCATCCACTGGATATGTCATCTTATCTAATTACTGAGAACTTTTACAATGGGTTACCTCTATTGAGTATTTATGCAACATACAAATATTGCCATGATTATGTGTCTGTCTACTTTTCCAATTTTCAATTTTTTTTTGTTTGTTTTTTTCCTAAGTCTCTGATGAGTCAGATGGCTTGTTAGCCACATCAACATGGCCAGTACCTCAAACCATATCTCCTCCCACATGCAGTGGATAGCTCGAGAGACATAGTACGAGGATTGTGCTTCATATGTTTTGTAATGCCACCTTTGGTTGGGTCTGTAATATGGCAGCAACCTCTCTTCTTCCAACTTTCTTGCTAATAGATCATTGATTGTCTTCTGGAACATGCTGTTCTTGTATATCAGAAGAAGTAGGATTGTCTTTACTCAATCATCAGAGATAAATATTACAAAGTAAATATTAAAACACTAGAATATTCTAAACCAATCATAGCATTGTATTTTGTTTGTCATAGTAGGTAATAAATTTCTAACCAAGATATAAAGGCATTATATTCAGGAATAATTTATTTTCCTAATAGGTTATGCATAAAAGAACTATGGTTTTGGGCCTCGTAACATTGTGTGCATGTGACACCTGAAACTCAAGCAAATAATCTTGAGAATATGAAAGACACCAGCCTAACAATAAAAGTCAATAAAATGAGATGGCACAGTGGAATGTTGGAAAGGTAATAGTAATGTTGCTCACTCACTGGGATGTTTTGCATTTAAACTTCATGTTTGCAAGATAACTGATTCGAAAATGTGGAAATTGTTGAGTGAAGAAGGTAGAACAAAGGGTATTAAGGATTCCACCTTTACAGTCTACAAGTTTGGGATCCTTGCAGAGATAGCGAAGAAAAAAATGATTAGGATGTAATACTAATAGAATAGAGGTATCACCATAGAAAACCCCAAAGACTCAGTAAAAAAGCTACTAGACCTCATTGGAAGCTTCAGCAAAGTGGCAGGGTGTAAGATCAACATATAAAAATCAGTTGGATTCCTCTATAGTAACAATGACAGCACTGAAAAGGACATTAGGAAAGCAATACCATTTACAATAGCTGCCCAAAGGATGAAACATTTAGGAATAAACATAACCAGAGGAACAAAGAATCTATACAAATTACAAAACACTACTACAAGAAACTAAAAGAGACTTACAGAAGTGGAAGAACATACCATGTTCCTGGATAGGAAGACTCAACATCGTGAAAATGTCCAATACTGCCCAAGGCAATTTACACATATAATGCAATTCCAATCCAGATTCCAACAACATTCTTCAAACAGATGGTAAAAACAATTACAAGCTGTATATGGAAAGGAAAGAAACCCAAGATAAGCAAAGCACCCTGCTTAAGAAGAAGAATAAGGTTGGAGGCCTCTCATTCCCCGATTTCAAAATTTACTACATGTCTACAGTGGTCAAACAGCCTGGTACTGGTACAATGAAAGATACATAGATCAATGGAACAGAACTGAGAATCCAGAAATTAAGCCATCCACATACAGGTAATTGATTTTCAACAAAGTACCTAGGTACATTGCATCGGGAGGAGATAGTCTCTTTAACAGATGGTGCTGGCAGAACTGGAAAGTGATATGTAAAAGATTGAAACCAGACCTTTATCTCATGCCTTATACAAAAAATGAACTAAGCATGGATTAAAGACCTAAATATGAATCCCAAAATTATGAAGGTCATCAATGAAAAAATAGGAGCAAATGTGAGGGCTCTAATTCAGGGCATACACAGACTACCAAACATTTTGAAAATTACACAAACAAAAGTAGATAAAATAGATGATTGGAACATACTAAAAATTAAAAACTTATGTGCATCAAAAGACTTCACCAAAAGAGTAAAAAGGGAACTCACAAAATGGGAAAAGAATCTGTTGCAACAACATATCAGATAAAGGACTCATTTCTAAAATATATAGGAAACTACAACACCTCTACAAGAAAAAGACAAATAACCCAATTAAAAAATGGTCATAAGACGTGAACAGACACTTCACCAAGGAGGAGATCCAGGCAGTCAACAAACCTATAAAGAAATGTTCACGATCACTAGTCATCAGAGAGATGCAAATCAAAACAACAATGAGATATAATCTCACACCAGCAATACCAGCAAAGATCAAAAAAGTAGAGGATAATAAATGCTGGTAAGGATGCGGAGAGACTGGGACATTCCTACATTGTTGGTGGGATTGCAAAATTGTCCAACCACTCTGGAAAGCAATATGATGCTTCCTCTGAAGGTTAGAACTAAAAATACCTTATGATCCAGGAATTCTTCTACTTGGTATTTACCCACAAGAAATACAAGCAATAACATGAGTAGATATATGCACACCAATGTTCATAGCAGAACTATTTGCCATAGCAAAAAGATGGAGACAGCCTAAATGTCTATCGACTGAAATGGATAAACAAACTCTGGTACATACACACAATGGAAAATTATGCTACCTTGAAGAACAACAAGGAAGCTGCAAGCCACCGCATAAATACCACATAAGACCATTATTGTAAAAGAGTAAGACAAAGAACCCACCCAAAAGGGAGAAAAAGTATATATATATAATTGCTGATCACCAGGATGTATGGGGTGACAGGAGAGGAAGGAGGGAGGGGAAGATAGAGCACAGGGTAGGGAATAGACACAGGATAGCTAGGGTGCTGCGGCAGGAGGCAATACACAAGAAGGGAGAGGGGAATGGAAGAACAAGGCTGATGGGAGAACAGTTAGGTAGGTTCATATGGGCTATGTGGGACAGAGGTAAATGATGATGTATGCACAATACATGATGATGTATGAACAATAGGACTTTGGGATACAGGGATTGAGGCATGGTTTGAATGGGTAAAAGAGGGAACTAATGTTAAGATGTTTGGCAGTCTTTTGAGTCTTGGTTTCCCTTGCCTGCCATTGTGAAATTGAGGGGGTGGAAAGGAATAGCCAGAAACATCACAATAGAAAGCTTATAAGTTCGTCTTCAGCCTATAACTGATTGGAATACCTTAATGGGGGGCTAGAAGTTGCCCAGTAAAAGAGACCTCCTGTGGAGCTTTTGCATTGCATAAGACCATAGGTGGAAACCAAAACCCCATCCAGAATTGTCTGAGGTGGGAAACTTCCACTGTAAAGGATGAGTAGACCAGCCTGGTGCAGCTAGAAGAAGAGAAGATACTTCGTGAAAAAAGACCAGCAAGGAAAATCAGAAACAATAATGACAGTCTGATTGATTACTACAAGAACAAGTAAGCTGTTCGTCCAGGAGCCATCAAGGCAAGTAGTTGGAACCCCTCAGAGCAAATTCCCTTCCAAGACTAAGAATCAAGGGGAATACACAAGCAGGCAGGTGGCCTGGCTGGTGACCACGTTGGTCACTGATAAGGGGAAAAGGGGGAAAAACCGGAATGAAGTTGGGATCTAAGTCCAACCACATTCAATAGACTCCTGTGAACCTAGGTGGAGACCTGGATGGCCAGCAATATGGCAAGACCCGGGAACTCCTGGGCCCAGAGACAGTGGCATGGCCACAGAGGACTAGAGTGGAGAATGAAGCATCCAGCTGATATGAACTGAGGGGAGATGCACAAGAACACCCATACTTGCAGATATTACCCACTTGATCTGGCTTTGATGACTGGATAATCAGAACTCGACTAGGAGAAGAAAGAAGAGAGAAAGAAAAGAAAAAAAAAGAGAGTAACCTACTATAATTTGATGAACTTTACCTTTAGTTATGGATGTAGTAGCTCAAAAAAGGGGACAAATCTTTACAGCAAGGATCACTCCCACCCCCTCAGTACACAGGATTGAAAAGGATGGGCAACTTAGACACTGGTTACCCAAAATGGGAAGAGGGGGCTATAAAAGCAAGTAGTGCCTGGCTTACAAACTTTCAAGAGGGAGCCTTGAAAAGCTCAGATTGAGCAGGGGTTAAGTTCAACCTCCACTGAATGATTTCCAATCTGTTGGGATCAGGCTGGCAAAAGGAAATGGGGATAAGACTCTTGCAGTACAATTCTGAATAATTGCCATCAGGATGGACTGTGAAGGTCAGAAATGTTGAGGTAGATGTTTTCTGACAAAAGGAGGGGAATGATTGATTTTGCAGCCTAGGAGCAAAGGTGTCTGGGACCATCAAGTGAGAAGAGCGGATAGCATGAACCTACCCAGAATGGCAGTGATGCCAGGGATGGAGACACAGATGATGACATGGACAGATGGAGCAGCTGGAGACACTGGACTCAGGGAGGGTTAGGGAATGTGTACTGATGGCTGGGGGGGGGGGGGGGGGGGGGGGGGGGGGGGGGGGGGGGGGGGGGGGGGGGGGGGGGGGGGGGGGGGGGGGGGGGGGGGTGGGCCTGTGGAGTGGGGTGCATGGAGGAGATTGTAATCATTGCAATGAAACAAAATACAATAGTATGAATGTAAAACTGATGTTCTCCCATGTAAACCCACATAATTCACAACAAAAACTTAAATAGAAAAAAGAATAGAGGTATCTCGATGAATGTGTTTTAAAAAATCAAAAGAACCAAATTGGAACAGACATGAGGCTATAGGTGGCTTTTCCCACCCCTATCTATTTTAAATGGAGTCCTGGTGTGGCACTGTGGATTAATGTTTTGGATGACAAAGTTGGTTTGAATCTCAAGGTTGGCAGTTTAAGCTGACTAGTCATTCCTCAAAAACCCTACATAGAGTCACAATCGATTAGAACTGACTCAGTGGCACTTAAAAATAACAACAACAAATCTATTTAAAGTAGATTGAACATTAAACTGAAAATTAGGGGTTGGTGCATTATAACAGCGCCTGCACTTTCTTAATAAAGATGTGTATTTTAAAAAGAGTTCCAGGATTTCTGGCTACCGGGATGTAGGGACTGGGGAGATGGGTGGGAGAGGAAGGTGGAACACAGGGTAGGGAATAGACACAATGAAGTTTAGATGCTAGGGAGAGGGGCAATACACAAGAAGGGTGAGGGGAATGAAAAAACAAAGCAGATGGGAGAACAATTAGGCAGATTTGCATAAGCTAAGTAGGACAGAGGTAAATAATGATGTATGCACAACCTTGGAACAAATGGGCTCTGGTATACAGGGATTGAGACATGGTTGGAATGGGTAAAAGGGGGGAAATAATGTTAAGATTCTTGGCTGTCTTTTGAATCTTGATTTCCCTGACATAACATTATAAAATAGACACCTGATGGGGAGAAAAAGGAATACCCAGAAATATCACCATAGAAAGCTTTAAGTCTGTCTTCTGCCTATAACTGATTGGAATACCTAAAATGGGGCTACAACGTGCCCAGTGAAGAAGCCTTCCTGAGGAACCTCTGCATTACATAAGACCATAGGTGGAATCCGGAACAGCATCAAGAATCTTCTGAGGTGGGAAGTTTTCACTTGGAAGGACAAGTAGACCAGCCTGGAGCAGCTAGAAGAACAGAAGATACTTCTTAAAAGAAAGACCGACGGGAAAAATAAAAAACAATATAGGCAGACCGACTGATCACTACAAGAACAAGCAAGTTGCTCACCCAGGAGAAATCAAGGCAAGTGGTTGGGTCCCCTCAGTGTAAACCCCCTTCTAAGACTAAGACTCAATGGGAATACATACTCTGATTGGTGATCATGTTGGCCGCCGATAAGAGGAAGTGAGGGAAAAACAGCAGTGAAGCTGTGAGCTAAGCCCTACAACGTTCAATAGACTCCAGTGAACACAGGTGGAGATCTGGTTGGCCAGCGGTGTGGCAAGACCTGGGCACTCTTCGGCCCAGAGTCAGTGACATAGCCACAGAGGACTAGAGTGGAGAGCGAAGTGTCCAGCTGATAAGAAGAGACGGCATATGCACAAGAACACTTGCAGATAATACCCACTTGACCTGGCTTCAATGACTGAATGATCAGAGCTCAACTAGAAGAAAGAAGAGGAAAAAAAGAGAAATCTGATACAATTTGATGAACTTGACCTACACCTATGGATGCAGTAGCTCAAAAGAGGGAACAACTCTTAACAGTGAGGACCATTCCCACCCCCTCCATACATACAATAGAACTTGGACATTGGCTAATAACCAAAAAGGAAGAACATGCTCAGTGTTTCTCAAGTTGGGGGAAATGGAGAAAAAATTCAAGCCTCGACTTTCATTATTGAAAGATTTTCTGAGCAAATTTTTGGATGTTGCAGAAAGCATCAAGAGAAGATGGAAGCAATACACAGAGTCATTGTACCAAAAGGAAATGGTTAATGTTCAACAATTTCAAGAGATACCATATGAACAAGAGCCAATGATACTCAGGGAGGAAGTCCAAAGTGCATTGAAGGAATTGGCAAAGAACAAGCCACCAGGGATTGGTGGAATAAAAATTGAAATCTTTCTTGAAAGCGAGGCAGCACAAGAGGCACTCACTCATCTCTGCCAAGAAATTTGGAAGAAAACTATCTGGCTGACTGATTGGAAGAGATCCATATTTGTGCCCATTCCAAAGAGTGGTGACCCAATGCAGAAATCATCAGACAATCTCTTTGATATCGCATGCAAGTAAAGTTTTCCTAAAGGTAATAGAGATATGGCTGAAAGCATACATTGACAGAGAACTTCCAGAGGTTCAAGATGGATTTAGAAGAGACCGTGGAACAAGAGTTATCATTGCTGATGTCTGATGGATCTTGGCTAGAAGCAGAGAATATCAGAAAGATATTTACCTGTGCTTTATTGATTACACAAAGGCTTTTGATTGTGTGGATCATGACAAGCTATGGACAACATTGAGAAGTATGAGTATATCAGAACACTTAATTGTGCTCATGAGGAATCTGTACATGGACCAAGAGGCAGTTGTTCAAACAGAGCATGGAATCACTGAATGGTTTAAATTTAAGAAAGATGTGCAACAAGGTTGTATTCTTTCACCATACTTATTCAACCTGTAAAATGAGCAAATAATCCGAGAAGCTGGGTTATATGAAGAAAAACATGACATCAAGATTGGAGGAAGACTCATTAACAACCTGCGATATGCAGATGATACAACCTTGCTTGCTGAAAGTGAAGAGGACTTAAAACATTTACTGA
>NW_006408550.1:11263892-11271468 GCF_000296735.1 Chrysochloris asiatica
GATAGGATGAATGTAAAACTAATGGTCTACCATGTAAACTATCACATAATTCACAAAAAAATATTTTTAAACACACACACACACACAAACAAACAAAATAGAAGCCAAAAAAAACACAAGAGTCCCAGGGGATTAACAAGCACATTACAGTTGAGAAGCATTTTTAAGGACAAACATTTTTAGTATAGTTATTACTACATGGAACTGACCCCAAGAAAATGAAGTGAAAGCTTATTAAGTTCTTAAGGAAAACCATAGAAGAATAGATGCATTTGAATTATGGTGTTGGAAAAGAATATTAAAAGTACTATGAACTTCCAGAAGAACAAACAAACCTGTCTTGGAAGAAGTGCAGCTTCTTAGAAGCCACGATGGCCAGACTTCATCTCTCATACTTCAGACATGTTATCAGGGAAGAAAAGTCCCTAAAGAAGGACATCATACTAGTTAAAATAAAAGGTTAGTGAAAAGGAAGAAGATCACCTCCTCACCACCCCCCCCTCCCCACCCCCAACAAGATGGACCAGTCCATTATAGCTGCAGTGGGCTCAAACAAAACAATGATGAGGATGGTGTAGGACCGGGCTGTGTGCAAAGCGTCAATGTGAGTAGGAACCAATTCGATGGCACCTAACAACAGCAACAAGGAAATGCATTCTCTTAACAGTTTTCTATTACTTGTTACTTAATGAAAATAAATACAAAAATGATAGTTTAGTGAGTTTGTTTTTAAATGAAAGAGATGAGCATATTTATAATTTATTTTAAAACATAGCTACAGAGAGAATTAATAATATCTTTGAAATAATTAGGTAAACTGAGGAAACAAATGTAGATGCTTTGGAACAAACGATGTTTAAATAACTATGTAAGAAGATAAAAAAGTAAATACACATGGAAGGAAACATGATTAACAAGCAAAGACAATTCTGTGGCATTATCAACTACTAACTTTGTACTGGAGGGGTAAGTATGTAAATTTCATGCTGTTTTTAGGTGCCATCAAGTAAGATCCAACTTACAGTCACCTGTACAGTGTTTTTGAACTGACTCCACGGCACGTAACAACAACAACAAATACAGTGTTTTCAAGGTTATAAAGTTTTACGGGAATTAAAAGCTTCATCTTTCTCCCATGGACTGTTTGGTGAGCAGCTCAGTGCTCATCCTAAAATACCACTAGCGCTCTTTAAGAATGGCAAAGGCTTGCTGGAGTGAAACACAGAGTCTAAAGCAACTATAATAAAGTTTCATATCAAAATATGTAGTGCCAAATCAGTGATACATTTCAGAGAACCCTTGGCATGTACATGAAATTAAAGAATTCTACCAAGTTCTTCGGTCTGAAATTGATCAGACATGCAATCAAGATGTATTGATAATTACTGTTGTAATTCAAAGGTTGGAGACAAAGAGGAAAGATCAGTAGTTGGAAAACGTGGCTTTGGTGATAGACACACTGCTGGAAAACACAGGACAAAATGACTTATTCATTGCAAATACTTTTTTTAAAAACAACGTAAAAGATGACTATACACATGGACTTCACCAGATGAAATACAGAGAAATCAAATGGACTACCTCTAGGGAAAGAAACAGAGGTAAAAGCTCCATATATTCCATCAAAACAGGACTAGGGATAGACTATGTAACAGACCATTAATTTTCATATGCAAGTTCAGGCTGAAGCAGAAGAAAATAAAAATTCCATGAGAGCCAAAATATGATCTTGGATATATCTAAATTGAGAGATCATCTCAAGAACAGATTTGATGAATTAAACACTAAACACCAAAAGAGGTGTGGGATGGCATCAAGGGCATCATACAGAAAGAAAGCAGAAGTTCATTAAGAAGACAAGAAAGAAGGAAAAGACCAACATGAATGTCAGAGAGACTCTGAAACTTACTCGAGCTTAGAGATGCTAGGGCAATTAGAAGCAATGAGTCGGTGGTTCAAGCTCACCTATATAGGGTCACTGTGAATTGACGGCACTTGACAACAGTAATCACAACAAAATGGGCAAAATATTGAATCTTGTTTAGAAAGTATCTAAACAAGATGGAAGAAATACACGGAGTCACTGTACCAATAAGAAATGGTCCATGTTCAACCATTTTAAGAGGTAGTATATGATCATGAGCCAATAGTACTTAAGGAAGAAGTCTAATGTGCACTGAAAGCATTGACAAACAGCAAGGTGCCATGAATTGATGGATTACAAACGGATGCATCTTCCAACAAACTGATGCAACACTGGAGGCACTTAATCATCTATGCCTAGAAATTTGGATGACAACTACATTGTCAACTGATTGGAATAGATCCATATTTGTGTCCATTCCATAGAGAGGTGACCAAATGCAGAAATCATTAGATAATATCATTAGTGTCATATGCAAATAAATTTTTTCTAAAAATAATTCAAAACAATTGTAACAGTACATTGATATGGAACATCCAAATGTTTCAGCCAGTTATATATAATAATGTGGAAGGAGGGATATCATTGTTGATGTCAGATGAGTCTAGGTTGAAAGCAGAGAATACCTGGAAGATGTTTACTTGTGCTTTATCAACTACACAAAGGCTTTTGATTGTATGGATCATGACAAGTTATGGGCAACATTGCAGAGAATGGGTATTTTGAAACAGTTAATTGTGCTCATGAGGAACCTGTACATAGACCAAGAGACCATTATTCAAGCAGAACAAGGGGATATTGAATGGTTTAAAATTCAGAAAGGTGTGCACCAGGGTTCTATTAATTTCAGCACACTTATTCAATCTGTATGCTGACCAAATAATTCAAGAAGCTATATTATATGAAGGAGAACATGGCATTAGGATTGGAGGAAGACTCATTAACAACCTGTGATATGTAGATGATACAACCTTGCTTGCTGGAACTAAAGGAAACTTAAAATATTTACTGATGAAGACCAAGGTCACAGCCTTCGGTATGGATTGCACCTTAATGTAAAGAAAGCAAAATTCCTCATCACTGGACCAATAAATAACATCATAATAAATGGAGAAAAGATTGAAGTTGTCAAAGACTTCATTTTGCTTGGATCCACTATCAAGACTCATGGAAGCGGCAGTCAAGAAATCAAACAAATTATTGCATTAGGGAAATCTACTGCGCAAGACCCCTTTAAAGGACTTAAGTGTGCCTGACCCAAGCCATGATATTTTCAATGACCTCATATGCATATGAAAGTTGGACAATTATTTAGAAAGACCATAGTAGAATTGATGCATTTGAGTAATGGTGTTGAGAAGAACAGTAAAAGTACGCTGGATTTCTAGAAGTACTAGCAAATCTGTGTTGGAAGAAGTAGACCCAGAATGCTTCTCAGAAGCCAGGATGGGAAGACTTTGTCTTTCATGCTTTGGACATATTACCAGGAGGGAATAGTCCCTGGTGAAGGACCTCATGCTTGGTAAAGTGAGGATTAGAGAAAAAGAGGCAGACCTCCAAAAAGATAGATGGGCACAGTAGCCGCAGCAATGGGCTCAAGATTGGCAACAATTTTGAGGATGGCACAGGCAACCCTATGCACAACAGAATGAAACACTGCCAGGTCCTAGGCTAATGTCACAATTGTTGCCATGCTTGAGCCCATTGATGCTGCCACTTTGCCAATCCATCTCACTGGGGGTCTTTCTCTTTTTCTCTGACCCTCCACTTTACTAAACATGATATCCCTCTCTAGCGATTAGTCCCTCCTGACAACGTGTCCAAAGTATAAGAGGCAAAGTCTGGCCATCCTGGCCTCCAAGGAGTACTCTGGCTGTACTTCTTCCAACACAGATCTGTTTGTTCTTTTGGCAATCCATTGCATTTTCAATATTCTCCTCCAGAACCATAACTCAAATGTATCGATTCTTCTACGGTCTTCCTTATTCACTGTCCAGCTTTCACATGCATATGAGGTTATTGAAAACACGATGGCTTGTGTCAGACATACCTTAGTCCTCAAGCTGACATCATTGCTCTTCAACACTTAAAAAGGTCTTGTCAGGAATGGGAAATTTGGACATTGGCTACCGAAAATGAGGGGGCTACAAAGGCAAGAAGTGACTGGTTTACAAGCTTTCAAGAGGGAGCCTAATCCAGAGGCCGTGGATGAAAGGTAGAATCTCCACTGAATAGTATCCAATCTGTCTGGGCGGGGTTGATGAAAGGAGATAGGGATAGGTCTTTTGAAGTACAATGTTGTTGTTATGTGCCGTGGAGTCAGTTTCGACTCATAGTGACCCTGTGCAGGGTTTCCGAGGCTGTAAATCTTTAGGGGAGCAGAAAGCCTCATCTTAATCCCGCGGAATAGCTGGTAGTTTCGAATTGTTGACCTTGCGATTTGCAGCCCGATTCGTTCCCACTACGCTACCAGAGTTCCTTTGTGGTACAATTGTTATGTGCCTTATAGTCGGTTCCGACTCATAGCGACCCTGTACAGGGTTTCCGAGGGTGTAAATCTTTACGGGAGTAGAAAGCCTCATCTTTCTCCCGCGGAACAGCTGGTAGTTTCGAACCACTGACCTTAAGGTTCACAACCCGATTCGTAACCACTACGCTACCAGAGCTCCTTGTGGTACAATAGTGAATAATTATTATCAGGACTGACTGTGAGGGTTGGAAATGTAAAGGTAGATGATTTAAAGCAAAAGGAGGGGAGTGATTGACTTTGCAGTCCAGGAGCAGAGGTCCCCGGGACCATCAAGGGAGAAGATCGGAGTGCGGAACCCTCCCCGAGAAATGGTGACGCCAAAGATGGAGGCAGAGATGATGATGTGGAGAGATGGAGTGGCTGGGAACTCTAGATCCAGAGAAAGAGAGGGGCTGTGTGCTGACAACCGGGGGTCAGCCTTTGGATGATTGATGATGCATGGAGGGGATTGTAACCTGGCAATGAAACAATATATGAATAGGAAGCTAATGTTCTCCCATGTAAACTATCACATAATTCACAATAATACATTAAAAAAAGAAAGGTCTTGTGCCGCAGATTTGCCTGATGGTTTCTTGGCTACTGCTTCCATGAGTGTTGATGGTTGATCCAAGAAAAATGAAGTCTTTGACAACTTCAAACTTTCCTCTATTGATAAGAAAGTTGTTTATTGTTCCTGTGGTGAGGATTTTATTTCTTTGCATTGAGATGCAATTCATACTGAAGGCTGTGGTCTCTGACCTTCATTAGTAAGTATTTTAAGCCCTCTTCACTTTCAGCAAGCAAGATTGTATCATCTGCATATCACAGGTTGTTAATGAGTCTTCCCCCAATTTTGATGCCATGTTTTTCTTCGTAAAACCCAGCTTCTCAGATTATGTGCTCAACATACAGGTTGAATAAGTATGGTGAAAGAATACAGTCCTGTCGCACAACTTTCTTAATTTTAAACTATTCAGTGTTCCTGTGTTCCGTTCGAACAACTACCTCTTGATCTATGTACAGATTCCTCAAAAACACAATTAAATGTTCTGGAATATCCATACTTCACAATGTTGTCCATAGCTTGTCATGATCCACACAATCAAAACCTTTTGCAAAGTCAATAAAGCACAGGTAAACATCTTTCTGATATTCTCTGCTTTCAGCCAAGATCCATCTGACGTCAGCAGTGATATTCCACATCCTCTTCTGAATCTTGCTTGAACCTCTGGAAGCTCTCTGTCAATGTATGCTTGCAGCCATTTCTATATTACCTTTAGTAAAACTTTACTCTCATGGAATATCAAAGATATTGTACAATGATTTCTGCATTCATTTGGGTCACCTCTCTTTGGAATAAGTACAAATATGGATCTCTTCCTATCAGTTGGCCAAATAGTTGTCTTCCAAAATCTTGGCATAGATGAATGAGTACCTCCAGTGCCACCTCACTTTTTGAAAGATTTCAATTCTTATTCTATCAATTCCTGGTGCCTTGTTTTTTTCCAATTCCTTCAATGTACCTTGGACTTCCTCCTTCAGTATCATTGCCTCTCGATCATTTGCTACCTCTTGTAACAGTTGAACATTAACCATTTCCTTTTGGTACAATGACTCTGTGTATTCCATCTTCTTTTGATGGTTTCAGCATCAACATCACAGTAGATTGAAAAAAACAAAAACAAAAACAAACTTTCTAGCAACTAACAGTCTTCTGCTAACACCAATCCAGATTTCCTTTTGAATATTGATATTTCCCATTTGTCTATTCATGTGTTGTTGTTGTTATGTGCCGTGGAGTCGGTCCTGACTCATAGTGACCTTGCATAAAGTTTCCAAGATTGTAAATCTTTACAGGAGCAGAATGCCTCATCTTTCTCCCATAGAACAGCTGGTAGTTTGAACTGTTGACCATGAGATTAGCAGTCCGATTCGTAACCAGTATGCTACCAGAGATAATTCATATTAAGATGTATACAATTGCTCCATTTATTTGGCATGTGATTCAGACTTGCAAAATCAGAGCACCTATAATCATTTATAGCATTCTTTCTATACCCTCATCCCCACAGGAAAATTGTGTACCAGGCCTTTTCTCATAGGTTTTGAGATGTGTCTTTGTAGGTGAAGTATACTGGAGAGGCAGAGACAGAAATCTGCAGAGCTGAAAGTCTGAGAAAGGAAGATTCTATTAGTACTGATAGAAATATCAAGAAGTTAAGACCATTTTGGGAAGGAGGTAAAGAATTAAAGGTTAGATAATGAGATTTAATTGGTAACGTAGTGGTAATAAGTCGGGCTGCCAACAGCAAGGTCAGCAGTTCGAAACTACCAGCAGTTCCACAGGAGAAAGATGAAGCTTTCTGCTCCCATAAAGATTTACAGCCTCGGAAACCCTGTACATGGTCACTATGAGTCAGAACTGATTTCACGGTACTTAACAACAACAACATCATTTCTTTTTTATTATTAAAGTAAAACCTGATAATTACAGATAAATTTGGATATAACAAAGTATAGAAAGAAGATTTTTAAAATAAAATTACTAATATTTTGATTTGGTTCCTTTCAAGCTTTTTTCTCCGCACATAAAAGTACAAAATAGCAAAGTTGGTTTATATTTTATATACTTTCTTGGATCTTGCTGGTTTCATTCCATATTCTGTGTATTCTAATATAATTAAAAACAATATTAAATAAAGTCTATATAATAATTTCTATATAATAATCCATCATTATTTCTATATATGTTTGTTTATATATTGTTGTTGTTGTTGTTAATTGACGTCGAGTCAGTTCTGACTCATAACGACCTTGTATAGGGTTTCTGAGGAGCAGCCAGTGAGCTTAAACTGCCAAACTTGTGGCTTCCACTGACTTTGCAGTCCAGTGTATTAACCTGCAGTGCCACACCAGGACTCCTGTGTACGTATAGATGTAAATAAAAGTATAAACAAATACAAAAAGGCAAAATCAAAAAGTATACAATTAGGGTTCTAGTTCATACATGCATGGGTTTATAACAAATACAAAGTATTTGTTATAAAGTATATGTCTCTGCATTTGTTATAAAGTATATGTCTCTGCATTTGTTATAAAGTATATGTCTCTGCATTTGTTATAAAGTATATGTCTCTGCA
>NW_006408550.1:11271568-11327254 GCF_000296735.1 Chrysochloris asiatica
AAGTATATGTCTCTGCATTTGTTATAAAGTATATGTCTCTGCATTTGTTATAAAGTATATGTCTCTGCATTTGTTATAAAGTATATGTCTCTGCAATCAGTACATGGGTGCAGACAAATTCCCTCTGTAATGTACTTGTTTTCATATCCTCAGGGTACCTTCAAAAAAAAAAAAAAAAGGTCCAATCAAACCAGTGGCTTCTGACAGGATCTGCTGGGCCAATTAAATTCAAAGCAGAGAAGTTAGAAGGTTAAGGTTACAGTTATTTTAGATACTGATAGATTTTCTTGAAGGGTACAGGATAGTTAAGGGGGGCTTGTTAAGAAGAAGTTGTTGTTTTTTTTTAAGAAAATTGAAAACTGCACTAGTGAGAAAAGGACCAGGAAAGTTGCACTAAGGAATTTTTTTTTTTTTTCCATCATGACAAGGCACCTGTTCATTCTTCAAGGGTAATAAGGAATTTCATTTGGGAACCTCAGCCTTCTTTCTGTTCTCAAAACTAAATAAAAAAGTGGAAAGCAACACAATTTGAGTCACTCAAGATGCCGAAACTGCCACTTTGATATGGTACAAATTGAAAAGCACAGAATTATTCAGGGAAAGGTTAAAGAGTTGGAAACACTGCCTGCCTTCAGAAGCCTAGAGACCTAGGTGGAGTACATGCCAAGAAACAACAGCTTCCATAGGAAAAAGATAAGACTGTTGTCATAAAGATTTACAGTCTTGGAAACCCTATAGAGGATCACTTTGTGTTGAAATTGACTCAGTGTCAGTGGGTTAGGTGTTTTTTTATGTGCATATAAAATAATACATGAATATAACCAAAACTTATTGATTTCTCATGACTTTCACAATTATAAAAACAACTATAATGAGTATACATATATATAAATCTGGATATTTAGTTTTTAGGAATGTCATTAGGTGGTTTAAATGATTAAGCACTGGACTACTAACTGAAAGGCATCCACCATGTTTCAGAAATAAGGCTTGCTGATCTGCTTGTATAAGGCCACATCCTTGAAAACAGTAAGGAGAACACTTCTGCTCTGCACATATGCTGAGAGTCAGGGTCAACTTAGGGAAGCTAATAACTATTTCTTACAAAGAAAGTCTAGAAATTGCATTATCTGGTCAAAGAGTGTGAGCTAAATTCAGGTTTTCCCAAACTTTTTGCTTCTCTCTTCTTCTCGGAAAATGAATAGAGATCATGAGTTTGTATGCCCTGTGTGCTGCCCAGGGCTCTGAACCACTTCTTCCTGCTCAATCAAGGCAGGTGAAGTAAAACTTGAATGAAACTAAAATTGTAAAATGTAGGTGTACCAGAGCAATAACTTGTATGGGGGAAATGATGGGTTGATTCCATCCTTGAAACTTAATCTCTTTGTCTCTTAGAAAACAAAGGCAGCATGTGCATTGCATAGCAACCGAATTTCGTGAGTGGCATAGTCAGAAACAATGGTACAATCAAAAGTAGTAGTTGAGTGTGGGGCTTTCAAGGTGTGTTGCTACCCCCAGGGGTTGGTAATAACACAGTCCCCTACATTGGGCTCCTGAAAGGACTCACTACACCTCTTCTGAATTTACCATTTCAGACCTTTGATTGTCATTTTTCCTGTTCCAGTACACTGGAATTTTACAAATTTGGGTCTATTCCAGTTTTGCTGCTTTAGCCCTGACTGAACTGGTTTGAGGCCCTGCTGTTGTCAAGTTCAACTATAATGGTATGTTTTATTGCTGTTAAGAAACTATTGTATGACTCATTAACGAATGTTTTGATAATTTATACTATGTTTTATTGCCAATTAGGGAGTAGTTATATGATGTATTCTATATTCTTGGTTATTACATGTTTCAAGGCAAAGTTAAATAATTAAAAATTATGGGAACTGATTAGTGACATATTTGTGTTTTGTTAATTTATAGAGATTTGGATAATATTACAATCCATTATTGCAAAGTACAGGTGCACAACCCAATTCAGAGAAGTTATTTATGACCCATTTCACATACTTCTGTTATCTTATTGTTGAGGCTAGAACCATTTTCTAATGACTTTTAGTTAATGGTTAAAGAGCATTGTAGAAATTTATGTTTGCATTTTTAAGTTCAGAATTTTTCTATTTCAAACTTAACATTATAAGTGGCTTATACACAGGTATTTTAAAGCATTATAAAAACATCATTAAAATATAAAAGCATTATGGTCATAGTAGTGTGCTGTGGAGTCGGTTCGGTTCTGATTCATAGCAATCCTGCATAGGGTTTCCGAACCTGTAAATCTTTATGGGAGAAGAAAGACTCATCTTTCTCCTTTGGAGTGGCTGGTAGTTTTGAACTGCTGACCGTGAGGTTAGCAGCGCAACTCATAACAACTATGTTACCAGAGCTCCTTAAAAGCATTATAGAAGTTTATATCTAATAGTGACTGACAGAGATACTACCAGCAAGATATCTGGTCGACTATCCATCATGCCACATAGACTCTCTATAACAAAGACGTTGTTGTTAAGTGCCACCGAGTCAGTTCTGACTCATTGCAACTCTGTATAAGGTTTCAGAGGAGCAGCTGCTGAGTTTGAACCACTGACCTTGTGGTTTAACTGATCTGGTTATCCTACAGCACCACACCAGAAGAGGTCGAATGAAACAGATAAAGATGATAATCCTGGAACTCTGAGCTCCAGAGAAAAAGATCGGGAAATGGATTGAATACTGACGAGGAAAGCAAGCTCAACAGGTGCAGCAAAAAGATACCTACTGGTGAGCTATCAGTTGACCTGACTCAACAGAGCCGTTGTGAACAACCACAAGGTCAGCAGTTCGAAACAACCAGCCGCTCCACGGGAGAAAGATAAGGCGTTCTGCTCCCGTAAAGATTTACAGCCTTGGAAACCCTGTACAGGGTCGCTATGAGTCGCTACTGACTCCATGGCACATAACAACAACAACATTAAGTCCAGACAGTACAGCCTGTCAGTACAGATGCACACCAGTGGCTGGTGACAAGAAAGGTACAATTCATCTAGTTCCCCACACTTCCCTGGTGATGAGAAGTTGAACCAGTGCCCACTCTTATTCAACTCTAACACAGCCCCTGTTCTGCCAGAAATTGGAGTTGTGCTATTGTAAATCGAGTGTCAGGTACACCACCCAGTACCTGGAGGCATGTGAACTCTACTTCTTTAGACCTAAAGAAGGGGCTAATTTAGGTCCTGGACAAGCCTAGACTAACAGAAACTCTCCCAACCAGCTGCTCTGCCCTCAGCTGGACTCTGGCCATGAAAGAGTTCCTTCTGGGAACAAAGACCCTGACCTTAGACACCTTTAGGTCCTACATGAATGGCTTCTGGATTGGAAACCATGAACATAGACTACACCTAGGCCTAAAGTATTCCATTTAGGGATGGACATGTCACTCTCTCATCCCTCCATGTGCCACCTCATGAGCATATGACACCATAATGTCTCAGAAATAAAGACAATTTCAGTTCACACAAAGAAACAAGACAGAGAGGCTCAATTTCATCATCACTGGCTTTAATGGTTAGTGCATAAATTTGAAGAATAGTGGTATTAAATGGTCTTTCTTGTAGGCATATGGATATTATTCTATCATCGACAGCATTATAATTCAAGATATAGCTTGAAATTTTTTTGATGACTGAGATGCCATTCCTCTTCAATTTGTCGTTCCCAGTTTAGTAAACCGTATTATTGTCAGATTTAGAATGGCCAATACTAGTCCATTTCAACTCACTAATGCCTAAGATATTGATTATGCTTTCCATTTAATTTTTTGATAACTTCCAATTTTCCTAGATTCATATTTCATACATTTCATGTTCTGATTATTAATTAATGATTGTATGTTAATGTATTCTTGGGTAGTTTTGATTTGATAATGGAAGAATGTATGTAGTTCTCCATTCATTGTTCATGCAGTGCATTTAATGGTGGGTTTTACTGATGCTAGTTGCTGTCTGTTATTTGCCAGGTAGAAAAATGAGAAAGGATCAGTAGTTGGAAAATTTGGCCTTGGTAATAAAAACAAAGTTGGGGATGGCATGGTGGAATCACATGATAGAATCCAACTTGTATAGCCCTATATGATATTTTAGGGTCATACAAGTTGGATTCTACCATGATAGATTGGAGTCCTGGTGTGGCGCTGTGGGCTAATGAGTCAGACTACAAAGTTGTTTTGAACTGCAACGTCAGTGATTCAAGCTTACCAGCTGCTCCTTGGAAACTCTATACAGGGTCACTATGGATCAGAATCGACTCAACAGCACTTAACAGCAACAACATAGGATAGATTAGAACTGCAAAATAGGATTTCCTATGCTGCAACCTTTATGGAATTTTTTTTCCTGATGAGTACCTGGTACAAAGTACTAACCTCTCAGTTAGATACCAAGCACTTAGCCATTGCAACCCCAGGGATCTTGGCAACAATAAAAGTAAGTAACTCCTCATTCTCTCACATTAAATATTACCAAAAAATTACATATATTATGATTGGTTTAAATCACAAGATGTCAGCGGTTAAAACCTCCCAGCTGCTCATTGGAAACCTTATACAGGGTCACTATGAATAGGAACCAATTCAATGGTACTTAGCAACAACAATATACTTGCATATGTATGTTATTATGAGTATATATGTATGTAAAAATATACAAACACACATAAATGTGTGTTCACTTTTGCATATTTCATTTCTCACAAATATTAGAAAACTCCATTAAGTAATTCATAGTGTAGTTGTATAAGGATATAGTTTCTGCAAACAGGAACAGCATAAAAATCAGTATTGTTATTGCCATTATTAAGTGTTAATGAGTTAGTTTTCACTCATAATGACCCAAATAGGGTTTCTGAGGAGCGACTGGTGGATTTGAACTGCCAGATTTGTGATTAGCAATCCAGTGCTTCTCTTACAGTGCCAGAAGATTTGCAAGGTAAGTCTTATTTCTGGACTTACATTACAAGCCTATGCCAGCATATTGAGGCTTTATTCCAAAAAAGCAAACAAAGAAACATTGCCCAGCAAGTGTAAGGAAGTTATAACCAGACCGGGAATATTGTTTTAAGCTTTAGAATGAACTTTTCTCTCAAAAGGAAAGAAGTTACGTTAAGAATTAGGAGATTTATTTAGATATTTTTTCACATAAGACTCAGGAGGATATTGCTTGTATGAAATTATAGCATATAGTCACTAAGATAGAATAACCTGCATTTTGTGAAGATTAGATGTGGATATTAAAACACAGAACCACAATTTACTCAATTAAAAATGTAATGGGAAGATTTGTTTTGGATAGTGTTAAAAAAATCAATTTAATGAGTTTAAGAAAAAATTGAGACAATTTCAGATGAATTTTTGTTGTTATTGGTAAGTTGGTTCTGACTCATAGCAAACCTATATAAGATTTCTGATAAGTGGCTGGTTGATTTGAACCACTGACCTTGTGGCTCAAACTGACCTTGCAATCCAGTGCACTATCCCATAGCGTCACATCAATACTCAGATTAATAAGAGAAAGGTCAAGAAAACAAGTAGGAGTCACAGAGAGGTCTAGATGAATTTAGAAATGAATAAACTCTTCCAAATAGAAAACTCTCTGGGAAGAAGGAAAACTGTACTCAAACCTGACAATGACATATATGCATGGTATGACTCTGGATTGAATCATGCATTCAAAAATAATGCAATACATCAAAAGAGGGAACAAATCTTTACAGCAAGGATCATTCCCACCCTCTCAATACACAGAGTAGACAGGGATGGGCAACTTGGACATTGGCTACCCAAAATGGGGTGGGACTACAAAGGCAAGAAGTGACTGGCTTACAAGCTTTCAAGAGGGAGCCAAGATTCAGAGGGTGCAGAAGGAGGTAGAATCTCCACTGAGTAGTATCCAATCTGTCTGGGCAGGGCTGATGAAAGGAGATGGGGATAGGTTCCTTGTGGTACAATGGTGAATAATTGGTATCAGGACTGATTGTGAGGGTTGGAAATGTAAAGGTGGATCTTTTGTAGCAAAAAGAGGGGAGTGATTGACTTTGCGGTCCAGGGACGGAGCTTCCTGGGACCATCAAGGGAGAAGAGCGGAGAGCAGGACCCTACCTAGAGAAGCAGTGACACCAGAGATGGAGGCAGAGACAATGACGTGGAGAGATGGAGTGGCTGGGGACTCTAGACCCAGAGAGGAAGAGGGTATGTGTGCTGATGAACAGGGAGCAGGCTTGTAGGGTATATCCTTTGGTTGGTTGATGCTGCATGGAGGGGATTGTAACCATAGCGATGAAATGATATACAATAGGATGAATGTAAAGCTAATGTTTTCCCATGTAAACTATCACATAATTCACAATAAACATTTTGTAAAAAGCAATAAAGCACATTTTTGGGCACAGTTTGTGTAAGTAAGATATAGACTAAATATTATATTTAATTATTATATCATCAGATTTTTAGCACTTGATAATTGTACTATGAAAGTGTGAGAAATAGTTCTGCTTAGATACATGCCGAAATATTTAGGAGTCAGCGATCGTGATATCTGCAAAATGTTCTCAAATGCCTCAACAAAAGTAAATAAAGAAATCAAATGCAGTAATTGCTTCATTTATGTTTATTGATAAAACTAGGTGAAAAGTATAAAGGTTTTACCCATAATATTCTTATGACTTTTCTATAAATTAAAACTTTTCAATAAAAAATACTAAGAGCATTTGTAAAAATTCAAAGATAATATAACTATAAATCTGTTGCCATTGAGTTGATTCTGACTCATAGCGACAATATAGAAGAAAGTGAAGCTGCCACATAAGGTTTCCTAGGCTATAGTATTTGTGGAAACAGACTTCCGCATCTTTCTATCTCTGAGCAGCTCATGGGTGTGAGCTGCCAATCTCTCAGTTAGCAGCCCAGCACTTAACCACTGTGCCAACAGAGCGCTTTCAAAGATACCAAGATACCAAGTGAAAATTAAAACTCTCAAAGATAAAAAAGAATTCCTGTATTCCACTAGAGATAGATCAGGGTTTCTGCTCCCATAAAGATCTGTAGCCTCTGACACCCAATGCAGGGCCTTTATGAGTCAGAACTGACTCCATGGCACACCACCACCATCACCACTACCATATACATATCAGAAGACAGCAAATATTTTTTTTTAAATCAAAAGGGATTAACATCAGAATATAAACTGATAGAAAACATGGAAGCAAGACTTGAGAATGTCACATCAGATATGCTATTTATTCATGAGCCTGCAAAAACTTGGAAAATATATCTAACCCCAGATGGGGTGGATGTTTCCAGGTTACTGAGAAATAAAGGAATACTAAATCATTCAAGTCTGAGAGGCTCAAATTATAACTGGAGAAAATTTAAAAAACTGAAAACAACATTATATAAAAAACCTGTCTCAGAGTCTATTGGTCTAATCTTATTTCCTAGTTTATCTTGTTTAGTATTATTCACTAACATTTCTTGAAAACTCACTTTTTTCCATATTTAAAAAGTTTTTGAATCCTATATCCCCAATTCCCCTCTCCTCCTTCTGTTTAAATTTGGGTTTTAGACCTTTCTCTTTATGACATTCTAGATAATTGCTTAATTGCTATTTCAAATATGGTATCTCCAGATTATGTTGAATACAAGCAGTGATGGCAGACACCCTTACATTTTCTGAATATTAATGATTATACTGCATTATTGGAACTTTAAGAATAGTGCTTAATGTTAAATACAAAGTTTTATCTAAAAAACTATTGAATTGTTTATCTTTTTAAAATTAATGTATAAGGTTCTTTTCATTTTTCTGGAGAAAAATCATTTATAAGTGATACAGACTAGAAATATCTTCTCCTTGATTGGAGCTTGATTTTTCTTATTTTCATGGGGGTAGTGCAATGAATTCAAGTATAAATCTTAATGTAATTTCATATAACCATCCTTTATGGTTTATGCTTTTTATATCTTACTTAAGCAGTACTTCCCTCTTTCAAGTTCATCAGTTATTTTTTCCCTATTGCTACATTTTTATAGGTCTGCCACTTATATTTAAGTATTTCATCTACTTTGAATTTATTTGCATATGTCAGGCGAGTTAAAGGTCAAATTTTATTTTTTTCCAAATGAATAAACCAATTGTCACAGAATAACTTATTGAAAACTCATCTTTTCCCCATTCAAATGGAAGATCATTCTACAATATTAGAACATTACATAGAGGTTTTAATGTCAAGTGTGATGTTTTCTGTTGGTTATTTAGTATATATCCTTTATCAGGGTTAAGGAATTTCCCTTTATGCCTTAGTTGAAATAGAGATCTATATTAAAATTATTTTAGCAAATCCTTTTTTCTGCATATCTTGAAAATTATATACTATAGTCTTCATTTAAAATTTTAATGTGATGAATTTAAATTAATATGTGTTAATTTAAAAATAATAAAATAATCTTAGATTTCTTAAATAAACTTAATTTGGTCTGGGGGTCTCAGTGGCTCTTTCTCATTATACATTACTGGATCTTTGTGTTTAGGAATTCACACATATCTGTGTTCATGTGTGAATTGACTTCGTTTTGCAACTTTGTCAGCCTTTTCTATCAATTAAGGTTGTCAGTCTCATAAAATGAGTGTGGGAACGGACTCTATATATTAGCACTCTGAAAGAGTATGTATAAAATCATTTCACTACTTATTTGGATATTTGTAAGAACAATGTAGCATTATTTTTCATGCCTGAAGTTTTCTTTGTGAAACAAATTTGAACTATAGATTTCAGCCTGTAAAAGGTTATAAAACTCTTAGTGAGTTTGTTTTGATGAGTGATATTTCTTAGTTTGTTTTGATGAGTTATGTTTGTGTATAAATTTGTCATTTTCAATATTTGTCACAAAGGTGCTTCTATTATATTCTTATATTTTACTAACTATGTTTCTGCATTTATTTATCACATTACTGATATGGCTTGTGCGTCGCTCTTTTTTTATTTGATAGTATAAGAAGTTTATGAATTGTACTAGTATATGGAGTTCTGCTGTGGCATTGTGGGTTATTGTGTCAGACTGCAAAGCCATTTGAACTGCAAGGTCGGCAGTTCAAGCTCACCAGCTACTCCTTGGAAACCCTATAAAGGGTCACTATGGGTTGGAATCGACTCAATGGCACTTGAAAACAACAACAACATTGTGTCTTTAAGAAGCAAAATATGGTTTTGTTTATTCTTATTACTGTATGTTTGCCTTCCTTAATTCCTTCTGCTATCTTTATTTTTCCTTCCTTTAAGTTACTTTAGGTTTATACTACTCTTTCTTCCCAAATTTAAGTTGAACAATTTTTCATAAATTACTAGCTTTATTTTTTTTTCTCTATTTAAATCATTTTAAGGCTATGATTATACCTCTAAATCCTGTGTCTGAGGGCACTCTAAGACTGAGGTTCTTGGTGTGATTGAAAAAAACTAACTTAGGTCTGAATCAGGGCTCCATTTTTTAGTTAAACTTAAGCATGCTCTCTTTTCTATCTGCCTAAGAATGCGGCTTGTGGCCTGGAGTATTGTGAACTTCTTATAAAACTTTAAACCACTCCCTGCAAACAATGAAGGAGGAAAGAATGTGGTTTATGAAGAAATGATTATCAGGGTGGCCTTGGGAGAGTTCTTGCACAGAATGACCTGGGAGGAATGTTGTTAAGGTTTCAGCCTCTACATAAGTAGTTGCCAAGGCTGAAAACATGACCAGGATCCAATCTGAGAGGATTATTTTATTACAGAAAAGAAAATAAAAGGAGATGTTTACTGACAAGGGAAATTGCTTTTTTCCAGTGATGGCATCTGGATAGGGACAATTTTGTTAGGGGTGTGGGCTAGAATCTTTTTATATCATGGAAGTATACAAGCTTCACATGCATTGGGGTAGTCAAGGGGCGTGTGCAGAAGTAGGAGAGCTAGGAAAAATCACAAGGTTCAGGTCTGCCTTCCCCCTTCCCAGAGAACAAAGAGTTTTGATCTGCATAGTATGAGGAGGGGACTGTGGTCTCCTTCCTAGTATAAGAATAACTAAAACATGAGAGCAAGAAGTTTCAGGATGCACAGAGGGAGGAGGGAGCTTTCTGCTCCTTCCTAGATAGCTGGAGCAGGGGTACAAGATAAGAGATATGACTTGAGGTGACATTTTTTTTGCTGTTGTTAAGTGTTATCAAGTTAGTTCATTAGTGTGGCCATATGGACAGTTCAGTTTGTGTCACTACAAATATATATATATAGATATACACTGCTACATATAGATTCACTGCTGGGTTGGTTCCAGGGAGTCTGTGTTACAAGGTACATTAGCTAACCTAGCAATATTTTAATTTGCTATTGCTTAGCTGCTATCCATAATTCTAAAACCTTGTGACTGTGATAACATTCTCCTTTCTTCCCTTTGTATTATAAAGACTCATCTCTCCCTTACAACGTCAGAGCACTTAGTTTCACTTGGTGAACTTTGTCTCCCCAGTTCAAGCTGTGTCTATTCCTCAATACATCTCTTTGCTTTACTCCAAACAAAGTATTGGGATTTTCTTCTGATTAAAGGAGCTCTGGTAGCGTAGTGGTTACAAATTGGGCTGCTAACCTCAGGGTCAGCAGTTCGAAACTACCAGCTGTTCTGTGGGAGAAAGATGAGGCTTTCTGCTCCCATAAAGATTTACAGCCTTGGAAACCCTGTACAGGGTCGCTATGAGTCAGAACTGACTCCATGGCACATAAAAATATCAACAACAACACCTGAAGTAACCCCTGGGGACTCAAAGACCTGGGCTTTGGCACTAGCAGAATTCTTTGAGATCACCATTGCACAGATTTTGGGGAGTGACCATCAGGTAAAAAACCTCTACAATTCAATCTCTTCTTTATTTCTTCTACAATTCTTCAAGCTTTAGTGTGGATCTGAGGTTGCAACTATCCAAAAGATTCTTGTGACAGTATATGCTAGTTCAGATAACAAATCAGAAGCATTAGGCTGGCCCACTGGCCAGAACACAATTCCTCCACACTTCAGATATCTATTGGTTTAAGCAAACCAGTGTCCAGAAGTATTGTATCAGGATTTTGTAAGGATATGGGAAACCAACAGCTTTTTACTTTTGGTTAGCATGTTGTTTTTGAAAATGAAAAATGTCATGTCACTTCAGAGTTCCTTTCTGGGATTCCCAACCATTTTCATGGAGCACTAAGGCTTTGCTGCATTTTTGTACCTATCTTCCTGGCATGACCTTACGCAACTCAGTATTCCAAAACTTTTCTGACCATTAGTGCTAGTGGCACCTGGAGCTTTCAAAGTATTTCTATCTGGCCTCAAACCCAAAATCTGAGCTCTACCAAAGAAAAGGCTAAAAACAGCGCCCATTGCAATGTTGACTAATTTAGATCATGAGCTTTCTCAGACCTTAAAGGTAAAGCAAGCCTCCAAGGCAAATACACTAATGGTCTTACAGTTACAACCTACTAACCAACTAAGCAAATACAAGCCATTTGGAGGTATCAAGCTTGGTATTTGCAAGTATTGCAAGAAACTCAGAATTTGGAAAAAGATCTATAAGTTAAAAAAATAATAATCAAAAGAAGCTGTCTAAACAAGAGACCCTGCAATTGAACGTGAAATGAATGGTGTGTGCCAGAAATAAAAACGGGGCTTTTCCTATGGTGACACTTAACGCCCAAACAGAAACTGCCATGTACAGTAATGGAGTACAAAACCTTAAAAAAATCTGGGAGGTGAAAATCAGAAACAAACTTGGATACACTCTCAATCCATTCCTATGTCTTAAGGTTCCACTGAGGACTCGTGTTCCTTTTTACATATCTCTGATACAACTGTTAATTTGTTATGCTGTCATCATTATGTAAATAAGGCAGAAAATGGAGAAATATTATTAATTGTGGCTATTTTTATTGTTGAGTGTCATCAAGTCAGTTCTAACTCAAAGTGACCCTGTATAAAGTTTCTGAGGAATAGCTGGCAGGTTTGAACTGTCTACCTTTTGATTAGCAGTCCAATGCTTATCCTACAGTGTCACACCAAGGCTCTCAAAAGTCTCTAATGAGGGATCTGAATTAGAGATAATTTGAATGGAAGAAGTTGCTTGCCATTTGCAAGCATTAGTCATGCACAAAGAAAATTTAATGTTATCTGGCCCACTTCCATCTGACCTTTTTTCATCAATTTCAGAAATCTTTTGGGTTACCATGTCTACTGATAGGAGATGAATTTTAACAGTAGAACCCATTATAATTCAAGTAGTCACCTGTGAATCTTTATTGTTGGTGTTGTTAAGTGCCTTTCAGGTGGTTCCAACCCATAGCGACCCTGTAGAGGGTTTCCAAAGACCAGCTGGTGAGTTTGAACCACCGACTTTGCAGTTCAAACGGCTTTGCAGTCTGGTGCATTAACCCGCAGTGCCACACCAAGACTCCATGAACCTTTATAGAGCCTCCCTAAATACATCAGCTTAAGGTCAGCAGTTCGAAACTGCCAGCCCCTTCGCAGGAGAAAGATGAGGCTTTCTAGTCCCAACAAGATTTACTACAGCCTTGGAAACCCTGTACAGGGTCGCTATGGGTCGGAATCGACTCAACGGCACTTAACAACAACAACAAATTCATCAGCGATAGACAGATGATTCCAAGATCATGGAATAAGATTTTGTGTAACTTGCTTAAATTTGGGGAATTTGCTTCATAATTATAACTTTTTAAATCGATTGCCTTATTATATATTTGCAGTATTATTCATTGTTTCAACATCTTATTTTTCATGCCAGTGATCATAGGTGGATCCAAGATTATAGCTGTTATTTTACATTACATGCCTTATTATACTATTTTTTTTAACTTTTTATGATGAATTGATTGAAGGTTTACAGAAAAGATATCAATTTTACATTCAACAAACTATGCATTTTGCTTCACTACATGGTTGCAATATCCTCCGTGTACCAACAGTTAACAGCATTTACCTCTATTCACTTTGACTATTACATTCCTCCCTGTGTCTCCTGTTACTTTCTTCTTTATTCTACTAACCTCCCTCTTGTATATTGCCTGCCCTGTCACCTATATTAACATGTGTCTATCCTATTGTTGTTGTTTTTCCCAAGCTGCTCTCAGGATTCTTTCCTCATCTTTTATTTTAGAAAGTTTGATTATGGCATGTCTTGGTGATTTTCTTTTGGAATCGATCCTGTTTGGGGTTTATTCAGCTTCTTGTGGGCTTATTTTCTTTTCTTTCATGATGTAGGGAAGTTTTCTTTAAACCACTCTTTGACAATTTTCTCAGTATTTACCTCTTGCTGGTCTATTCACATTTAAGATTTCCTCTTTATGGTGTCCCACATAACTCTTAGGCTTTCCTCAGATTTTTTCATTCTTTTGTCTGATTGTTCTTAAAGCAAATTATGCTCTTTTCTTGGAATTGGGAGACTTATTTTCAAGCTCACTAATTCAGGCTTCCATTGCTCTGCATCTACTCCTTTGCCTTTTCAATGTATTGTCCATTTCTGAGATCTTACAGGTTTTGTATTGTTTCAAAATTGCATTTATTTTGTCTATTTGTTCTTGTAGAATTTTCATGAATTCTTACAGAGTTTTTATTGTGTTCCACTTTCTTTCCTCAATCTTGCTATCGATCCTTTGAAGGTATCTAATTATCATTCTTTTGAGTTCTTTTTCAGTTATTTCTATTACATTTTCTTACTCAGAAATGTCTTCTGGATCTGTATTATTGTTATTTGTTTGAGACATTCTCTGTTTCTTTGTGTGAGCTAAAATTGTCTGTTGTCTCTGCAGTATTATGAGGTTGTAATATTTGTAAAACGTAACAATGCAGTTATTGGACCTGAAGGGATAAATCTCTGGGGAGCTCCTGCAATTCAAGGGGCTCATGAGTTGGTTGTGGAAAGAGTATGAAAGCAGAGTTCCTGGCCTTGGATGGAGTTCCTATTGGCCTCACTGTTATCTATGTTGAACAAATAATTTGAAAAGCTGAATTACATAAGGAAGAATGTGGCATCAGGAATGGAGTAAGACTCATTAGCAATCTGCAGTATGCAAATGATATAACCTTGCTTGCTGGAAGTGAAGGGAACATAATGTACTTACTGATGAAAATCAAAGACCACAGTCATCTGTACTGGTGGCACCTCAATGGAAACTAAACAAAAATCCTCACCACTGGACCAATAAATAATATCATGCTAAATGGATAAAAGATTGAAATTGTCAAAGACTTCATTTTTCTTGGATCCACCATCAACACTCATGGAAGCTACAGTCAGGAAATCAAAGGATTTATGGTATTAGACAATTCTGTTGTACAAGTCCTTTTTAAAGTATTCATTAGTAAAGATGACAGTTTGAGGACTAAAGTTTGCCTGACCCAAACTATGGTATTTCCAGTAGCCTCAGATGCATGTGATTGTTGAACAATGACTAAGGAAGACCATGGAAGAATTAATACATTTGAATTAAGGTTCTGGAGAAGAATATTAAAAGTGCTATGACCTGCCAAAAGAACAAACAAATCTTTGTTGGAAGAAGTTCAGCCTAAGTGCTCCTTTGGAAGCCAGAATGAGACAACATCTCTCATACTTTGGACTTCTTTCTGGAGAAGGACATCAAGATAGGTAAAGTGGAGAGTCACTGAAAAAGAGGAAGATCTTCAAGGAGATGGATTGGCACCATTGAAGGAGCAATGGGCTCAAGCTTCACCATCCTGAGGAGGTGCTGGGCCATGCAGTGTTTTGTTCTGTTGTGCTTAAGGTCTCTCTGAGATGGATTCGACTCAAAGGCACTTAACAACAACAACAACAACAACAACAACATTGTCTTATATTATACATAATCCCTGGACACAATTGTGGTCATGCACTCCTTTATTTGTTTTTTAGTCAAAAGTCTCACCTGTCTCTCAGAATGTACTTAGTTTTACCTTTTAGATTCTTTCTCCCTGGTTTGAGTGGTATCTAGTCTTCAAAAAACATCTTTGCTAACAGAATATTGATATTTTCTTTCATGACACATGCTTACTTGCATTTTATAAGCTCGGAAAAGTAGCAGTTTCTATAATGTTTCATTATGATACTGCTTTTTGTCTATAATTTGTTCTTATATGAGTTTCTTAGTTATCAGATATAAAAGAGCTAAATACTCATCACTTTTTAACACATACAATAGATAGCTCTCTACCATATTTTATCTGATTATTCTTTGTAAATTCATTGAAACACCTAAAGTAATGCTCTAAATTTTTTATCTAGTGTATTAAATTTTTTCAAAGGGATCAGAAATTATATTATATATTTTCTAGATTCTAGGCACTTTTAAAACTTGAATTATTTCTAATTTTATAAAGTGCTGATATAGTTTGTTTAGTGATATTGTGATGTGTGTGTGTGTGTAAACAACAGAAAATAAGACATTTGTTACTGTTACTGTCATTGAGTTGATTCTGACTCATAGTGACCCTGTGCACAGTAGAACAAAGCATTGCTGGTCCTGCATCCCTCTCATAATTGTAGGTACATTTGATCCTATTGCTGTTGCCACTGTGTCAGTCATGTCCTTAGGGGTCTTCTTGTTTTTGCTTACCCTTCAGTTTATCAAGCATGATGTCCTTCTTCAGGGACTGGTCTCCTCTATTAATATGTCTGAAGCAGGAGACATGAAATGTTGTCATCCTGACACCTAAGGTGCTGACTGTACTTCTTTCAACACAGATTTATTTGTTCTTCTGGAAGTCCATGGTATTTTAATATTCTTCTCCAACAGTTTTAGGAAAATAAGAAAAAAAAATAGAAGATTCCCATTACATTGTCTAATAAAGGCAAATATTTTTATGGCCTTTGTGTTGGCTTTAAACAAAAAGTCTATTGTAGTGGAAAAATAAATATCTATTAAAAATCTGTTTAAATAGAAATTCTTTATGAGAAATGTAGGTCTTATGACTTGAGAAAGCAGATTTCTGAAATTAGTGAGTTTTGTTTTCAAAATTAATGGAGTGCTTAATATTTAATACACATTCCTTTAAAATTTTTGAAGTATAAAAAATATTGCACCAAACAACAAATAAAATATTCAGTATTAATTTCTTTCTAAAAATAATCACAATTCAGAAAAAGACACTATACATGAATTAGATCCCCATATGAATAAAAATACATTAATACTGGTTTTCTGAAATTTAAAAAGGCCAGCTATTTTGCAGTTTAATTAATTCCATCTTTTGCAGGTACACCATACTAAGTGAAATAGAATTGAATGTAGTAGAATCAACAAATCCTACTAATAGTACCTCAGACCTTCAAAGAGAAGAATCAGGATCTCTAATGTCATAAACAAGACTTATATTACAAAATAGTATATTCACATCAGATAAAAATACTAGGGGGACAAGTGCTTAGTACTTTATATGAAAATGGTTCTGTTATAGAGCTTGCACATTTCCTAAATATTCTTGCGGTAGGCAGAATAACGACCCCACAAAGTTCACATTCTAATCCATGAAACCTATGACTATGTTAGATAGGCATAACTAAGAGAAATTATGTTTATAGATGTAATTGTGGTTGTTAACTTTAAAATGAACCCTGGCGTGTTGCTGAGCTGTTGGGTAAGCACTCCACTGGAAATCACAAGGTTGGCAGTTCAAACCCATCAGCTGCTCCTTGGAAACCCTATACAGGGTGGCTATGAGTTGGAACCAACTTGACAGCACACAACAACAACTTGAAAATAGGGTATTTTGTCTGGATTACCAGGTAGACTCCATGTGATAACTGAGGTTCTGAGTATATAGAAGGAGAACACAGGAGGCAGAATCAGACAGAGATTATAAGATGTTATGCTGCTGATTTTGAGATAGAGGAAGAGACCAATAGCCAAGGATTATAAGCAACTCTACAAGCTGAAAATAGACAAGGGTATGGATTTTCCACACATCTGCTGCCTATGCACATTCCAGATGGAATGAAGCCCTGTCAATAAGTTGATTTTGGTCCAGTAAGATCCATTTTGTGGTGCTGCTGGATAAGCACTAAACCCCAAGGTCAATTTGAACAGCAAGGTCAATGGTTCAAACCCACCAGCCACTGCACAGAAACCTTATACAGGGTCACTTTGAGTTGGAAATGACTTGATGATACTTACAACACCAAGTAGATCCATTTTAGACTTTGATACTGTAAAACACAAATGTTTAGAGCTGTGACATAAGATTTCTGGTAATTTTTTTTACCACAACAATTTTTTTTTGTTGTTTTTAAGTGCCATCAAGTCATATCTGACCCATAGCAACTCTGTAGAGGGTTTCCAAGAAGGAACTGGTGAGCTTGAACAGCTGACCTTGCAGTTCAAATGGCTTTGCTGTCTAATATAAATCAACTTCTTCAAATGTGTTATAATATCTTGCAAAGAGCACTTATATAGTCTATCTAAAAAATTTGTAAAAACATTTCAGATTGATGCATTTGTATATAATGGATGCATCAACTTGCTGTATTCTTCTTAAATTAACTTAAGGAAAGATATTTCAATGCTTGAGTCATAAAGTGCTACCTGTGCTCGTGAGGAATCTGTATCTGGACCAAGAAGCAGTTGTTCGAACAGAACATAGGACACTGAATGGTTTAAAATTCAGACAGGTGTGTGACAAGGTTGTATTCTTTCACCATACTTATTCAACATGTATGCTGAGCAAACCATCCAAGAAACTATGTTATATGAAGAAAACATGACATCAAGATTGGAGGAAGACTCATTAACAACCTGTGATATGCAGATGATACAACCTTGCTTGCTGAAAGTGAAGAGGACTTAAAACATTTACTGATGAAGATCAAAGAGCACAGCCTTCAGTATGGATTACATCTCAATGTCAAGAAAACAAAAATCCTCAACACTGGACCAATTAACAACATTCTTATCAATGCAGAAAAGATTGAAGTTGTCAAGGACTTCATTCTTCTTGGATCAACTATCAACATCCATGAAGCAGCAGTCAAGAAATCAAATGACGTATTGCATTAGGCAAATCTGCTGCACAAGACCTTTTTTAAGTGTTGAAGAGCAAAGATGTCAGCCTGAGGACTAAGGTGAGCCTGACCCAAGCCATGGTGTTTTCAATAACCTCATATGCATGTGAAAGCTGGACAGTGAATAAGGAAGACCATAGAAGAATTGATGCTTTTGAGTTATGGTGTTGGATGAGAATATTGAAAGTGCCATGGGCTGCCAAAAGAACCAACATATCTACTTTGGAAGAAGTGCAGCCAGAGTGCTCCTTGGAGTCCAGAGTGGCCATATTTCATCTCTCATACTTCAGATATATTGTCAGGAGGTATCAGTCACTGGAGAATGATATCATGTTTTGTAAGCTGCAGGGTCAGAGAAAAAGAGGAAGACCCCCAGCAAGATGGATTGACAAGGTGGTAGCATCAATGCGCTCAAGTGTGGCAACAATTATGAGGTTGGCCCAGGATCGGGCAGTGTTAAATTCTGTTGCGCATAGGGTTGCTGTGAGTTGGTACTGACTTGATGGCACCTAATAACAACAACAACCTATAAAATTAGAGTTTCATTTGTACTACACTCAGGATACCAACTATAAGTTCAGGTGTCCCTAAATCCATCTCACTTTTGACTGGCTGACTCCCCTTACTCCCTTAATTTTAATAATTTGTTGGAACCATTTGGCTCATAAAACTCAGGAAAATGCCATACTTAAAATTACAGTTTTATTATAGTAAAATGCTTATAAAGAAAGAGATGCATCAGGCTAGAGTTTTCACCTAGGAACTCCCATGTCCCAAAAAGGGGCAGGATAGCCCCCAATGTTGTACATTGATACTTATCACCAATCAGGGGGCTCATTTTATTGAGGCCTCAAGGAACCCTGATGACACAGTGCTTAAATGCTTGACTTCCAAATGAAATCATAGTCATCTGAACTCACCAGCTGTCTCTGTATGAGAAATGTGTGCCAGTTTGCTTATGTAATGATTGCTGTTATGTGCTGTGGAGTAGATATCAATGCATAGTGACCTTATTATGCACAACAAAACGAAACACTGCTCTGTCCTTCACCATCTCCACAGTTGTTGCTACACTTGAGCCCATTGCTGCTGCCAATGTGCCATTCCATCTCATTGGGTGTCTTCCTTTATTTAGCTAATTCTCCACTTTACCAAGCCTAGTCTCCAGGTCTAGTCCCTCCTGATAACATATCTGAAATATGAGAACGAAAGCCTAAGGAGCAATCTGGCTGTACTTCTTTCAGCTCAGATTGGTTTATTCTTTTGGCAGACATGGTACTTTTAAATGCATATGAGGTTATTGAAAATAGCATGGCTTGGGTCAGGTCTACCTTAGTCCTAAAACTGACATCTTTGTTCTTCCAAAACTTTAAAGAGGTCTTGTGCAGGTTTCACTGCTGCCCATGAGTGTTGATGGTTGAGCCAAGAAAAATAAAGTCTTTGACAAGTTCAATCTTTTCTCCATTTATTTTGATGTTATTTACTGATCCAGTGTGAGGATTTTTGTTTTCTTTATATTGAGGTGCAACTCATATTGAAGGCTATGGTCTTTGACTTTCAACAGTAAATATTTTAAAACCTCTTTACTTTCAGCAAGCAACGTTGGATCATCTGCATATCGCAGGTTCTTAATGAGTCTTCCTCTAAACCTGATGCCATGCTTTTCTTCATATAGTTCTTGAATTATTTGCTCAGCATACAGTTTGAATAAGTTATGGTGAAAGAATATAACTTACACGTATACCTTTCCTAACTTTAAGCCATTCAATGTTCCCATGTTCTGTTTGAACAACTGCCTCTTGGTCTATGTACGGGATCTTCATGAGCACAATTAAGTGCTCCAGAATACTCATTCTCTGCAATATTGTCAGTAGCTTGACATAATCCACATGCAAAGATTACAGTCTTGGAAACCTTATGGGGCAGTTCTACACAGTCCTGTAGTTTACTTTGAATAAGAATCAAGGACAAGAGGGAGGTTGATTTAATCATCAATTATGCCTACAAACCCAAACAAAAAATAAGTAAATAAATAAACCCAAATCCTGCATAAACATAAAACAAAAACCCAGCTGACATCAATTACCTGGTGAATCCTTCTGGCTGGTGGTCTGTTCTCACATAAATCACCTTATCAACATAAACCATTAGCTGGGTTTTGATGGCCTCAGCAAACATACTTCAATCCAGAAATTACATGGTTTTATTTATTCTTGATAACCTCTCAGGAACCAAGAATAAAGATCAAATTATTTGGGTAGAATTAGTTCCAAAGTATAATATAGTATATAATATGTGGTTGAAGAAAAATATTTTAAAGTTGAAACTCCAAAAACCCCAAGGAAGGTTTGAAGCCCCTTGCTCTCTTTTCTGGGCCTAGCAATTGATGATGGTGTGGTATTTCTCTGGAACTTAATGATCTACCTTTCCCACCTTTTAATATTTATGACGCTATATAAAGGCTGTATGTACTTGACATTTCCAGAGCCAATTTTTACAAATGATCTTAACCCAGCCTCTAAATTTGCAAACACAAATTTTTTGGGCAAACATTTCTGAGAGTTAGATAAAAACGCAGTGTTTGAGGATATTATTTGATGCACAAGATTTTAGAGACCATGCAGGGAGAAGAAGAGTAGGACAAAAATAAATAAATAAATACAATCTCATCAGTCCTGAAAGTTCAAAAACCTGAACGCTTAGCTATGTTCACGAAGTTTTTATCTGGAATATGAAAAGGCAGGATAGAACTAAGAAATAGTCTGATAGTCAATTCAGTGGCACCTAACAACTACAGTACAGATCAGATGACCTCAACTCCTCACTTATGTTGCCATTATTTGCTATTTAACGTCATAAAGAAAGAAAAAAGAAAAGCATGCATCATATAATTTTCTGTTTTATTACTGGGATTTAATGTCCTTATTTGCATTCTTCATTGTATACACTGTTGTTGGTGGTGCTAAGTGTCTTCGAGTCAGTACCGACTCATAGCGACCCTGTACAGGGTTTCTGAGAAGCCCTTGGTGAATTTGAACCACTGACCTTACAGTCTAGTGCTTTATCCAAGAGTGCCACAGCAGGACTCCGTTGTACAGAACAGAGCAAAATTCCCCAAACTAAGAGATCAGTGTGGGTCAAACATAGAAAGAAGGATGGATGTTCTTCTGCAAAAAGAGATGTTCTCCTTGAATGTGGTGCTTGAATGGAACTCTCAGGGAAGGACTTTTTCCACAGTCATTCTGACCAAACTACCATTCAGCTACTTCAATGCACCCATTTCAACATCAGCTTAATACAGTCTCCAGGCCTTTTTCCAAATTCTAGTAATAAAATCCACATAAAATGGAATTTTCCAATCTGCATGTAATTCAATTGTGATTTTCTTTTATTTGTGTTTTTAAAAAATCTTTTCTAAAGCTCTATGAGTGGTCTGCCCAAAGTAAGTGCCTGATTGATTGACAGATTATTTTACAACTAGTACTTATTATTCCTTTTTATTAAGAGCTGAGTGGCTTTTAGAGTAAAAACAATAGGGTGAAAAAAAGGTCTTTGATTCACTTATTTCAAATAGAAAATTGGAGAGAAAAAAGTTACATTATAAAGTCAGTGATTTTTGACAGTATATGCATTTCTTGCATCATATATTAATTGGCAGTCATAAATTATAACAAGCAGACATACAATACAAAAGGGGAAAGGTAAAGGTATATTGAGGAATTTTAAAGGCAATCTGTAGTAGGCAATAATTGATCTTTTTTGAGTTCTCATGTAAGTGAGTTTTTAAATATAAAACTGAAATAAATGGCATGAGGGAATTTTGACTCCAGTGCGTATTTTATGAGACTGTGGAAATTAGTTCATATGTAAAAAATAAGTACTGCCTTCTTCTTTATAGTCTTTATATGCTATGGCTGTTTTCTTTAAGAATAACTCAATTTTTAAACATTTAAAGAAATTGTGTCTTTGATAATTTTGTTGATATCTTTTATCATTCCATGTATAAGATATCTAGATCCCTTTCTGTTTTATTTAACTTTGTTTGGTATTAAAATAAAAGACAGCTGGTAAAATTCTTATGTTAATCTTCCAAAGTGCCAGGAAAATCCGTTGGCTGTATTTGGTTCTTGTTAGTTTTAAACAATCACCTAGTACCTGAGAAGACAGAAACTCTAAATAACTTTTCATAAGAAATAAATAAGGCAATAGTTTAGCAAGTTCGAACAATATTTTTGGCTGTTGTTGTTGTTGTTGTTAGGTGCCATCGAGACGGTACCAACTCATAGCGACCCTATGCACAACAGAGTGAACACTGCCCAGTGCCGGGCCAACGTCACAATTGTTGCCACACTCAAGCCCATTGATGCTTCCATTTTGTCAATCCTCCTCACTGGGGGTCTTTCCTCTTCTGCTCTGACCCTCCACCTTACCAAACATGATATCCTTCTCCAATGACTGGTCCCTCCTGACAATATGTCCCAAGTATCAGAGATGAAGTTTGGCCATCTTGGCCTCCAAGGAGCACTCTGGCTGCACTTCTTCCAACACAGATTTGTTGATTCTTTTGGCAGCCCATGGCACTTTCAATATTCTCCTCCAACAGCATAACTCAAAAGCATCAATTCGTCTATGGTCTTCCTGATTCACTGTCCAGCTTTCACATGCATATGAGGTTATTGAAAATACCATGGCTTGGGTCAGGCACATCTTAGTCCTTAAGCTGACATCTTTGTTCTTCAACACCTTGAAAAGGTCATGTGCAGCAGATTTGCCTAATGCAATACGTCTGATTTCTTGACTGCTGCTTCGGTGAGTGTTGATGGTTGATGCAAGAAGAATAAAGTCCTTCACAACTTCAATCTTTTCTCCATTGATAAGAATGTTGATTCTTGGTTCAGTGGTGAGGATTTTTGTTTTCTTTACATGGACATACAATCCATATCAAAGGCTGTGCGCTTTGATCTTCTTCAGCTCTTTTACTTTCCCAATCCAGGCGTTTCTCAACCCTTATTGCATAGTAGTTTCATTTAGGCTTAAAAATCTCAATTCCTCCTGGTGCCCTGGGGGATAAAGCACGAGACTACAAAATCAGTTTGAATCACAAGGTTGGCAGTTCAAACTCACCCTTTGCTCCTTGCAAACACTGTACAGGACCTTTATATGTCGGAATCTACTCAATGGCACTTAACAACAACAACCATTAAAGATTCTGATTTAATTGGTTGAAGCTTGGGTTTGGGGTGGAACCATAGTGGTTGTTGGTAAGTGCTGTGAAGTCCATTCCAACTCAAGGTGACCCTGTATAGCACTTTTGAGGAATAGCTGGTGGCTTTGAATCAGAAAACGTAGCTGTTAGCAGTGCAGTACTTATCCTACAGTCACACCAGGACTCCAACCTAGTGGAGTGACAGAACACTCAGCTGCTAACTGAAAGGTCAGGGTTTAAACCCACTGACAATCCATAGGAGAAAGATGAGGCAATCTGTTTCCATAAATATTGACAGCTTTAGAAACTGTATGGGGCAGTTGTACTTTGTCCTAAAGGATCATTATGCGTCAGAATCAACTAGTGAATATCAAAGTGGTATCTCTGAAAACAGAGGACAGTGAGTGAATTCAAAATTGCTGCTCCGAGTCATTAAGATAATATGAGGTCTGGGCAGTTTGCACAGTGCCCTCCAGCCACCGCCATTCAGATCTTTAATACTGTATATTACATACAAGCAATTTATAGGTATCTGAGCATAGAAAAACCTCTAAAAGGTTTTTTTTTTTTCCATTGTCTTTAAAAATAATCATTTTATAATTTAACTTCATTTGAACAATTTTAAGTAAGTGCAGTTATTGAAGAACTAGTTTTTCCCAAGTCACCTAATTCAAACTAAGTAAAGGTCAGAACAAGGCTTTTAAAAGTAAGCATTATTCTTCCTTTTGCGAGAGAATCCACCATTAACAAAGATGTTTTTAAAGCTTCCATCATCTAATACCTTTAAGACTTCATTTCAATATTTATTATAGGTCAAAACAGGTATTCACTTAAATGCCTTCAAATTTGCAAGTAGTACATGGTTAAAAAAAATAATAAAATTAGGCAGGCTTTAACTAAACTGTAACTTTTGGAGGACACATTTCTTGTTTACTTGGCAGTCTTGTGCATAAATATTCCACCCTTTTACCATTTGAATTAAAAGATCCTCATAGGTATGTTGTTGTTGTTAAGTGCCTTCAAGTCAGCTCCAACTCATAACCACACTGTATAAGGGTTCTGAGTAGCGACTACTGTGTTTCAAACTTCATTCAACCTTGTGGTTAGCAGTCCAATTCTTATCTTACAGCACCACACCAGGCAGGCTGTTTTGTGGAGAAAGAATATATTTATTAACTTAAAATGTATCACTAATGGGGAAGTTTCATTAGGAGGTAGACGGGGGTGATTTAATATGATTTTATTAAATTCACACAGCAAACTACGTGAGCCAGTTGTTGTTGTTGTTGTTAAGTGCCGTCGAGTCGGTTCCGACCCATAGCGACCCTGTACAGGGTTTCCGAGGGTGTAAATCCTTACGGGAGTAGAAAGCCTCATCTTTCTCCCGCGGAGCAGCTGGTAATTTCGAACTGCTGACCTTATGGTTCGCAGCCCAATTCGTAACCACTACGCTACCAGAGCTCCTTGAGACAGAGCCCACTGGAAATAGGGGCATTGGTTTGCTTTTGCAAAGAAAAGGTGTATCTTTACCTGGATTAATTGGATTGCTTAATGTACAGGCTTGTGCATGCACATCTGTGCACACACACACACACTCCACCTCAAATCGATGTCTACTGAAGTATATAATATAGGTCTTGTAGTACAAGGTCTTTTTGTTTTGCTTTCTCTTGATTGTAGTAATGGTAAATGTAATTTAAAACAAGCTATTCTTTTATCAATCAAAGGCATGAAAATTTTGCAATTAGTAAAACTTTTATAGATTTTCTTATGTAATTTAAACAGTGCTGATCACTAAACATTTATTTACAAGGTTTAATTGCTCTTCAGGGGAACTGTGTGGAACAATTATATGAATGATACCAGATCTCAATCATCAAGTTATGAGAAAGGATTGGGAAAGTTGAGGAAATTCTCAGTGGAAGAGAAAAACTTCATGTAACCCACTTGAAGTTTTAAAAATTATAAGGTGAATTGATAAAATTGATCCAAGCAAACTCTTTATGCTTCGAGACCAGAGAAGTGAGTAGATATGATCTGAAAATTAGGAAGTTGAGGGGGGAAAGAAAGGGCAAAAACTCTTTGCACAAAGGATGATACGCATATGGAATAAATTACTATAAAGGGTCCCTGAAGCAAGGAGCGTCATTGAATACAGGAGGGAGTGAAATGAATTTCTAAAAGAAAAGGGAAGATAGAGAAGAACAGGAAGAAAATAGGCGAGTAGAAATAAGGAAAACTCTAAAAAGCAGGTGTGATGAGCGGAGAAACCTTTCATCGGCGTCCCTTCACTTTTTCCTGGCAGTGCTGATAAATGGCTTTTGGCACAGTTTGTAATCTAAAATAATGTCAGAGCATGGTGCTCTTTTCTGTCACATTCAACCAAATGCTACATGGCATTTAACATTCTTCTATCTTCAGAAATGTCTAAATACAGATCGATGTATTGCAATTCAACTTTGCAAATAGGTGATGTGGGAACACGACCCACCTTTATGACCAAAGAAACTAAACTTTTCTACGGATGCTGCATATTCAAGGACTTTTTTTTTTTTTTTTTTTTTCTGATTCTGTTGCTTTAAAAAATAAATTAACTATTGCCCATAAGCACCTATAATCTAGTGCATGTCTTAATAATAGATGAGCTGATTTTCAATAGGACATGCAGAAAATGGGAAGGCGTATTAACCATTTGTAAACTCCTCATAATGGGACTGATTGCCCCTCCTTGAGCACATTGTCTCCTGTTATATTTGTAAAGAGCCCCCTGCTTTCTTAGCTGGAAGCAAGAATCTTTATTTAGGAAAGTGCACTAAGGCTATATTCAGGATTTCAAATGCTGGATGATTTTAAACATTAATATCTAAGGCATTGCTAGCTAATTATTTAGCAGTTACTTCAGTGACTTAGATGGTGAATACGTTACCTTTGGGAGAAGGGATTCGACTTTCAAGTCATGCTAACTAAAGTATTATTACTAGAAGTTCTATAGTACTTGTTACTGCCAACTCTCTCCCAAAAGGTTCCTGGTGTAAAATAAAAAGTGGTTTAATATAAGTGTAGTGTAGTCACTGAGTGCTAAGAAAATATCTTATCCTTTCAAATGAATAAGAAAAAAAAAAGTTTTCTCTAATTTAGGCTTAATTGTGTATTTAAAATATTTAAATATTTCCTTCCATAGATAGTTCTTTCTACACATTTAGACAGCAATTTGTTTTTTAATCATTATCCAAATATCAACCCCAGAGTATATCAAACAAAGGCAATGGTTTATTAATGAGTAGCCCACAACTTTATGAACTGTTCAATCATAATGGGATATTTCCAGATAGGAAAGTTCATCAATAACTAACAAGCCCATTATCAAATTCAGACCTGGGACCTATCCACTATTCACTGGCAAGAGTTATCTATTGCTGTTGAGTTGATTCAGAATCATGGTGACCCAATGTGTGTCAGAATAGACCTGGGCTCTACAGAACTTTCAATGGCTTATTTTTCAGGGGATTCCCAACTCAGAGTTAACTCAAACCTCCAACCTTTCAGTCAGCAATCTAATTATCTTTAATCATTGACACCACTCAAGGACTCCTCACAGTGAAGAGGAAATCCAGGCCAGATTATAGTCTGCCAAGATCTATGAAGATTACAGTTTTAAAAAAACAGAGTCTAAAATGTCATGATGAGCACATCTGGAGAGGTAGAAATAGACAAAAATGTCTAAGAGATTCCACTAGATAGATTCCTGCATTAAGACACAGCTTCTCTAAATTATTAAAAAATAATAATAATCTGGACTGGTACAAAATGATAAATTAAATATCTAACCCAGAATCCAAAACTCACATAGCTGCAATCACCACTCCCATTGGTTGTTGTTTCCATCTCGCACTGAAACCCAATTCAGTCAGTAAAAGGCATTGTTAGATAATCATGGTATTCTTTCCCTCAGAATGAGCAACTTTCCTTAAAACTGCACTCCCAAGAGATCATCACAACCTATTGGGTTTGGCACTGGAAGTGAAACCTAGTTAACAATCATTCCATAGAGTTTTGAAGACATGTAAATTCAGAAAAGAGCGAGAGGAAAATGTGGTTGGAGAGTATCAAGGAAACTCTGAGCCGTAGGACAAGCCTATACAATGTCTTTCCTTTCGGATCCTTTTCATAATGAACCTAAACCATGGAGGGGAAACATTGACTGGCACTGAAAGTTAAGACATATTTGTTTTGTGGAGACAATCTTAGAATGAATTTTTTTTTCCTCCTAATTAGAAGGGACAAATATTAGGTTCACTTTCCCAGGTAGGTAGGGTAGACAAATAGTTGCATAAGTTATAGTAATGATTTAAATTGGTTGCCAATGCTTTGAGACATTTTATTTTGCAGAGTCAATGGTGTGTTACAGAAACACAGAGACAATACCATAGAGAAACATTTGTCCTGTGTTTAAATTTTAGGGGCCCAGGATTTACAGTGTATAGTTAAAGCAACACACACTAGTATTTTGTGGATGCTGAGATTAATTTTCAATATGCAGTCTCCCTTGGGATATTTATATTCTTCCAATCAGCATGGAACTGTCCATCAAAACTAACGTTATAATTTTTTTTTTAACTTGGCACTGCAAATGTTTCAGGGCTTTCTTTAAAGAGCTCTAGACAGATTAGCAATCTTCCTGTAAAAATGACCTCTGTCATTTTCCCCAGTGCTGGCTAGTTATTTCAATGCAGTTGAATTCAGAGGAGGAGAGGGGTTCCCCTCTTATGCTCCCTCTCCCTTTTAGTTAATTTGAGAACCATTTGTTTAAGACATAGAACTTATGATTATTTCAAGAAAGACTGATGCTGACTTTAGACTACAACATGCATTATGGTTGAAAGTTTATTTCTAATTAGGTAAGAGCAAAATAAATAGCTTCCAAAAGGGAAAATACTGTTTCTTTTCTTTCTTTTTTTCTCCTCACAAATTGCTTCCATCATTTTTGAACCATGCTAAGCATTTTTAATAGATATGTGCCCTTAGCTCATCTTTTGCATTCTAACAATTTAATCTGAATACCAATATAGACACAAAATAAACGATTGTTTCCTGCCAGAGGTATCTGCAGAAGAAATCTTGGAGTAAAACATTGTCTTTGCAGCTCATTGTGTCTCTAATTAGAGTGGAAGGAGGCAGAAGCTTGTTGGTGTCAGTCTGTGTTTAGCATGCCCTAGAGCCTCAAACTCCTGTGGGTATCAAAGAGCACTAATTAAATGAGGGGTCCACAATACAGCACTAAACATCAGAGTGCTAGGAACAGTCCGGTGTCCTCAGTGCCTTTGAGAATCCATGGCCCACGCTAATTACCCATTGTTGAATTGACTTCCCATTCTGTGAGGAATGAATGGTTCAACTCTCCCGCCTCCCTGCTCCCCCTCCCCCTTTCTATTTTACCATCTTTGCTTTGGCCGCCTAATTAATCTTATGGAAATCTCCCGAAGCCAGATTCCAGCAAGGTTGCCCCGATGTTTATAATTTGATTTGTGATGATAAAAGTGAAGGCACCCGGTGATGGAACAGTGTCATTTTCAACACTCTTGAGAATCGAAGAGGCTATCAATCTTTCCCACGTGCACGGCAAACTGATATCCTAGAAAATTAACTTCAATTAATAACAGAAATCCCCAGACACACAGAAAAGTGGAGCTGCTTTGAAAGAGAACCTTCAAAGATGTCTGGACTGTCTTTTATATGCAGACCTTTTTTTTTTTTTTTTAAGATTTAAGAGATCCTCAATGAGGAAATATATACATGTGTGTTTCTGTTTTTTGTTGTTGTTTTTTTTTATAATTTCAAGAAGGCATGGAATCATTCATATTTAATGTAGAAAGAATGTAACCAAAGTTCTCTAAGTTAAATATCAAAGCATTCCTGTCTTTAAGCTCCAACATTTGGTCATTTTTGGTTTTGACTTGATGAGCAATGCAATTTTAAGCATCGTTTGAAAACTTTTCTCCTGATCCATAAAGGCTCTATGATCCATAACATTATGTGTGGGATCCACATCTCAAATCATATGTGAACATATGTAAACATATACATGTATATGTGTGAATAGATGGTGTATATGTTTGCATATACATAACTATGTGTGTTTGTGTATTTGCTTGTACATGCATACATAAATAGATAACACTCACTGACACTTATGGCAGGGAAATTGCCCACAAAACCTTTCAATATATTAATAACTACATTGAATAAGGAACAAAAGCCTCTCTTCCAAAAAAATTTACATAAAATATTACTTGATTTAACATGTCTACCTTTTCTCTGTCTAATTATACACCTAAATTGTGGATTATACATTTCTAAAAAAGACAGTTTATTTATTAAAAGTTTTAAAACATATTATTTTATCACAGCAACTGGGCCAAATGCACTCTTCAAATTAGTCCAATAGATTCATTCCTAAATTTTTCTCTGCTGTTATCTCTCTTCCTTGTCCTTCTCCAACTTCTTTCTCTGTTTATATTTATATGTATTTCCCTTATTTCTCCTTCTTGTTCTTAAAAGCCTTCAGGTAACTAACACATAATTCTCACTATATTGAAAAAGTACCAATTTTCACCAATACCTGTCAATGTTCTCATTAATGAGGGGACCAACAAGATGTCAAAGTTGATTCCAAAAAGATGAGATAGCATACAGCCATAGAAAGAAGGAATGCAGATAGACAATTATGAAATGATAAAACTGATTAATCCTAGGGATCAATGAAAATGTAACCTTTTGAATTTACTGTTCAACTGGGAAGATAAGAACATTATCATTCACACCTGAGCAGTTTTCGAAACGTTAACTTCTAACTTTTCAATTGTAAAATACCTGGGCCATTAATCAAGTTAATAAAACAAAGCTAAGTTTTCAGAGTCTGGTATAACTCTCAGCCTAAGGCAGACTTGTTAGATACTTCTCTAAAAGGACATTAAGGAACTAGTTTCTGCCTTCTTTCAAAAGTTTTGGCTAATTCTATTTAGCAAATTGAATCTGCAGATAAAGTTTACAATGTATGTAAGTTCGCAAACTTCATACTCTTTCTACAAAAGAAGGAGCTCTGCAGCTGTATGGCTGCTAACCAAAAGGTTGATGGTTTGAACCCATTCAGTGGTTCTACAGGAGAAAGACCTAGCTGCTTCCATCAAGACTGCAGTAAAGAAAACCTTATGGGCAATTTTACTCTGTCACATAAAGTCAAACTGAGTCAGGATCAACTCAAGGGCATCCAACAACAGCCAAAAGCAGAAAGTCGTGAAGACTCTAAATTGAACGCAAGCAACAACAACAACAACAATTTTGGGTTTTGAGTCAGCAACTAGAATGGATTACATTTGTAGCATCAAACCATTTCCATCACGCATATGTCAATCTGTCATACTATACTGACTTGTGTGTTGCTCTGATATTGCAAGTTATACCACAGATATTTCAAATACCAGAATGGTCACCCTAGTGAACAGGCTTCAGTAGTGCTTCTGAACATAACAGAATAAGGAAACGCGACACAGCCAACTTCTGAATGGTTAGACACTGGGCACCTCATGAAGAGCAGGAAAACGTTGTCTAATATAGTGTCAGAAAATGAGCCCCTCAGGTTACAAGGCACTCAAACTATAACTGGGGAAGAGCTGCCTCCTCAAACTAAAGTTAATGACAAGAATGGAGTAAATGTTTCGAGTCCTTCATTTGCTGAAGGTGCACAACTAAAAATGGGAACAGCTGAAAACATCTCTTGGTAATCAGAATGTGGAATGTCAGAAGTCTGAATCTAAGAAAACTGGATACTATCAAAAGTGAAATGGAACACATGAAGATCAATACCCTAGGCCATTTTGAATCAGACAATCATATAGTTTACTATGCCTGGAAAGACAAACTGACACAAAATGCTGTCACATTTGTGACCAAAAAGAGCATATCAACAGTTATCGTGAAGGATAATGATGTCTATAATAGGCAAGGAAGCACAGTTAATACTACAACTATTCAAATATATACACAAACCACTAAGGCCAGTAATAATGGAATTGAAGAATTCTACCAACTTAAGTCTTAAATTGATCAAACATGTAATCAGTATGCATTGATAATTACTGGTGAGTGGAATGAGAAAGCTAGAACCAAAGAGGAAAGATCTTTAGTTGGAAACTACAGCTTTGGTGATAGAAATTATGCTGGAGATCTCATGATAGTATATGGAAAGACCAATGACTTCTTCATTGCAAATACCCTTTTTTTTCAACAATATAGATGGTGAGCATATAATGTGGACCTTTCCAGGAGGAATATACAGGAATCTAATTGACCACATCTATGGGAAGACATGATGGAGAAACTCAGTATCACCCATCAAAACAAGGCTGGACCAGACTACCAATTACTCAAATACAAATTCAAGCTGAAGCTGAAGAAGATTAAAACAAGTCCACAAGAGCCAAACTATTATCTTGAGTATATCCCAGCTGAGTTTATATACCATCTCAGAAACAGATTTGATGCCTTAGACACTATTGACAAAGAGCAGAAGGGTTGTGGGATAACATCAAGAACATCATACACGCTACAGGATGAAAGCAAACAGTCATTAAAAAACAGAAAGAAATAAAATTGATGTAGGAAGTAACTGAAGTTTTCCCTTGAATGTAGAGAAGCTAAGTGATGAAGAATTAATGGAGTAAAAGAGCTGAACAGAAAATTTCAAAAGGTAACTCAAGAGGACAAGATCAAGTATTATAATAAAATGTGCAAAGAGAAGAACACATTCAGCATTTCTCAAGCTAGAAGACCTGAAGAGAAAAATCAAGCCTCTAGTTAAGGATTCTGTGGGGAAAATATTGAATGAGGTAAGAAGCATCAATAGAGGGTGCTACAGAGTCACTGTACAAAAATAATTGGTTGATGTTCAGTCATTTCAAAAAGTAGCAGATGATGAAGGACCTGTAGTATTGAAGGAAAACATACAAGCTGCACTGAAGGCATTGCTCCAGGAATCAGCAGAATACAAACTGAAACATTTCAACAAACCAGAAAGACATTTATTTGTGCCTTATTGACTATGCAAAAGAATTTGACTGCATAACAAACCGTGGGTAACATTGCAAAAAGTGGGTATTCCCTAACACTTAATTGTGCTCATGAGGAACTTGTACATAGCCCAACAGGCAGTTTTTCGAATAGAATAAGGAGATACTGAACGTTTTAAAATCAGGAAATGTGTGTGTCAGGGTTGTATTCTTTCGCCATACTTATTCAATCTTTATGCTTAGCAAATAATCCAAGAAACTGGACTATATGAAGGAGAACCTAGTATCAGGATTGGAGGAAGACTCAGTAACAACCTAAGATATGCAGATGACACAACCTTGCTTGCTGAAAGTTAAAAGAACTTGAAATATCTACTGAAGATCAAAGACTACAACCTTCAGTATGCATTTCATGTCAATGTAAAGAAAATAAAAATACTCACAACTAGACCAGTAAATAATATGATAAATGGAGAAACCACTGAACCTTTCAGACTTCATTTTTTTGCTTGGATCCACAATCAATACTCATGGGAGCAGCAGTAAATAAATTGAGTGTTATAATGCATTGGGAAAATCTGTTGCAAAAGACTTCTTTTAAAGTGTTAAAGAATAAAAATGTCAGTTTGAGGACTAAGTTATGTCTGGCTCAAGCCATGTTATTTTTAATTGTCTCATATACATGCGAAAGTTGGACAATGAAAAAGGAAGACGAGAGAAGCATCAATGCATTTGAATTATGGTGTTGGTGAAGAATATACTATGCACTGTTGACTTCCAGAAGAACAAACAAATCTTAGAAGAAGAACATTTTAAGAATGCTCCTTAGAAATGAAAATGGCAAGACTTCATTTCTCATACTTTGGACATGATAGGAAGGATCGTACTTAGAGAAGCACATAATGCTTGAAAAATGGCGGATCAACAAAAAAAGGATGATCTGCAATGAGATGGATTGACACAGTGGCAGCAGCAATGTGCTCAAACATATAAACAACTATGAGTCTGTCACATGACTGGGCAGCATTTCTTTCTGTTGTGCAAAGGGTTGCTATGAATGGGAACTGACTGGATGGCATCTAACAACAATAATAACAAATTTTACAATAATACATTATTATTATTGTTATTAAGTGATTGAATTCGTTTTGTACTATTGCTTGTTCTTTGAAATCTTATTAACAGACATAAATACTAAGATAGTGGTTTAGATTGAATCGTGTCCCTCCAAAATATATATTGTAATTCCTAAACTCTATGTTTGTTGTTATAATCCCACTTAGGAATGGATTATTTTAGTTACGTTCATGAAGTCTGATTAGGGTAGGATATGCCTTGAGTCAATCTCTTTTGAGATTAAGCAAGCAAGCAAGAGAAGCAAAGATAAAGTAAGATAGATATCATGACACTTGGAGATCTTGAAGCAACCAGGAAGGAGAAGTTGAAGTGACAAGTGACTACAACAGAGAGAGAATGCCTTTCCCTTGAGATGGTGCTCCTAATTTGGATTTCTAGCCTCCTGTGAATTAATGTGCTGAGCTACAAAGTTGATTTGAATCACAAGGTTGGCGGCTCAAGCTCACCTGCCACTTCTTGGAAACCCTATACAGGGTCGCTATGGGTCAGAACCAACTCGACAGCACTTACCAACAACAACAACAAAATGTGAGAAAATACACTTCTGTCTCTTGCAAGCACTTATTTGTGATATTTCGGTTACAGCAGCACTAACTAGTTAACGAAGCTAGACAGCTCATGGATTCTATCATATTACCTTGACCATTTATGTATGCTGTATTTTGTTTGGCTGGAAATTCATTTCATTGTTGTCAGCTAGGAGTACTTTTTAGAAAGATTGATTGCAAACCAATTTAAACCCCAAGTACTAAAGTGGATAAATTTTATATATATATATATATATATATATATATATATGCTATTATATCAATTTTAGTTATGTTAAAGTTAATATTCTGAAATCTCTAGCAAGTAATTAAAAATTACTTTTGAGAAAAGAAATAAGTAATATCAACCTTAATGATTCAATTCTATGTATTAATTTATGCCCCTTCAGTCATAGCTGAATGCTGTTAGGTCTCAGAATTGATAGTTATCATAACTTCACAAAAAGGCCGTATCTACCAATAGTCTGGGAATTCATGGATAAAGAAAAACATTTTCTACTATAATTTACTTGTTATTATATTGTGATGGCATATAAAACATTGGTAATAATGATGTGCAGAACTAACATAAACTATTACTTTTCAAGGAATTTAAGTTAATGTTTAGGGATATGATTCATCTAAACAAACAATCACATTATTTCCTGCAGATCCTATTGTACATAATTCAATTATAAAGTGCTGCTTAATCTATGCTATATAGGATAGTAATAATTCCAAAAAGATATTTTTCTCTATAAAATAAACATTTTCTTAGTATTACTGATTTTAAATGGAGTGGAAGGAACCAAGACTGAGAATAAACCAGAAGTTTCATGCAGATTCACGAATACTATTAACTTGATTATGCAAAATCTGTCCATGGACATCCTTTTAAAGAAAGAGGCAACGGAATATTAGTGTTGATATAGGTATTGTTCTGATTAATACAACCTTTACTTGAGCAATTGTATTGTGAAAATATAAAGGTGATATTTTATCTTTCAAAGCATCACACAAAATATCTAAAATGTGAGAATCCAGAACTCATGTTGAATGTCAAAATAAATATTTATCTGAAGTGATATCAAGCCAGGTGTCTGGACTATAATATATGCCAAAAGCAAGTCTGCTTATGTGCTAGGTCATGTTTTAAAACATAATTTTGCAAAGCTGTTATCTTAAGTCTTTTAAGATTCGTGTGTGCGTGTGTTTAAAAGATAGGTGTCTTGGACTGTATTAATACCGCCAAAAGCCAATTAACCATGCATACATAGTAGTTTCCCAAAATACTGAAAAAACTTGTTAATCCAGATTTTCATGCACTATGTAAAAAATTCCTATGTTCCAGATAGGGTTGCACTGTTTTCACCAGATCTCCCAATTAGTCCCAAAAGCGTAATTGCCAGATCCAATGAACTTCCATATTGCCAACATTGGCACATTCACAGAGTATGACTAGCTCTCATCTTAGAAATTGTTTAATACATTTCATGCTAAATAAAAAGGAACTGAATGATGCAATAAATCTTTTATATTCAATAAGATGATCATCGTATTTCATATAGCCACTCTTAGTGAGTGCCTGTTTCCATCCTTCAGAAATGACGTGCAAGTAGTCTAGCGATAATGTTCACTCTCTATAGGCTTTATTCTTTGCTCAGTTAATCACACATTCAATTTACCATCTTCCTGCCCATGTGCATTAGAATGCAAATCAATTCAAGTAGAGATGTGAGGGCTTAGGAAGACTGGACTGGAAAGCAAGCTTCCTTTATTTTTTTGCCTTAGAGCTAGCCAAGCTCCAGAGATGAAGATGAGCTTAATTAGATTTATAGAAGGATTTAAAAGTCAGTTAAAAAAATAGGAAACTATTCAAACTGAATATTCAATTCGCAACAAAGTAGAAGAAAGCCTGGGCTCCCTCTGTCTAAACATCTCAAACCACAGAGGGGCAGAGGACAGTCTTTAAGGGAAAGCAGTTCTTGGCAACCACTGCAGTTCTTTGCTAGGAATGAAAGTATTAAACAAGCACCATTCTATTTACTACATGACAGTAAATTCAATAAACAGCAGACCTCTTTCACCTCGCTGGCAGTTTCAATATTATTCCTTCCAGCACCAATGTAATCCAGAACTGTGATATACCACCTTACAGATTCTAAATATACAAGTTATCACCACTCTGAGATACAAGTGCAAAAGAGTTGAAAAGTCTTGTCAGTTGCCTGATAGTTGGCTCTGACTAATGCCAACCTCATGTTCATCAGAAAGACATGTTGCCCAATGCTATATCATCCTAATAATTGTTGACTTGCTGGAGTCCACTGTGGTGGTAACTAGATATTTTAGTGCCTTCTAACCTAAGGGGCTCATCCCCCCACTGCATTAAACAATATTCTATTGTGTTCCATTGGGTTTTCATTGACTAATTTTTGCAAGTAGATTGAAAGACCTTTATTCCTTGTTTTTCCTAGTGTGTGTTAGACAGAGCAGGGAAGAGGGGCTAACCACAGATCAATTACCAAGAATGCAGGAAATGATCTGACCTGTCAGGAGAGTCTAGAAAAAAAGGAAAGATAGCAAAGGGTCTTTCCCTAAAATCAAGCATGCACAGAAAAGATTAAGACTGACCTGATGTAATAAGAAAGAAGGATATCAAACCTCCCAGGAAGGAAGGACCAATTATAAGCCCTCAATTATGGTAGTAAAATATAAGGATCATAAGACAGCTATCAGTTTATCTAGAGTGTATCTGGAGGAAACCAGCACAAAATGTCCAATCAGGAACTCATTCAGCACTCTTCTCATTTCTGATGCGGTAGCTTCTCATCTTTGTGAGAATGTCTGTGTATGTGTGTGTGTGTGTGTGTGTGTGTGTGTGTGTGTGTGTGCTTAAGACAGGACATCTTTACTCCATGGTTTTGAAGACACTTTCTGAGACATCTTTGTCTGTGCTACGAAGTTCAAACTGAATTTGGAGTTCAGTTTAGGCACAACTGGACATGTTCCAAAGCTTGATAGGTAGAGCATTTCACTCGAACCTTATATCCCAAAATAAGAAAAAGTACAGGAATGCTTACGGATGGATCTCTTTTTGCCATACTGATTCCCACTCATTGTTGATGATGGTCTTTACCTACTACCAGAAAGGCAGCAGGATCTCAGAAAGGGCACTCCAGCTGGGGGCCAAGGTCACCTATTGGTCCCTGGGAAAATAGAGATCTAGCATCTCTGTGGTTAAGTTCCAGGGGATGTCCTAACATCTTTTTGGATGAGGGAACTCTTGCTAGTTTCACATAAGAGTTCTGAAAATGGGGACACTCAGCCTAGAAACTCTATTTCTTGCCATAGGTGACATGAGACAAATGCCATATATTCCAGAAAACTCACCTTTGGGGTGCCTATTAAGAAATTGGAATACCCTTAATTTTGACAGTTTTTGAAAAAAAGGAGTCAATATTTTTCTGTAATACTGCTTGTCACTAATATACCCTGGGGGACCAAGAGCAATGGCCAGTAAATAGAAGTTTAAATTACAACACCCAGTTACAATGATACCTATTCAGTGGGAAGGAATACAAGTGGTCAGTGGTCCCCTATGTTCAAGCTTTATAGCCCTCAGAGAGGACACAGAAAGATGTAAGGGTTATGTAGAAATCAGTCCTCTAAAAAAAGCCCCTGACAATGGGAGCTAAAATTGAAGAACATGAGAAGTTGAAATTGAGGACCAGTGCCCCTCCCATAGACTGTTGTTAAGTGCTGTCGGGTTGACTCCCACCCATAGCAACCCTGTATAGGGTTTCCGAGAAGCAGCTGGTGAGCTTGAACCACCAACCTTGCAGTTCAGATGGCTTTGCAGTCTGGCACATTAACCCACAGTGCCACACCAAGACCTGCTCCCATAGACTACTTACCTCTTTAGAATAATCTCTTACCTTTGCAAGAAGTTTCAGGGGCTGACTGGCAACTTGTCAGGGTTCATGTACCAATCTCTATGGCAGATCTGAAACAGCATAAGGAGAAGCTAAGGAGTGTTTCAGAAAATTATACTGTTTAATTAAAAAGTTTGAACAATTAGCCTTGATTTGTAAACTAACCTGAAAAGAAATCATAGTGGTCTCCTCTAGGTGCTGCATGGTGAATGAGAAAAACTGTATGTGTTGGGGTCCCAAGCATAAGGAAATAATTTGCATGTTCATTGGCAGACATTACCAGTTGAAAATGTAGCAGTCCCCAATGCAGATCATGCATGGAATTACCAACTAGGAACCACATGACACTCTGCCACCTAGGATGAATGAAAGAGATCGAGGAAAAGCCTGTCAGTATTTATAAATTAGCAGAAGTCATTCAAGCGAAGGATAGAAACCCAGCCCTTTTTAGAGGATATGGTGGTGGTGGTGGTTATGTGCCGTGGAGTCTGATCCGACTCATAGCAACCCTGTACAGGGAAGGAGCTCTGGTAGCGTAGTGGTTACGAATCGGGCTGCGAACCTTAAGGTCAGCAGTTCGAAACTACCAGCCGCTCCGCGGGAGAAAGATGAGGCTTTCTACTCCCGTAAGGATTTACACCCTCGGAAAGCCTGTACAGGGTCGCTATGGGTCGGAACCGACTCGACGGCACTTAACAACAACAACAACAACAGGGTTTCTGAGACTGTAAATCTTTACAGGAGCAGAAAGCCTCATCTTTCTCCCATAGAACAGCTGGTAGTTTCAAATTGCTACTGTTGAGGTTAGTAGCCTGATTCGTAAGCACTACACTACCAGAACTCCTTGTTTAGTGGGCATAGGTTTACTAATTTAGAGCCCGGTTCATCTGAAGCTATCATAGTTATAAATATTGCTTTTATCAGCCAGTAAACTCCTGACATCCACAGAACATCCATGGAAAATTACAAAAACTAGCATTAGATCCCCCAAACTCTCCTGTCTCAACCACTAGAAGTAGCCAGCACTGTCTAAAACAAATGAGGTCTGGAGGTGACTACCTAGGCCACCATTAAAGTCTGTCTGAATAGTTTGCCATTTCATTTTCTAAGCACTCTAGTTTAGATCCTGATAATTCTAGTAATTGGGGAAATTCCTCTTCGTTGTATTTGGAGAGAGTATTATGGTTTCTTTGACAAGGTAAGAATAATAGAACATGGGTACTCTCATGTCTAAATGCAAATCAAGGGTGGAGAACCTATATTCTAGAATTCATGATCCCTACAAGTGGGGAGTTCCAAATAGTCCAAAATTTGTAGATCTGTGACCTACCCCTTCTTCAACTTCTATGAATATACCACCCCCCAAAAGAAAAAAAGGAAATTTTTACCTTCTTATCATGAGTATAACTGCTTTAGTTGCTGCTGGATCTGTTACATGTGGAACTATAAATCACCATGCAGCTATCCAAAATGCTTCATCAATGGTGAAGGAACTGAGGAAGGATTCTGGACAATCATTGAGAACCATTCAAAACTCATTAGATTCACTGGCCAATATGGTCATAGATCATCTCATAGTTCTTAGCTCTCCACTAGCCAAGGAAGGAGTGTCTACTAGCCAAAGAAGGAGGGTTTGTATAGATGCTAATACAACCCGCTGCACTTGCATATGTAACAAGAAATTTGAACTCAAAATACAACACATCCTAGAAAACAGCAAGTGGCTACAGGAACAGAGAAGTGTCCTCACCCAAGATTTTTGGTCACATATAAAAGCATATTTTCCCTCCATAAACTGTCTAAGTCCATTGCTGGGATCCTTAGCTACTATATTACTCATATTTATGTTTGAGCATTGTATATTAAGTTGACTAATCTCTTTTGTTACCAGCTTTTTGCAGGCAAATGCTGCTAACCCAAGGGTAAGTTTCTATCCCCCTTAATAGAATAGATCAGGCCAGATAAACCTTACAACAACAGCCTATGTAACGGTTCCATGTCTCCTTTCCTAGCACACTGGACAGGGGTAATCAGTGTATCTGACATACACCTATGGCAATGCTAACTTGCAGGTAGGAGGGATTCAAAACCCTGCCACCCAACAATGCTCCTTTTTAGCAGAAAGCAGCTAACAATGAATTGTTGTCCATACTTTTGAAGTATCAGGGTGTACTTTCTCTCAGGGGGCAATGTCAGGTAGTTAGAACAGTGAAAAGGGGCTAACCACTGATCAACCACAAAAAAAAAAAAAAGCAGGAAATGACCTGAACTGTCAGGAGAACATAGTAAAAAGAAAGCTAGAAAAGGGGATTTTTTTTCCCCAAAATCAGACATGCACAGAAAAGACTAAGACTGACCTGATATAATGGGAAAGAAGGGCATCAATCCTTGGAAGAAATGACCTATCAGGGGTCCTAAATTATGATCGGAAAACGTAGGGATCAGGAGACAAGTATCAGAAAACCCAGAGCCCACCCTGGAGGAAACAGCATAAAAAGCAAAATCAGGAAGTAACTTGGCACTTCCCCCACTCACGAGGTGGTAGCCTGTTCTCCTCTTTGTGAGAACATCTATGCTTCAATACAGCATTTGCTTGCTTAACTCTCTGACTTCTTTCATGTGCATGCTATGGATTCTTCAGAGAGCTAGTAGAGCCAGACCAGGATACCTCATCCACACTGTAACAGAAGTTTTGCTGAAAACTGTCTACCATGAATAACCCTGCTGATATTTGAGATACTAGTTGGCATAGCTTTCAGCCTCACAGCAACAAGCAGCCACAGCAGTGTGACAAACTGACAGATATGTGTTTGCAAAAACTCTTAAAAGAAAATAGCTTCTAATCCAGTTGATGTCCAAGTTTGTGGAAAATTTAAGTTAGGTCTGCCTTTCACTCAGGGGTTAAATTTACCTAGATTCCTCATAGTAAATCAAAAAAGATTCTGGATACCAATGCGTCTCAAAATTGTACACTCACATTTCTGCAAGGTTAGGGTCAATCGTTGCAAAGAATCAATATCAATGATAATTTGGTAGGAGATGTCAATTTCATTTTTTAAAAGTTGTTATCACATTTTCAAAAAAGCAAACAATCTTAATCACAAAGGCTAATTTTAGTAAAACAGAATGAAATGATTATGATGTCCAATGGTTCTAGTACTGCTATCATGTCAAAGCAAAGACAACATAGAACAAACTGTCATACTGCAAAAGTGAAGAATAGAATGAGTAAAATTTATGGTGAAGATTATGAACAATTTAATAGTTAGCCTTTCCATGATAAAATGACAATATTCATAGCAAAACAAAGAACATCAGCCATCATATTTGTGATACTATGCCCTTTGTTAGGATGTTAGACATATTTTTTATCACCTAATACAAGGAACTTGATTAACAACAAAATTTACTTACCAAAATGTCTACTAATAGTAATATATTCCAAATCCCATTATACTAAGGATCTCTTCTTAATGATAACAATTTGTGTACTCTATATACTGATGTGAATTCAGAAGTTCCTAATGATTTTGATATAGACACAGAGTAAAGAAATTATCAGGAAACTGCATCTGACAGAAAGTGCTAACTCATTGCTCCCCCGAGTCAGAGATTACCCCCTTCAAAATCTGTTGAAATCTGAAAATTTTAACCAAAGAATAGTTGCAAATCCAATTTAACCATACTGCTTTTCAAGAAATGACTTTGTAAAAACTAAAATGCTGAGTGTAATTCATTCAAATTAAAGGATAAATGACTGGCATCTGAATGATCAATATATTGTGAGACCTAATTGCTCATATGCAAGTTTAGATTAAATTTGAAGAAAATTAAAACAAGCTTATGACAAACAAAATTTGACCTTGAACATATCCCACCTGAATTTAGAGATCATTTCAAGAACAGATCTGATGCATTAGACACTAAAACCAAAGACCTGAAGAGTTGTGGGATGACATCAATTACATCATACAGAAAGGAAAAAAAAGGTCATTAAGAAAACTAGAAAGAAGGAGAAGACCAAAATGGATGTCAGAAGAGACACTGAAACTTGCTTTCTAGTATAGAGATGCTAAAGCAAATGGAAGACATGAGGAAGTAAAAGAGATGAATATAAAATTTCAAAGGATAGCTTTAGAAGACATAGTTAACTATTACAAAGAAATGTGCAAAGATCTGGAGTTAGAAAACCAGAAAGGAAGATGGCATTCAGCATTTCTCAAGCTTAAACAATAGAAGAAAAAAATTCAAGTCTCGACTTGAAATACTGAAGGATTCTTTGGGTAAAATATTGAATGATGCAGAAATCATCAAAAGCAGGTTGAAGGAATACAGAGTCACTGTACCAAAAAGAAATGGCCGATGCTCGAACATTTCAAAATGTACCATATGATAAAGAGTCAATGGTACAGAAGGAAGAACCCAAGGATCACTGAAGGCATTGGCAAAGAACAAGGCTCTGGAAATTGATGGAATACAAATTGAAATCACTTAACAAACTGCTGTGGTATTGGAGGCTCTCATTTATCTTTGCCAAGAAATTTGAAAGACATCTACCTGACTAAATTGATTCAACAGATCCATATTTGTGCCCATTCCAAAGATGACCCAATGGACAAGATCATTATTTTCACATGCAAGTAAATTTTTGTTCAATATAATAATAAAAAAAAAATGGCTGCAACTACACATTGACAGGGAACTACCAGAGGTCCATGCATTATTTATATGAGGAGGAGGAATGAGAAATATCATTGCTGATATCAGATGGACATTGGATGAAAGCAGACAATACAAGAAAAATGTTTTCCTGTGCTTTATTGACTATACAGAGATTTTCAACTGTGTAGAACTTTACAAGCTATGGATAACATTGTGGAGAATGAGTATTCTAGAATACTTAATTATGCTCCTGAAGTACCTGTACATACACCAAGAGACAGCTGTTCAAACTAAAAAAGGGTTTAAAATCAGGAAAGGTATGCACCAAGATTGTATTTTTTTCACTATATTTATTCAGTCTTTGTGTTGAGCTAATAATCCGAGAAACTGGATTATATGAAGAAGATTGTGGCATCAGGATTGGAGGAAAACTCATTAACAACCTATGATTGCAAACAATAACAACTTTGTTTTCTGAAATCATAGAGTACTTAAATTACTTACTGATTAATATCAAAAACCACAGCCTCCAGTATGTGCTGCCCCTCAATGTAAAGAAAACAAAAATCCTTACCACAGGACCAATAAATAACATAAAAATAAATGGAGAAAAGACTGCAGTTGTCATTTTTCTGGGATGTACTATCACCACTCATGGAAGCAATAATCAAGAAATCAAAGTATTGTATGAGGTCTGCTGCACAAGACCTCTTTTAAGTATTGAAAAGCAAAGAGGTCACTGTGAGGACTATGGTCCGCCTGCTCTAAGCCATGGTATTCTCAATAGCTTCATATGCTTATGAAAATTGGACAGTGAATAATGAAGATAATTGACATATTTGAGTTGTTGTTGTTAAGTGCCGTCGAGTCGGTTCCGACCCATAGCGACCCTGTACAGGGTTTCCGAGGGTGTAAATCTACGGGAGTAGAAAGCCTCATCTTTCTCCCGTGGAGCAGCTGGCAGTTTCGAACTGCTGACCTTAAGGTTCGCAGCCCGATTCGTAACCACTACGCTAGAGTTATGACCTTAGAAAAGAATATTAAAAGTAGTGGGCTTCTAGAAGAACAAACAAATCTGTGTTGGAAGAAGAACAGCCAGAATGCTCTTTAGAAACCAAATGGCGAGACTTCATCTCTTATATTCAGACATATTATTAGTAGGGAACAGTCCCTGGAGAAGGACATCATTTAGGTAAAGTGGAGGGTCAATAGAAAAGAGGAAGACCCCCAGTGCCAGCAGCACTGGGCTAACACTTAACAATGATTGTGAGGATTGCTGAGGACCAGGCAGTGTTTCGTTCTGATATGCATAAGGTTGCTAGGAGTCGAAACTGACTTGATGGCACCAAACAATAACAGCAGTTGGCTTTCTGATGCTATGCTGAAAGCTAAACAACAACAAAATGTACACTGAAAACGTTTACAAAGCATGTGAGACATTATTCTGTGCTTCCCTAAATATCACTGTGATTCCCTCTTCTTATCTGCAGAGTTGAAAATGGGACAAAGGAATGCCGGCTTCTACCAAGTTTAAAGTCTTTCTATGTGTTAATTACTCTGATGGAACTTGTTTCACAGTAGTCTGTCAAAACCTACAGATTTGTCAGGGTATTAGACCTGAAGAGTTGTGGGATGACATCAATTACATCATACAGAAAGAAAACAAAAAGTCATTAAGAAAACAAGAAAGAAGGAAAAGACCAAAATGGATGTCAGAAGAGACACTGAAACTTGCTTTCTAGTATAGAGATGCTAAAGCAAATGGAAGACATGAGGAAGTAAAAGAGATGACTATAAAATTTCAAAGGATAGCTTTAGAAGACATCTGCCCCCACCTATCATTTGCCCCCACCTCCCCTCCCATATTGGGTACACCCTGCTCCTTTTCTTGGGTGTCAGAAGCAACATACCCATTGCAAACCTTAGGGCCATTCTAGTTTCCGGACCTTTCCCATATTCACTTGTCTATTAAAACTTTAAGTCTAGATGTCCCTATATGTCAAATATTTCTATTTGCCAAAGTAATGAAAGATTATTAGGAAAATTGGTCCAGCTCTAAGTTTTAATACCTAATATTAAATTTATGTGTTATACTTCCTAGGGGAATTTTGATTTTAACAGTAGATTCCTGAAAATAGACTTTCTAAATGTAAAGGAATATGAGCCATTTATCCATTATTACTATCGATGTGGACATAGGGAACATTTTTTAAATTTCGAATATAACAAGGCAAAGATACGTGTGGATTTCATAACATAATAGGCAACCACTCTTATGCTTGGAGTTGAAGCATCCTGTGATGATGATTCTCCCATTAAGTAGAATTTGTTGGGAGCTAACATTCATTTTAAGAAATGAAATTAATCCTATTTAATTGGAAAATTGTTGCCTTCAAGTTGACTCTGACTCATGGTAACCTCATGTATTAAAGAGTATAACTGCGACAGTGACTGATTTACCAGAAAGAGGTCATCAGACCTTTCTTCCTGGACACTTTTAGGTGGACAGGAACCTCCCACTTTTCTGTTAGTAGTCAATCTGATTGTTAACTGTAGCAACCAGGGACACTCCTTTCATTATAAAACCAATTGACATCATAGCGACCCTATCTCACCATTGCCAGCGAATCGATTATAACATACAGTGATAGTATGACTGCTTCTTAGGATTTCTGAGACTACATTTTTACAAGAACAGATAGTCTTATCTTTCTCTTGCAGAGCAACTGACAGGTTTGAATCCTGTTGTTCTTGAAAGTACCATGGAGTCAGTTCTAACTCACAGCAACCCTGTATAGGGTTTCAGAGGCTTTTAAATCTTTGCAGGAGCAAAGAGCCTTACATTTCTCCTTTGGAGCAGCTGGCAGGTTCTCAGTCCAGTGATTATCATATGAAGCCACCAAGCAGTATAATAAAGAGAAAGAGCATGGATTTCAAAACAAAACAGAACAAAAACAAAACAATACTACTTACCCTCAGTGTGCCTAAGAACTTATTTTGAACCATTACCTCTCTCAGCGTTCTCATCAGAAAAATTTAAAGGCTCTTATATGAATCAAATATGATTATCTGATTCATCACACAAAAGTTGATGGGAGTGGATTTGTTGACATTATGAAGGGGGAGAAATTTGTAGGTTGAAAACTTAGAGCTTTAGTGAAAAGCAGAAAAAGCTACAAGGAAGTACAAATAAAAATGGTTTCCAAATTTCCCTTCCCTAAATAAAAGAACAGGAAAGTACCCACATAGCTTCTTGATATGGTGATTCTTAATCAAAGGTGCCTCTTGGGAATTTTTCCCAAATGTGATTCTTGGTAAAAAATAAAATCAAAAGTAATTGCCATTGGGTCAATTCAGACTTATAGTGAAGGAGCTCTGGTAGCGTAGTGATTACGAATCGGGCTGTGAACTGCAAGATCAGCAGTTCGAAACTACCAGCTCGGCTAGAGAAAGATTTACCGCCTCAGAAACCCTGTACAGTCGGAACCGACTCCATGGCACATTACAACGACATAGTACAGAGTAGGCCTGTCTCTTAGGGTTTCTAAGGCTGTGAGTCTTTACAGGAGCAGCTTGTCACATCTGTTGTCCATGGAGCAGCTGTTTGGTTCAAATAGACATTAACCCAAGAGTTTTTGCAGTAAAAAGTTCAGACAATTTTGCCTTTCCTCAGTTGTATTTGCTTCATACTGTATGCATACACTATATGGTAAGACTAAAACATTGTTAGCAGCAAAGTAGAATTTTAATTTTAGAACTAGCAAATTTTGAATTAGTTTTCTGTGAATTCAATATATCACAAGACACCGTAGATGCCAATAGCCTACATGACTCAAAGGCAATAAATTATATACAAAAAGGACTGATAAGGGATTGACACCTCATTAAATAGAGCATCAGAAATTAAAAGGCATATATATTTTTAAGACCTCCATCCAATCTGAATCGTCAATCAAAATATTGCCCTGACTATGGGAAACTTGACTTTCATGAATCATATCAGGTGGGATAATAATTTCTTGTGGGTACCATTACTAAACTGCTCAATTGCAGAAACTGTCACTTCACTCTCATAATTACGACTTTTTCTATTCAGCAGATAGTTGATCGTTTACTTCCAGAATGTGAATTGTTCACCTTTTGTCTTTTGCAGCTATAGCTGTTGAATTTTCCATTATAATCTAAACCTAAAGGACCAATTTTTAAAAAATTCTTAATATCCCAAGGCACCTTGCTTCTTTGGACATGAATATTAAATAGGGTGAAAGCTTAAAACCCTTGGTGGCAAGTCCCGTCAAGAGAGGCCACATGAGGACATTCAAAATACAACTAGCCAACTCACATTCTAGTGTGGGATTAATTAGCTGTGAGCTGCAGAGTCAGTGTTGTAGTAAAGACACTTTTCCATAGAGCTTTTGTCACAGGCTTCTGCCAGATCCATTTATTCTTCCTCAGTCTCAAGCCACAATTTGAGGGAAAAGCAGCTGGACGTGGTGGAAGAAGTAGGAGATGAGGAGGAGGGTTCTGGAGGATCCCACTCTCTTTGGCGAGACAGCAGGTTAGCTACTTCCTCTGAGCAAGTCTCTTCTTCCAGATTGACACCATTAGAGGAAGTTATTCTTAACCCCTGGATCAAGTAAGCTGGTGAAAAATGAAAGAGGAATCTTTTAAGTTAGAAAATTTTATATCATTGTCAGTTTGGTAAAGAAAAGAAGAAGAAAAAGGGGGTGGGGGGAAGAAAAACCTTTCCATCTAGCCGAGGGTAGGACCAGGAAACATCTTTCTTTTCTCCTGTTCAAACTCTTACGGTACTTTTTTAGTGTATTACTCAGAACTGAAGAAAGGGCTCATTCTTGATGATCACTATGATTTTCATTGACATTTATATTCAATGGCACCTGAAGATTACGCATAAAACCCTGACACAAATGAGGGCTAGATCTTGTTGCCTGAACTCTGAGAAAGTTTGATTTTAGATGCAACCAAAGGCTAATTAGAGAGTCTTTCATAGACCCAACCAGCTACTCTTAGTTTCAAGCATCTTCTTTGGGTCCTCCCTTTTGTTCCACACCTTGATGTAGTTTGCAGAATGTTGAGGATTTAAAGTATATTGTTTCCCAAATAAAATAATGTAATAAAAGCGAGATGATTGAAGAACTATGTGTTTTTCTGAGTCTCCAATTAGCATGATTATTTTTAATTGGCACATTTCTATTTCTACCAGACCATGCCAATTAGGATGATGGAATTGTGGTTAGAAGCTTTTTAAACAATACTTAATAGCTAAACATTTTTACTTTTTCAGTTATTTAAGGGGTTTGAATTTATAGCTTTTAGATTTTGTAAAATTCTACATGTTCTAATTTTATTTCTATAACTAGCAACCAGTTGCCATTCAGACAACTCTGGCTTGTTGTAACCTATGGGTGTCAGGATAGCAATGTGTTCCTTAAAGTTTTCAGTGTCTGTTTTCTTTCTTTCTCTTTTTATGTTTTTATTGTGAATTGAGTGAAGGTGTACAGACAAGATTATCAGTTTTATATTCAACAAATAATATACTTAGCTTCATCTCAATGATAACAATCTCCCCCATGGAATAACAGTTCTTCTGCTCCTTCCCTGTGGCTTCTATTTATTTCCCTTCCACATCACCTTGCCACCTCATCTCACCATTGTCCTTAGGTACATGTTGCCCCTTATGACTGACCGTTCATCATTCATAGTGAGCATACCTTGCTAGTGTTGCTATTCCCCTTTTGTGCCTATCTATGGTTCTGACTACTTGTTTCTGACCTGTAGTCCTGGTCTTGTCTTTTTTTGTTATTGTTTTTTAATAATTTTGAATTTTGTTCCACTTATTTTGCAGTTCTGTCTGGGAACTAATGTGATCTAATGTGATCCCATTCTGAGCAGTTGATAGTGATAGCTGGGTACCAAATAGTTCTCCTGGTCTCAGAGTCATGGAGACTGATGTTCACATGTTTCATTAGTCCATTGAACTAATTGATTCCAAGCATCTTCTATACTCATCATTGTTCTTCACATGGAGAAACCAATAACGAGTCTTTTAATATGGAAACCTTGTCTTCAGCTTTTACAATAATCGTCTCATACAATTTGTCCTTTTGTGACCAACTTATTTCCCTAATTTCACTCAGAATTGATGCTTTTGAGTTATGGTGTTGACGGAGAATATTCAAAGTGCCATGGGCTGCCAAAAGAACCAATAGATCTGTTTTGGAAGAAGTGCAGCTAGAATGCTCCTTGGAGGCCAGGATGGCCAAACTTCGTCTCTCATACTTCGGACATATTGTCAGGAGGGACCAGTCCCTGGAGAAGGATATCATGTTTGGTAGGGTGGAGGATCAGAGAAAAAAAAGGAAGACCCCCAGTGAGATGGATTGGCAAAGTGGCAGCATGAATGGGCTCAAGTGTGGCAACAATAGTGAGTTTGGTCCAGGATCAGGCAGTGTTTTGTTCTGCTGTGCATAAGGTCAATATGAGTCGGTACCAACTCGATGGCACCTAACAACAACAATTTCACTCAGCATAATGTCCTTCAGGTTCATCCAAATTATGAGTTGCTTCACATATTCATTGTTTTTCTTCAATGTTGTATAGGATTTCATTGTGTTTATGTATCAAACGTTTTATTCATTCTTCCATTGTTGGGCACTTAAGCTGTTTCCAACTTTTTGCTACTGTGAATAGTGCTGTGATGAACATGGATATGTATATCGCTTGTGTTTTGGCTGGTGTTTCTTGTGGATATATACCAAATAAAGGAACTGTGGGTTGTAAGGTCTTTCTATTTCCAACTTTCTGAGGAATCCCCATACACTTCTCCAGGGTACTTGAACCATTTTACAGTCCTACCAGCAATGTAGGAGGGTCCTAGCCTCTCCATACCCTCGCCAGCACTTGTTGTTTTCTGTGGGTTTTGAACTGTGCTGTTGATGCTGGTGGGTCAATAGCTGTTTTCAGAAGTAGATTTCAGGCCTTTCTTCCAAGATGCCTCTGGCTAGACTTGAACCCATAGTCTCTTAGCTAGAAACTTAGATCATTAACTGTCTACACTATCTAGGGACTCATTGTTTTTAAAAAGTACATTATCAAAGATGCCTTTAAATACTGATTTTGACATACCTAAACTGTAGATTTTCTGTTACTACAATAACAAACTCAAGCAACCAAGAGTCTTTAGAAAGCATGTAGTTCCAAAACACTATAGAGCTGAGAATATATGATTCAACTGTGGATCCCATTGACAAACAAGGTAAAATATATTATCATTTCAAAGACTATATAAAGGTAGTTAGTAATAATTATTAGAGTAACTTAAAATGTTTGGTTAAAATATAATCAAAATGATTATAAAAACGGTCTCTCTTTTTTTTTTTTTTTTTAATTGAAGTGACTTTTTTTAATGAAACATGTAGCACTATAGGATAAGCACTGGACTGTTAACTACAAGGTCAGTATTTAAATCCACCAGCTGTTCCTCTGAAACCCTATATAGTATCCCTGAGTCGGAACCAACTCAATATCACTTGACAACAACAACGTGTTTAAGTACTTATAATGAAACATAACAGATACCCTGTGACTACATTTACATTAACCCATATTCTCATGAAACGTAACTGCCTCTAGGGTTGTGAACACAGCTAAAACACTCACTATGGTTCTTCACTTTTGTGAGAGGAAGTTTCAGAGACTATCAGGTATAAAGAAAAAAAAAGTTGATATGGAAAGACTTGAGAAGTTCTAATTTGCCTGATAAAAATGGCATGAGGCTTAAAAAAAACAAAACAGCAAGGCTAGCAAGTTTACATTAGTTTGTTCATAGTGCAAAATAAGTCACATTCTCTCCTCATTATCATGTAAAGAAAAGTAATCACAAATCTTCAGACAATAAAGCTGTGAAAGTTAATGATCCTATTGTTTGCCTTATTGTGTCCTTAACTTGCAGGAAATGCTTTAAATTTCATCTACTTTAGGAACTAGAACTGGAAGAGAGGATCCTACTATTTTTGGTGGACTCCTGCAGAAAGAACCAATTAATCTGTTTTGGAAGAAGTGCAGCCAGAGTGTTCCTTGGAGGCCAAGATGGGCAAACTTCGTCAACTTCGGACATATTGTCAGGAGGGACCAGTTACTGGGGAAGGATATCATGTTTGGTAAGGTGGAGGGTCAGAGAAAAAGAGGAAGGACCCCACACACACACAATGAGATGGATTAGCCAAGTGGCAGCATCAATGAACTCAAGCATGACAACAGTAGTGAGGTTGGCCCAGGATCGGGCAGTGTTTCGTTCTGCTGTGCATAGGGTCGCTGTGAGTTGGGACCAACTCGATGGGACCTAATAACAACAACAACAACCTGCTGTGGTACTATAGGATCAGTACTGGATTGTGAAACCCTTTGGTGGCAGTTCAAATCCACCAACTCTTTGAAACCCCTATACAGAGTCTCTATTGGTTGGAACTCAACAACAAAAAGTGGTGTAAAGTATGTGTGTATGTGTTTTAGTTTTTTTTGACTGTGAGTACCTGGCAACAAGATGTCCCCAAAATAACCACTGCCATCAAGTCAATTCCAACTCCTAGTCTTTATGAGAACAAAAAGGTTCATCTTTCTCCTGTGGAGCAATGGTAGTTTTGAACTGCCAACTTTGTAGTTAGTAGTCTAATCATTATCCCACAGCTGTACTAGACCAAGATCACCTTTTCTTTCAAGAGTTCTCTTTATGGGTGGATCAGTGTTCCCATGACATGGATTTGAGTACATATATTATCTACCCAATTTAAATGTGATTTTAGTATTATTAATTTGATATTTTTTTTCAATTACTCAGATTTATGAAGTTAAAAGAGGTATTAAATAACTCATAAAAAAAAACTTCCTTAATATTTGGTTTAAAAAATAGAAACACCAGATTCCAATGTGTTGACAATTTTTAAATTCACTAAGATGGAAATTTAGTGTTATGTATCAAAATCATTTTGATATAATATCTTTATAAGCTTATTGACTGAGGTCAGGAGCCAAGAATCATTAAAATTACATCTATCAGGTTTTGTCTATTGAACTTTGACCATAAGAATGCTTCTCCAAGATTCCCAATATTGATAATGTTCCTGAACTCTCAGAAGGTCATATTTTTAAATAGCTATGGGATTCTTTATGCTAAAATACAAGACAAGGCCATTTTCTTAGGAGGACAGAATATATATAAAGCATAAGATTTATTTCTTAATAGAAAGACTATCATACCTAATTTGAAAAAGATTTTGCCATGGTATGTTTCGTTGAAAACATTTCAATCTTTTTGATAGGACTGAGTCTCACAGAATCTATATAGATAACTGCATAGCCCGGAAAAGTAAAAGAACTTATTAGAAATGCATGATGAAAAAGTTAACCATTGTTCTGAATCCTAGTGTAAACAGTACAAAATAATACATATTGTTACTTTTTAATATATGATACATGTTATATATATATATATGGTCACAACTTATCATGGGTTCTGTTTCACTGACTCTATTATAAGTCAATTCTGATGTAAGTAGAATGCTTCCTCCTTTTCATTATTTTTCATTTGGACTACTATTGCCTTTTATTATCAGTATCTTTGTAAATCAGGGGTAGGGAACATCTGTATAATGCCCACAAAATCACTTCGTCTGGCCCCGCCAAAGCAGCTGCAGTTCCAGCCATCAAAGTATAGAGGTTAATTTGTAAATTGATAATTGTGTATGACCCATGAATGTTATAAATATCCAAGTATCCCTTAAGGGAAAACAGGCTATATCAAACTTATGGGAGCAAACTTTTAGAATAATAGCATCAGCAAATTATGTGATACAACATTGTATATAGTGTATGTTACAAATGTTGTTGACAAGTGCCATCAAGTCCATTCCCACTCATAGTGACTTTATGTACAACAGAATAAAACACTCCCAAGACCTTCACGAACCTCATAATCTTTGCTACGCTTGAGCCCATTGCTGCTGTCACTGTGCCAATCCATCTCGTTGGGGGTCGTCCCCTTCTTCGCTGACTCTCTACTTTACCAAGAATGTTATCCTTCTCCACGATCTCTTCCCTCAGATAGTATGTCTAAAGGATGATAGATAGTGTCACCCCATCCTAGCTTCTAAGGAGCATTCTGGATGTACTTCTTCCAACACAGACTAGTTTGTTCTTGCAGCAATCCTTGGTACTTTTAATATGCTTCAACACCATAACTCAAATGCATCAATTCTTCTATGATCTTTCTTATTCACTGTTCAACTTTCACATGCATATGAAGCATTTGAAAATACCATAGCTTGGGTCAGGCACACCTTAGTCCTCAAACTGGCATCCTTGCTTTTAAAGACTTTAAAGAGGTCTTGTGCAGCAGATTTGTCTAAATGCAATATATAATTTAATTTCTTGACTGCTGCTTTCATCAGTGTTGATGGTGGATCCAAGCAAAATATAGTCTTTGATAACTTCAGTATTTTCTCCATTTATCAGGATATTATTTTATTGGTACAGTGGTGAGGGTTTTATTTTTCTTGACAGTGAGGTACAATCCATACTGAAGACTGTGCTATTTGATTTTCATTAGTATTTTAAATTATCTCTGCTTTCAGCAAGGAAGGTTGTGTCATGTGCGTACTGAAGGTTGTTAATAATCTTCTTCCAATCTTGATTTCATGTTCATCTTCATATAATCTAGATCTCAGATTATTTGCTCAGCAAACAGATTGGATAAGTATGGTGGAATAATACAACCCTGCAGTACACCCATCATGATTTTAAGCCATTCAGTCTTCCCTTGTTCTGTTTCAATGACTGCCTTTAGATCTATGCACAGGTTCTGCACAAGCACAATTAAGTGGTCTTAATTCTCCAGTGTCTTCTATATCTTGTCAAGATCCACACAGTCAATAGTCTTTGTGTAGTCAATAAAGTACAGATAAGCATCCTTCTGGTATTTTCTGCTTTCAGGCAAGACGTATCTGACATAAGCAATTATGTCACTCATTTCACGTTCTCATCTGAATCTGGCTTGAACCTCTAGTAGTTATTTCTATCAATATACTATTACAGCATTTAAAAAAAAATATCTTTGGCAAATTTTACTTGCATGTAATATTAATGATATTGTCTGATGACTTATGTATTCTATTGGGTCACCTCTATTTGAAATGAGCACAAATATGTATCTCTTCCAATAAATTGCCCAAAGAAGCTACTGGTGGGAGGAGAGGGTAGTGCTTCCCTGACCGGGCAGAACAAGTACGCAGGCTCAGGAAAAAGTAGGGGGTGGTATCACAAATTGCGGCCCCTGCCTGGTAGACAGACAGCTTTTGGGCAAACATAAAACATGAGGCTGCAACTTTACGAACTTGTTTTTTTGAAGGATCAAAGTATTGAGGAGTTACGAGCATTTTTAACTTCCACTCACCTGCTCTGGGCTCCTACCCTGGCACGGCTCTGTCCACTGCAGAACTTAGCAGGGCCTGAGCAGACCCATTCAAAGGGCAGACACTCTCAGAGAACTAGAGGGGCCACAGGAACCAACATAGTCCATCCCAGGGGGGTCCTTATCACCACATTAGGCAGTACCGGCATATATATAGGACAAATTGGGGGCTCAAGGCACAGGGAGACAAAGAGAGGCATTTTAGACGTCATCAAAAACAGACCCCATCTGCCTGCAAGCACAAAGCCCATCCCTCACTTCTTCGGCCTAGGTCAGCCCTCTGCCCAGCCTCTTAGCCTCAGGGCCACCCATCAAAGCATCAAGGTTTGGGCCAGCCCAAGCTGAGTAGCAGCTTAATACCAGTAACAAAGCACCCCTGCTGTGGTTTAATCCGCCAGACCTCAAAGCCTTTAGAATTGCAGGAACTGTGGTTCTAGCTCAATAGCGGCTATTGGAAACCCTATACTGGGTAGCTGTGGGTCATAATCCACCCCACAGCATTTCAACAAGTAGCAAAACTCAGAAGGGCCTGAAACAGAGTAAGAACATTACAGACTAACTGAAGAAACAGGGAAGGCAGGGCTTGCTGGCGGCTAGGGTGAAGGCATAGTGAAGGTCACCATCAAAAGTGGCTCAGAATTCCAGGCAGAAAGGAGGCAAGACAGAGCTCCGGGATTCGGACCCACAGAGACAGGAGTGGGTTGGAGGCTTGTAGCCTGTGGAATTTGGAGTTGAGGCAGGAGGCCGCATACCGCTCCACAGGAACATTTAAGGGGGAAGGGGGAAAGGTGCATGGTGTGCTTTGCTGATTTTGGGTGGTTCCGATCTTGTTTTTTTTCTTTGATGTGCACTCACGGTTTGCCCACATACATCTGGGTGAGCGGAGGTCGGGGCTTAGCCGAGTGGCCAGGACCCGCCCCCACTGCTGGCGCTTTCCTCTGCCAGGAGCTTACTCACCTGGGCCAGGCTGAGTCACAGATTTGGTCTGCCTTTCTTCACTGGTTTGAGAGGGATCCCAGCCTAGTGCTGTGGGTTGAGATGCTGCACTGCAAATTCTTTTGAACGACAAGGCTGGTGGGACAGAGCCAGTGGTTCATGCTCACCAGCCACTCATCGGAAACCTTATACAGGAGACACAGATGTGTGTCCTATTTGGTTGGCTTACATTCACTGGTTTGAGAGGCACTGGGGATTGGGGCGCCACTGCAGGGCCTTTTGGTCTGTGGGGTCAGTGGTTCAAGCTCATGGGCCACTCCTCAGAGGCCCTGTGCAGGGGACACAGATGCGTGTCGTATGTGGTCTGCTTTTTTGTTTTCACTGGTTTGAGAGGAGTCCAGTGCAGCACTGTGAGCTGAGGTGACACATTGCAGGGCCTTTTGAGCTGCAGGATCGGTGGTTCGTGCCCGCCAGCTGCTCCTTGGAGACCTTATACAGGGTCGCTGTGGGTTGGAATTCACTAGACAGCACCTAACAGCAAGGAGAGGAGGGCAGAAGTGACTGAAAGAGAGTTAGGACTTTAAAAACATACTTATGTTAAGCTACAGATTTTTCTTCCTTATTTTTTTTTCTCTATTTTC
>NW_006408550.1:11332344-11340657 GCF_000296735.1 Chrysochloris asiatica
TGAAAGTGCCATGAACTGCCAAAAGAACCAATAGATCTGTTTTGGAAGAAGTGCAGCCAGAGTGCTCCTTGGAGGCCAAGATGGCTAGGCTTCGTCTCTCATACTTTGGACATATAGTCAGGAGGGAACATTCACTGGAGAAGGATATCATGCTAGGTAGGATGGCGGGTAGGAGAAAAAGAGGAAGACCCCCAACAAGATGGATCAGCCAGGTGGCATCATTTATGGACTCAAGTGTGGCAGCAGAAGTGAGGTTGGCCCAGGATCAGACATTGTTTCATTCTGCTGTACATGGGGTCGCTATGAGTCGGTTCCAACTCGATGGTCCCTGACAACAACAGCATAATCCACTTTGCTACTGTTGTCTTTTATGTTGTTTAAAAGATATTTGGAAGGAATAAGTCAATGGTGTCGAAAAATTCTATCATAAGATCTCCAGCAACATTTTTTATCACCAAGGTCATATTTCCCAAACTGATCCTTCTTCTTGGTTTTCAACCTTTGCATTACAATTGCCAGCAATTATCAATACATCTTGATTGCATATTTGATCATTTTCAAATTGAAGAAGTTGGTTGCAGTTGCTAAGTGCCATCGAATCAGTTCTGACTCACAGCCTGTATAATGTTTCCAAGAAGTGGCTGATGAGCTTGAACTACGGACCTTTCGGTTCAAACTGACCTTGCAGTCCTGTGCGTTAACCCACAGTGCTACAACAGGACTACAAAGAAGTTGGCAGAATTCTTTAATTTCATCACAGTGGCTTTAGTGGTTGGCACATAAAATTGAATAACAGTGGTATTAATTGGTCTTTCTTGTAGGTGTATGGATACTATCTTGTCAAAGACAACATTATACTTGAAGATGAAACTTTTTGATGATGAATGTGACACCATTCCTCTTCAATTTTTCATACATAGTAAACCTGTGATTATCAGATTCAAAACGTCCAACTCCAACCCTATTAGCCCACTTCCAATATTCCTAGATGAATACTTCTCACAGTCCATGTTCTGATTTTTAATGGTTGTTTGCAGTTGTTTCTACTCAGTTTGAGTTGTACAGCATCAACAAATGAAGATCCTGATAACTCCACTCAATTCATGTCATCATGGTCAATTCTACTTTGCAGAGGCAGCCCTTTTCCAGTCGTATTTTGAGGGCCTTCCTGCCTGAGGAGCTCATTTATTTTCTGGCACTATATCTGGTAATATTCTGATGCTGTCTGACCATGTTCTACTGCTGTTCATAAGGTTTTCAATGGCTAAACATTCAGAAATAGTCCACCTTTCCTTCTTAGTCTGTCTTAGACTGGAAGCCCAGCTGAAATATATCTACAATGCTTAATATGCCTGTTTCAGAACTTCCAGCATCACAGGGACACACAAGCCACCACACTATGAAAAACTGACAGATGAGTGGTGAGTTCTGACTCATAGTGACCGTGTGTAGTATGGCTGCTGGGTTTGGATCACCAACCTGCTACTTCAGTCCAGTGTTTATCCTACAGTGCCACACCATGACTTACAAATGATAAAATGCACAAAACCAGAAATCTTGCACACAGTGGGATGACTGTGTATTGTTATTGCTGAGTTCATTCTGTCTCGTGGTGACCATGTAGAGCAGAGTTAAACTGCCCCCATAGGGTTTCTTACAATGTAATCTTTCCAAAAGAATATCACTAGGTCTTTTCTTCTGCAGGGCCATTAGTGGGTACAAATCATTGACTTCTAGATTAGCAGCCCAACCTGTAACCTTTGTATCACATACACACAGACCCACACATGGGACTTCCAAAGTTCATTGAAAAATGGAATTAAAGGTAATAAAAAATTTCCAGGAACTTTTTGAAGCTACCTCATGTATATATGTTGTTGTTAAGTGTCATTGTGTCATTGCTGACTTATAGCACAACAGAATAAAACACTCGCAGGTGCAGGTCTTGTGTCATCCTAACAATTGTTATTATATTTGACCTCAATGTTGCTGCTTCTGTGTTATTCCATCTCCTTAAGGGTCTTCCTTTTTTTCACTGAACCCCACTTTACCAAGCATAATGCCCTACTCCAGGAACTCCTCCCTCCTGATAAAATGTCCAAAATATGGTAGACAAACTCTTGCGATCCCAGCTTCTAAGGAGCTTTCTGGCTGTACATCTTCCAACACACACACTTTTTGTTCTTTTGGCAATCCATGGTACTTTTCAGTATTCTTTTCCAAAATCACAATTCAAGTGTATCGATTTTTCTGTGGTCATCCTTATTCATGGTCCAACTTTCACATGCTTATGAGGCTATTGAAATATAACGAGGGCCAGGCACATCTTAGTCCTCAAATTGATATCTTTGCTCTTGAACACTTTAAAGAGGACCTTGAAGCAGCTTATGTGTCATTTGATGTCTTGACTACTGCTTACATGATCCATGCAAAATGAAGTCTTTGACAACTTCAATCTTTTGTCTATTTATCATGATATTTATTTGTCCAATTGTTAGGATTTTCATATTATTACATTGATGTGCAATCCATATTGAAGGCTGTAGTCTTTCATCTTTATCAGTAAAAATTTTAAGTTCTCTTCATTTTCAGCAAGCAAGGTTGTGCTATCTGCATGTTACAGATTGTTAATAAGTCTTCCTCCAATTTTAATGCCATGCTCTTCATGTAATGCAGCATCTTGGATTATTTGCTCAGTATATAGATTGAATATATATGGTGAAAGGAAACACACCTTTCCTTATTTAAAACCATTCAGTATCACCTTTTTCTGGTCTCTTGGTCTATGCACAGTTTCCTGGTTAGACCAATCAGGTGTTCTGTAATACCCATTCTTCATAATATTATCTATTGTTTGTCATGTTTCACACAGTTAAAAATCTTTGCATACTCAGTAAAACATAAGTAAACATCTTTCTGGTACTCCCTGCTTTCATCCAAGACCCATCAGATGTCAGCAGTTGTATCCCTAGTTGCATGTCTTCTTCTGAGTCTGACTTAAATTTCTGGCAGTTCCCTGCTGCTGTACCATTGGAACCATTTTTTAATTATCTTCAGAAAAAGTTTACTGGCATATGATAATAATGTTGTTTGATTATTTTTGCACTCTGTTGAGTCAACCATCTTTGTTGTTGTCAAGTGCCATCGAGTCAGTTCTGGCCCATAGTGACCCTGTATACTGACCTTGCAGTTCAAATGACTTTGCAGTCTGGCACATTAACCCAGAGCGCCACACCAGGACTCCTTTGGGATGGGCATAAATAAGGGTCTCTTCCCAGCAGTTAGCCAGGAAGCTAACTGCCAAATGTTTTGCCCCAGAGTGAGAACCTCCAGTGCTGCAATCTTTGGTTGAAGGCTTTCACTTGCATCCTGTCAATTCCTGGAGACTTGCTTTTTAACATTGCCTCTTGCACTTTTTCCTTCAGTGCCATTTGTTCTTGATCTTAAGCTACCTTTGGAAATGGTTGAAAATCAACCATTTCTTTTTGGTACAGTGACTTTATGTGTTCCTTCCACCTTCTTTTGAAGCTTTTGTGTCATTCAATATTTTGCCCACTTGTTAGTGTAAAGTGCCATCAAGTCAGTACCGACTCATAGTGACCCTATATAGGGTTTCTGAGGCACGGCTGGTGAATTTGAACCACTGGCTTTGTGGGTCAAAGAGACCCGCAGTCCAGCGCATTAACCCACAGTGCCACACCAGGACTCCATTTTGCCCATGGAGTCCTTCAATATTTCAAGTTGCAACCTACATTTTTCCTTCAGTTCTTTCAGCTTGAGAAAGGCTGAACATGCTCTTCATTTTTCATTTTCTAACTCCAGGTCTTTGCACATATCATCATAATACTTTGTCTTTTCAAGTTGCTTTTTGAAATGTCTGTTCAGATCTCTTGCCTCATTTCTTATATTCGCTTCAGCTTATCTACACTGATGCATAAGTTTCAGAGTCTCTTCTGGCATCCATTTTGGTCTTTTCTTTCTTTTCTGTCTTTTGAATGGCCTTTTGTTTTCTTTCTGTATAATGTTCTTGATGTCATCTGCAACTCTTCTGCTCTTCAGTCATTAGTGTCTGATATTGTCCCAGATTTCTCCAATTTCAAAGACACAGTTTGCGCCACCATGCATGGCCAGCACCATAGCCTGACCTTCCTCAGCAAAGTTGGGGGAAGAATGAGAAGTAGCTGGTTACCTTCCTTGGTAAGTGTTCATGTGGAAATCCTTTCCAAAGGCAGACCCTGAATCAGAAGGTGGTTGTGCCCACAGAGGGTTGAAGATGGCTGTTCAGGGCACTAGCAATATAGCATGTGGACTACTGTGGGTGCCTGGGACCACCAGCCCTGCTCTGCAAGCCATTCACCCAGCTTAAGGGCACTGGGAACTGACATATTTCTCCTGTTGTCAGGTAGCTTGATATATAGTCACCTGGCATTTTAAAAACATTTATTAAAAGAATTCTTAGAAGAAAATCTTTTTTTTTTTTTAATGTTGAAGCATTCAGTAATTATTTAAACAATTCTTTATAAACTATAAAGTATTAACCATTCATTCATCCATTCACTCATCAATAACTTACTGAGGATCTATAATATTCTAACCAATGACAATAGAAAAACAAAAAACAACAAAGAATAGAAACCCTGGCTTCATAGAGCACGTACCAGGGAGCTTCAAAAAGTTCACAAAATATGGAATTGAAAGATAATTAAATTTTCCATGAACTTTTTGAAGCCTCCTTGTACAGTTGTCCCTCAATATCCACAAAGGATTGATTCCAAGACCCCCATGGATACCAAAATCCATGAATGATCAAGTCTCTAATATAAAATTAAATAGTATTTGCATATAACCTGCATACGTCTTCCTATATACTTTAAATCATCTCTTGGTTACTTATAATACCTAACACTGTGTAAATGCTATGTAAATACCACTTTTAGCTTCCCCTTAGCCTTTGAGGGATTGCTTTGATCACTTAATTGCTTCCCCACCCCAATATTTTCAGTATGTGGTTGGTTGAATCCAAGAATACAAACCCATTAATATGGAGGCCTTTCTATATTCTTATGTGGAATATAGATTTAGAAAAACAAAATAAAACAAATTCACAATGCAATACAGTGCAGTGTGACGAGTTGCATAGTTTTATGGTATAGAGTGACATGGCATGGTCTAAATCACAGAACATATTTGATTAGCATACTACTTGATTTAAAAAGACCTGGTGATGCAGTGGCTAAGTGCAGAGAGATTGTAAAGCATCTTGTGGATTCCTTTGGTTAACTATTCAGCACTTAACCATTGTGCAACCAGGGCTCTTTACATCAAGTAGTATGTTAAGCAAAGCTGTCTATGATTCCATTTTGCTCCTAAAGGTTTCAGTGATTCTGTATTTTAAATAGGAAAGGTTTCTTCCCAAGGTAAAGGAAACTCTGAAAGTATATTCTCTTTTTTATTATTATATATAAGGCTTTCTTCCTTTTCAAAAAGACTGAAATGTGTGAATTTATTTTATATTTAATTAATTAAACAATTTTGTGGTCAACATATAACAAGTGAAATCGCTTTAAAGTCAAATGACTAACTGTAAAATAAGCATAAAAATCTTCAAACAAATGAATAATATGGTCCCTATGAACTTTAAATAGTCAGTAGCGCCCAGACTCTGCCTGATGTCAGAGAGCACGTCCTCCTCCACCAAGTTCTGCTGGTCATACCACCCACATGCTTTTGATCATTAACTAGATAGGCAGCAATCATGTCAGTGGTTAATTGCCCACATTACTTTTTTCATTTTTCTTGTTAAAGAGAGATTTTTAAAATGAGCTCAATATATCAGCCTTTTTAGCAGAATTATTAATAACATTCACCCCCCTCATTTATTATTTGGTCCTATTTGCCGGAGCTCTTCTTTCTTGCATAAATCTGTAAAGGCGGTTAGAAATCCTATTGCTCTCACTTTACCTTCCTACTTCTTTTACCTAAAACTACAACATATACATATCTTACAGGTTGTTCTTTCTTAGCTACTCTGGCCTGAAGTTGACCGAATTTGCCAAGTTTATCCCTTTGAATTTTCAATCATCTCTCATTCCTGGAGGAGTTTTAAACAGATTACAAAAACAAAGTACAGGCTGACTATAGGCAAGATGAGTTGAAACTTATTTTTTAATGGATAAAGCGTGGGATGTATGAAATAGAAAATGAACAGAATAAGGATCAACAAAAAAGTGCAACAGTAAGTGGGAAACTGACTATAAATTTCCCTTCAAGAAGGAAATAGGATATTAACAAAACTCAGTTTTATATATCTTCCAAAATTAGTGAGATCATAAATTGCAAAATGTATTTCTTTACTGTTTATTTTTAAATGTTTTATTGTGAATTGAGTGAAGATTTACAGAGTAGTTCAGTTCTACTTTCAATAAATCCTATACTTTTCTCCATTACATGGTAGCAATCCCCTCCACATGCCAACAGTTAACAGCATTTACCTCTATTCACTTTAAGTATATCTCCCATTATCTTCATCTTTCCTCTGCTAACCTCCCTGTAGTATAGTGCCTGCCCTGTCACTCACATTAGCATGTGTCTATCCTCTATCTCATGAATAATTTCCCCTTTCCTGCCTTTTCCCTTCCCATAACCATCATAGACTGTTTCTTTTGCCAAGAAAAACCTTTTCTTAAGTTTTTACAACATTGTAGTTGTTAAGTACCATTGAGTAAGTTCTGACTCATAGCAACATTGGCAATTGTAGAACCTGCAAATGAGCCCCTCAGCTTGCAAGGCACTCAAAACATGACGGGACAACACATACCTCCTCAAAGTAGACTTGACCATAAAGTCATGAATGGAGTAAAGATTTGGGAATATTCATTGGCTTATGTAACACAGCTCAAAATGAGAAGAAAGAGCTGAAAACATTAATCAATAATCAGAAGTTAGAAAGTATGAAGTATGAATCTAGGAAAATTGGAAGGTGTCAATGATGAAATAGAACACATAAAGATTGATATCCTCAGTACTAATGAGCTAGCCATTTTCAACTTGACAGCCTTATGGTTTAATATGCCAGGAATGTCAAATTGAATGGCATCACATTAATCATCCAAAAGACCATTGCAAGAAAACTATGTTGAAGCACTATGCTGTCTGTAACAGAATAATCTTCATACACATACTAGCAAGTCTCCTATGTGGACTCCTGGCATGACGTTGAAGGATCAGCACTAGATTTCAAACCACAGGGATGGTGGCTCAGGCCCACCAGCTGCTCCTTGAAAACCCTGTACTGGGTTGCTATAAGTCAGTGTTGACTCTACATCACTAAACAGCAAACATGAAGAAGAGCTGATGTCATTATTACTGAAATTTTCAAACCAATCACTAAAGCCAGTAAGGATATTGAAGAATTCTACTAAATTATTCAGTCTGAAAATTATCAAACATACAATCAAGCTGCATGATAATTACTGGTGACCGGAATGTGAAAGCTAGAAACAAAGAGGAAACATCAATAGTTAGAAAATATGGTCTTGGTGATAGAAATGATGCTGGAGACCACATGATTGAATTTTGTAAGATCAATGACTTATTCATTGTAAATACCTTTTTAAAATAACATAAAAGGTCATTCATACACATGAAACTTATGAGGTGGAATAAAGGAATAAAGTTGACTACATCTGTGGGAGAAAAAGTGGGGAAGGTCAATAACATCAGTCAAGATAAGGTGAGAGACATTTTGTGGAACAGACTATCAATTGTTCATATGCAAGTCAGACTGAAGCTGAAGAAAATTAAAACAAATTCACAAGAGCTAAAATATGACCTTGAATGTATTCCACATGGATTTAGAGACCATCTCAAGAACAGATTTGATGCTTTAGACACTAATAACAGAAGACCAGAAGAGTTGTGGTTTGGCACAAAGAACAACATTTAGGAAGAAAGTAAAAGGTCATTAAAAGACTGGAATGAAAAAATAGAGCAAAATGGACATTAAAAGAGACTCTGAAACTTGCTCTTGGATATAGAGAAGCTAAAGCAAAAGGAAAAATTGAGGAAATAAAGAGCTGAACAGAACATTTCAAAAGGTAGTTCAAGAGGACAAAGTCAAGTATAATGAAATATGCAAAAACCTAAAGTTAGAACACCGAAAGGGAGAACACACTTAGCATTTCTCAAGCTGAAAAACTGAAGAAACAGATTTAAGCCACAGCTTTCAATATTGAAGGATTCCTGGTGTGGCACTGTGTGTTAATGCGCCAGAGTGTAAAGTTGTTTGAAATGCAAGGTTGGCAGTTCAAGCTC
>NW_006408550.1:11342654-11343970 GCF_000296735.1 Chrysochloris asiatica
GAACCTGTATATAGATTATCAGGCAGTCATTAGAACTGAACAAGAGGATACTGAATGGTTTAAAATCAAGACAGGTGTGCACCAGAATTGTATTCTTTCCTTATTTAATTTGTATGCTGAGCAAATAATCCAATAAACTGCAAAATATGAAGAAGAACATGGTATCGGGATTGGAGGAAAACTTAAAATATGTAGATAATATAATCTTGCTGGCTTAAAGTGAAGAGGAATTAAAATACTGTTGAAAATCAAAGACTACAGCCTTCAGTAAGGATTGCAACAACAATTTTAGGATGGCATAAACTGGGCATTGTTTGTTTCTTTTGTGTATAACATCGCTATGAGTCAGAACCAATTCTACAGCACCTAACATCAACAACAGTTCATCAGGAGAAGTTACAGGAGGTACAAATTCTTAGCATGCTCTACTGCTAAGTAAAAAGTAGAAAATTCCACTCCATCTACAGGCGCCTCAGCAAAAAAGGCCTGGTAAATTGCTTCTGAAAAAAACAGTCATTGAAAATGTGATTGAGCACCTTTCTATTCTGATACACATGGGGCTATCATAAGTCAGAATCTATTGAATGATGCAGACAGCACTCGGCACTGGCTCTAGCAGTATTTCAGGTACAGTTCTAGGTGGGAAAGATAAGCATTGGCTAAAACAAGCAGTGCTAACAAGCATGGGTTTATGATTTAAAAAAAAACTTAGGCAATAAACAAACAAAAAATATAACATGCCAGACACAAGAATGCTGAGAAAAATAAGGGGTGCTAAGGGAAATATAAGGAGCTTTGATAGCATAGTGGTTACAAATAGGGCTGCGAACCGCAAGGTCAGTAGTTTGAAACTACTAGCTGTTCCGTGGAAGAAAGATGAGGCTTTCTGCTCCCATATAAGATTTGCAGCCTCGGAAACCCTGTACAGGGTCGCTATGAGTTGGAACCGACTCCACGGCATATAACAACAACAAGGGAAATATGGAGTAATGATGTGGCATTGAAAGTTAATATTCTGGACTGCAATGTCAGCTTTAACTCCAAGGTCAATGGTTCAAGCTCACCATTCACTCCTCAGAAACCCTATACAGGGTTGCTATGAGTCAGAATCAACTCCAGAGCACTTAAAAACAGAAAAAACAAAGGGGAAGATGAAGGGATGTGTGTTTTAAATGAACTGTTCTGGCAAGAAAACAAAATAGTCTTTTAGGAGGGGTTGTTAGATCAGAGTTGGAATGAAGTAAGGGGAAAAGCCAAATAAAAACCTGAGGAAATAGGATGTCTGCAAAAATAAATGGCAAGAAAAAACAAACAAA
>NW_006408550.1:11344318-11346651 GCF_000296735.1 Chrysochloris asiatica
GAAGACTGTGGTCTTCTATATTCATCAGTAAGTATTTTAAGTCCTCTTCACTTTCATCAAGCAAGGTTGTATCATCTGCATATCACAGGTTGTTAATGAGTTTTCCTCCAATCCTGATACCACAGTTTTCTTCATATAACAGAGCTTTTCAAATGAAGTCAATTTGATTTCTGTGTATTCCATCTGGTGAGGTCCATGTGTATAATCATCTCTTATGCTGTCTAAATAAGATATTTGGAGTGAACAAATCATTGATTTTGAAAAATTCTATCATGTCTTCTCCACCATCATTTCTATCAACAAGACCATATTTTCCAACTATTGATCCTTTCTCTTTGTTCCACTATGCTACCAGAGCTCCTTGGTGGTATTGGTAGAAGGTAATAAATCATCTGTGAATGTAATACTTTAGAATCTTAACTGTCAGTTTCCAGATATTTTATCACATTAATTTCTGAGAAATAACCAAAAATATGTCAACACATAGATTTGGAATTGAATTAATCTTTCCATTTTCAGACAACATAGTTTCAAATCTTCACTGTCTTTGGCCAATGTAAAAATAGCATTCTAAGTAGAAGCTGGACCACTGAGTTTTCACATTTCATGTTTTTTTGGGATGAAACATAACCAATCTTTAAGTATATCATAACAGTCTATTTTATTTAGCATAATACTTTTTTGTTACAAAAAAATCTTATGATACAAAAGAAATAATTAAAGAAATAAAGACAATGTCAATAAAAACATATTTTTAGAAAATGTAACTTTGAGGCACAGTTTTACATTCAAAAGGTTCTGGCAAAACAGTAATAAACTCTGACGTATAGAGCTGATCTTGTGAAATCTCTTATTCAAGAAAAAGGAAAACAAAAACAAAGCAAAAATCTTCATATCCAGTAAATAAATAGATCACTGGCAGTAAAATTGCTAATGACATCTTGAAGCCTAAAATGTGATTATTTTATCTGCTAGATTAACCAATGACTTTCAAACTGTGTTGTAAAGAGTAGGAGCAAGGAGCATGGGGAGAAGAGTGCATTGGTCAGCCATTTACCAACCTTTTAAAGCAAATTTCTGCTTACATTGCTTTTCCACTGTTACTGTTGTTATTGTTAGGTATGGTCGAGTTTATTCTGACCCAAAGTGACCCTCTATAGGGTTTCTGAGGAGCAGCTGGTGAACTTGAACCACCAACCTTACAGTTCAAACAGGTTTGCAATCTGGCACGTTAACCCACAGCATCACACCAGGACTCCCCTTGAAAAGGAGTGCATTTGAAAGATGATCTTGGTAGAGAACGGAAGAAAGGACACCACTTTCCTAAGCTATGTTGCACTGCATTTTTAAATAGCAGACTTGATCTGTGTTGTCATTGTAAATCTCCAAATTTTATTATGAATAAATATTTGGTTATTATAAATGGGTTGTTATTATAAATCTATAAATTTTCCAAGGCCAAAGCTTGTATTAAATAACTTTATATCTCTATGTCGGTTGATTACATGAATAAAAATGTGGCATCAGGATTGGAGGAAGTCTCATTGACAGCCTGTAATATACAGCTGATACAGCTTTGCTTGCTGAAAGTAAAGAGGACTTAAAATATTGACTATGATCAAAGTCTTCAGTATGGATTATTCCTCAATGTAAAGAAAACAAGAATCCTCACCACTGAACCAATAAATAACATCATGATAAGTGGGGAAAAAAGAAAAGTTGTCAAATAATTAATTTTGTTTGGGTCCACAATCAACTTTAATGGAAGCAGCAGTCAAGAAATTTAATGCCATATTGCATTAGACAGTTCTACTCAAAAGACCTCTTTAAAGTGTTAAGGAGCAAAGATAATTAAGTTTGAGGATTAAGGTGTCCCTGACCCTAGCCATGGTATTTACTATAGCTTCATATGCATGTGAAAGCTGGACAGTGAATAAGGCAGTCTGGGGATGAATCGATGCATTTGAATTATGGTGATGGATAAGAATATTAAAAGTGCTATGAACTGCCAGAATACCAACAAATCTGTCTTGGAAGAAGTAAGCCAGAACGCACATTAGAAGCAAGATGTGAAGACTTTGTGTCTAATATTTTTGTCAGTCTTTGGAGAAAGACATCATGCTTGGCAAACTGGAGGGACAGCTCAGCAAAAAGAGGAAGACCCCAATGAGATGGACTGGCTCAGTGACAGCAGCTGTGAGTTTAAACATAATAACAATCTTAAGGATGGTGCTGAACCTGGCAGTGTTTTGTTCTGTTCTACTTAAGGATGTCTGGTAGTGTAGTGGTTACGAATCGGGCTGCAAAACACAAGGTCAGCAGTTCGAAACTAC
>NW_006408550.1:11347481-11349159 GCF_000296735.1 Chrysochloris asiatica
ACAGGTGCTTGTATGTAGGGGTTTGTGAATTTTGGCTGGTGACTGATTGTGGTGAGGTTTATAGGGGTAGGTCAGCTTGACTTTAATTTGTTATCTGCTTTTGTTGTCTCATAAATGCAGTTACTTTGTACTTAGGTTTTCTGTGAATGGGAGTGGCACATACAATTTCCTTTGTATTCAATCCACCAAAGCTGAAAGCAATCGTTGCCAAGCTGGTTTTTCCTAAGGTTTGTAGAACTCATCATGAAAGGCTGTGAATATGGCCATATTATATATTTTTACAAGTAAATTCCAAGTTACCCTAAAAAGAAGCTAGAAAGTGACTTCTGAGAGCTATCTGCCTTGCATGATAATCTCTCTATCTGCTGGAACTATGTCAAGCAACAGAAGTGAAGCCGTTTTCTACATTCAAATCACTCCCAGCAGTAGGGAAAACAAGGGGTCTCCTGAAGATTGTTTTCAATGCGAAAAGACTCTCCAGAATTCTACTTTTGGTAGTAAGTGATGATTACCCCTGTGTCATCATCTGTAATCAGTGGTGGGAAGATGGTCACCACCTGTATGTTAGACATCAAATTGTATTACTTCTCTCAGCAAAGAAAGTCCACATAAAAGGGGATGTATTTAAATGGTGAAACAGACCAGATATTTTGAAAGTTCCTCCATGGTGCAACATTCGATCTAAAATTCCTGATTATAGGGAGTTCCCAAAACACATTTTGGTCAATGGTTCCCAGTGGGCTTTTATCATCTTCAGTCAGCACTATCAGTGACTTCTGTTGATAATGCTGACAAACAAGCCCCTTGGTCAATTAAGAGCTAGCTCATGCTCTCAGCAAAACTGACAGATGAGCCATTGCTGAAGCACAGCTTTTTCAAAATTGTTTCTTCTAGTTACTGAAGATTACAATTAGAATTGTGATTAAATTGAATCCTCCTAGGTCCACAGTTCAGTTGTCCTAAGTAAAATGTGAAAAATGGAGCACACACACACAAACGAAGGATTTACCTGAAAACTGCAAAGGTGGAAGAAACATATTGGTTGAAGTAAAATCCTACTAATATGAATTTAAGGCATAGTGTGGCACTGAACTGCTGAGAGAAAAGTTGGCTTTTCAAACCCACCAGGGCTTCTGGGAAACACTAAATAGTTACTATGAATCAGAACTAAGATGACGACACTTGTTAAGTGCTAGTGAGTCCGTCCCAACCTATAGCAACCCACAGTGATACACCAGGACTCCAGGTTTACTTTTACATGAACTATTTATGAAAAGGAATCCAGTATGGCATTGTAAGATAAGCACTGGACTGCTAGCTGCAATCCTGGCTGTTCAAATTCACCAGTTGCTCCTCAGAAACCCTATACTAGGTCACTATGAATCAGAACAGATTCAATAGCACTTAATAAAAAGAGAGCATTTATAAAGACAACATAAACAGAAACTCTTAGAATTTGAAGGTCCCCTTCAAATTCAAAGTGGATAATACCACTTTTTTTTTTTTTTTTTTTCTCTTAGAATTTGAAGGTCCCCTTCAAATTCAAAGTGGATAATACCACTTTTTTTTTTTTTTTTTGGTTAGAGATGTTGTGTTAATGTGTTGATTTTGCTTGTTTATTCTTTTTGGAGGTGTGCATTTATTGCAATAAATTGTCCTCTCAGCACAGCTTTTGCTG
>NW_006408550.1:11353484-11355212 GCF_000296735.1 Chrysochloris asiatica
CTGCCCTCCTTCCAATGTGAAGTCTAGGTCTACCTCCAGCTCATTTGTTTCAGCTAATCTATCTTGTTTCTGGACATAAGGTGAGATCTTCTGTTGCTTTTGGGACATTTTCAATAATTGTATGTACTTTCTATAATTAGATGAATGTATATTGGTGTATTATGAAGCTTCCTGGTTGCCTCCTGGTAGATGTGACCAGGAGATGGACTTCCGTTTTCACTTTTCTTATTAGTCAAGCTAGCAAGTGTTGGCTATCTACCTGGTGTAGAGTAGCTGGTATTGGTTCTTGCCTGGATGGTGGGATTTTATAGGGTGTAATTTGTAGCTTGACTATAGGGCCACAATTGCTGTCTTTTCTTTGGTAATGTAGCGAAAGAAAGAACCCCTCATAAGATAGAAAGAGAACCAAAGAAATACAAAACAAAAACAAAAAACCAGAACAGACACTAAATTCTACAATCTCAAAAAAAAAAAATTTTTTTAAATCCTATAGCAAAATATGACAAAGACTTTAATGTTCCTTTTTTGGCTTATTGCCTTCAAGGCTGCTTGAGAAATTTCAAGATGTTACCATTGCTCCTTATGACATACCTCAAGATTTCATTTTGGGCCTCTTTCCTTTTTTGTTTGTCTTATTTTTCCTCAAACCCATTTAGGTATTTCTCCTAGTGAGAAGGACCCCAGGGCAGGCCACCCAAACCTGTTTTAAAATCCTCCCATTTTAAGCTGTTCCTGTTGACTCCTTCCCTTTCTTCATTTCTGAGCCCAGTGGTCTTTGCTGAGCAGGTCTGTGCACATACATAGTAGAACCCTCTGGGGGCAGGGGGGAGGGGTGTCTGCTCACTCAGGCTTCCACTCTATTCATCAGAATGGAAGGAGGAAGGCAGAGAACAGAAAAAAAAAAAAAAAATTTACACCTTTTTCTCCAACAATTAGCCAGACCTCTGTGGCGGGAGTACTCCTCTGATCCAGCACCCCCTCCATCATGATCAAAATGGCCACTACGGGACCCACCCACCACTCTTTTTTTTAGAAGAAAAAATAACCAGAAAAAAATTAGGAGATATTCTCTAGTCCATGGAAAAGCCAAGACTAGAAACCAGAGTTCTTGACTCTAAAGATGTAATGTAATTCTCCATTTCTTAGTATTTTGTCAATATTTTTTATTAACATGCATACCTGAAAATATGTTTATCTTTTAAGTTTTCTTCTAATATTAAATTAAGTCTCTAATAAGTAAGAAATAAGCAAAATAAGTCCTTGTATTAGAATGGAGGTAAGTAGATGTTGTTGTTGTTGAGTTCTGTTGAGTCGTTTCTGACTCATAACAACCTATATAGGGTTTCCAAGGAATGACTGGTGAGTTTGAACCACTGACCTTTGATTCAAACAGAACTTGCAATCCAGTGCTTATCCCATAGTGCCAAACATTTAAAACAAAACAACACTATCATAAGTAATACTCAATATCTCTTACTACATCCATGAGTCTCTTTTCTATAGTTTTGTTGGTGTGGTTTTTACATGCTGTGGATATGGTTCTGACTCAGAGCAACTCTGTGTAGGGATTCTGAGGACCTGCTTATTAACTTGAACCTCTGACCTTGTGGTTCAAACTGACCTGGCAGTCCAGTGCATAAAATCCACAGCATCCTGAGGAATTCTAGTATGGTGCTTTGGATAAGCACTGGACTCCTAACCGTAAGATCAGTTATTCAAATTCACCAG
>NW_006408550.1:11355312-11371903 GCF_000296735.1 Chrysochloris asiatica
AATGTCTCTTAACAACAACAACAACTATTCATATCTTGATGGCATATTAAGGTTCTTCCTACAAAAGGCCGTGAACAAAAGGAAATGAAAGACCACTTTTATAATAAGAGGACTGTGATTGCTGTTTTTAGGTGCCCTTTGTCATTTCTGACTCATATGGACCCAAGGTTTCCAAGACTGTAAATCTTAATTCAAAGCAGAAAGCCTTATTTTTCTCTTGTGCATCAACTGGTGATTTTGAACTGCCTAACTTTCGGTTACCAGCCCAATAAAGCACCACCAGCACACCTAATAAGGGGGTTAACATTATAAAAAGTAATAGGAAAAAATTTAAATTAGATTATTAGAATTAATTTTACCATACATTTCTCTTCGTCCTCCTTTTGCAACAACAACAAAAAAGACACATGAATAAATAGAAGAACAAAATGAATAGACTAGAAATCAGAAAGCATGAAAAAATGCTGACTTAATGGATTATAAGAAGAAAAAGGATTTTAAAGTATGTAATAGATAAAGCAGGAAGAAGATAGAAATAAAAGAGAAAATAGGGCAACTAATAAATGAGGGGAAGCAAAGAATTAATTATTATACTCAGAAGGCTGATCTATTGAGTTCATTTTGAAAATGTCTTTAAAGGAGACTAAAGAATTTGAATAAGGAGGAACTAATGAAAACAATGAAGACAATGAAAACTGCTAATAAAAAATGTTGAGAAGGAAGGAATACATTTAAAAACAGAGAAGAGTGATTCCGGGGCTCTTTATTGAAATGATGAGATTCTTATAAAGAAAACAGTGACCAAGATACCCATATGAGCACTGTCTTGTATTTAATGACCTAAAAGAGAGTTTCCTATCAAATGCCTAATGTATGTACATATATACTTTAAAATATATATTGTTCAATAAGAAATTCAGACCTATACCTATGGATGCAGTAGCTCAAAAGAGGGAACAAGTCTTTACAGTGAGGATTATCCCCATCCCCTCCATACTACTCTGTAGTAGACAGGGATAGGTAATTTGTACACTGGTTACCCAAAATGAGGAGGCTATAAGGGCAAGAAGTGAATGGCTTACAAACTTTCAAGAGGGAGCCCTAGATCCAGAGGGTGCGGAGGAAGGTAGAATCTCCACTGAGTAGTACCCAATCCGTCTGGTTGGGGCTAATGAAAGGAGATGGGGATAGGTCCCTTGTGGTACAATGGTGAATAATTGGTATCAGGACTGACTGCAGAGGGTTGGAAATGTAAAGGTGGATGTTTTGTAGCAAAAGGAGGGGAGTGATTGACTATGCAGTCTAGAAGCTGAGGTCCCTGGAACCATCAAGGGAGAACAGCAGAGTACAAAACCCTACCCAGAGAAGCAGTGACCCAGAGATGGTGGCAGAGACAATGATATGAAGAGATGGAGTGGCTGGGGACTCTAGACCCAGAGAGGGAGAGGAACTGTGTCCTGATGACTGGGGGGCAGGCTTGTAGGGTATACCCTTTGGTTGGTTGATGATGCATGGAGGGGATTGTAACCATGACAATGAAACAATATAGGATGAATGTAAAGCTAATGTTCTCCCATGTAAATTATCACATAATTCACAATAAAAGATTAAAAAGAATAAATTCATAGGAGGTACAGAATCAGTGTATCACGGGTCTTTATTGCCCTACTTGTCTTTCAGTACTGAGTCTCTATCTGATCATCTTTCAAGACTTACCTTGGAGATTTCTGATGTAAGTTTCACCCTACAATTCAACCTATTCCAAACCTATACCTAAATACCCTGAAACCCATGAAAGCTCTTAACGTTGAACATTACAACAGATTAACAAAATATTGCCAGAAATCTTGACAAACGCCAGTCTAGATGTAATTGCATAGCTTATCTAGCTTCAGTCTTATGAGGTGTTATCATTGTTTGCTGCCACTTAAACAACTGATTCATGGAAACCTGAAATATAACAGAACAAAATGTTGCCTGGTCCTTCATATCTTCATTATCATTGATATATTTGAATCCATTGTTGCAGTTATTGTATAGTGGCTTCTTGAGGGCTCATTTGCCTGCATTATGGGAGAAAAATGAGGCTTTCTGTTCCTGTAAAGGTTTACAGCCTCAGAAACCCTGTGCAGGATCAGTGTGAGTCAGCACTGGCTCCGCAGCACATAACCACCACCATTACATATTGGATAATAAAGTTTTCACTAGCTCTCCTGGTGTCCTGGCTGTGGGTTAATGCACTAGACTGCAAAGGCCCATTTGAACCACAAAGTCAACAGTTCAAGTTCACCAGCCACTCTTCAGAAACCTATATGGGGATGCTATGGGCCAGAACTGACTGGACAGCACTTAACAACAATTTTTAGAATGATATTGTCAGGCCTATCTTCTTCATCTGTATTAGTCTGGAAGCTGAAATGAGACTAACCTAACATGTGTGACCCTATTGGTACTTGAAATATTAGTGACATAGATTCTAGCATGGTAGCAGCAAGAACACACACACTACCAAGGTAGGAAAAACTGACAAACATGTGGAAGACATTATTAGAGAACATCTGTTTAAATGGTAGGAAGTTGTTGTGAATCTTTCCACTATCTAACCATTCTTATTGTAATTAGGTGTTGCTGAGCTGGTTCCAACTCATAGCAACTCAATATAAAACAGAACGAAACACTGCCCTGTCCTATGTCATCCCCACAACTGTTGGTATGCTTGAGTCTGTTGTTGCTGCCAGTGTGTCAATCCATCCCATGGTGGGGAGAGGGGCTTCCTCTTTTTTACTGATCCTCCAGTTTACCAAGCATGATGTCCTTCTTCAATGACTCATCCCTCCTGAAAACAAGTATGACGTTTACTTCTGGATTCTAAGGAGCATTCTGACTGTACTTCTTCCAAACAGATTTGTTTGTTCTTCTGATAGTCCATGGTACTTTCTGTATTCTTCTCCAACACCATAACTCAAATTACACACTGTCCAACTTTTGCATACATATGAGGCTATTGAGAACACCATAGCTTGGGTCAGGTGCTCCTTAGTTCTCAAATTCATATCTTTCATCTTGAGCACTTTGAAATGGTATTGTACAGCAGATTTGCTTAATACAATGTCATTTGATGCTGTTCCCATGAGTGTTATTTATGGATCCAAGCACAATGAAGTCTTTGACAATTTTAGCTTTTTATCCATTTATCATAATGCTATTTATTGGTCCAATTACAAGGAGTTATATTTTCTTTACAATGAGGTGTGATCCATATGAGAGCTGTAGTCTTTGATCCTTATCAGTATCTCCGGACCTCTTAACTTCTAGTAAGCAAGGTTGTAACATCTGCATATCACAGATTATTAACAAGTCTTCCTCCAATCCTGATGCCATGTTCTTCTTCATCTATAATCCAACTTCTCAGATTAGTTATTCAACATACAGATTGAATAAATATGATGAAAGATTACAACTCTGATACACATTTTTCCTGATTTTAAACCACTTAATATCCCCCTGTTCTGCTGGAATGACTGCCTTGTGATCTATGTTCAGGTTCCTCATGAGCACAATTAAATCTTCTGCAATACATATTCTTTACAATGTTATCCATTGCTCATTATGATTCACACAATCTAAAGCCTTTGCATTGTCAATAAAGTACAAGCAAGCTTATTTCTGGTATTCCCTGAAATCAGACAAGATCCATCTGACACTAAAAATTATATCCATAGTTGTACCTTCTGTTCTGAATCCAATTTGCATTTCTGGAAATTCCCTGTCACTGTTAGAGCCATTTTTTATTATCCTTAGCAAAATTGTACTTGCATGTGATAGTAATGATACGGTTTGAAGATTTCTGTATTTTATTGGGTCTCTTTTCTTTAGAATGGGAACACGTTATGGATCAATTAGTTGATACCAGGTGGCTGTTTTCCAAATTTCTTAGCATAGATGAGTGAGTGCCTCAAGTGTTATATCGGTTTTCTATCAACTACACATACTGCTCCCTTCAGGGTGTTTTAATCAGGTGTTGGTTGTAGATGCTGCTCTGGTGTATAGCAGCTGGTATTGGCTATTTCCCTATAGGTGGGGTTTTACAGGGTGCACTTGTGGCTTGGCTGTGTGGCTGCAGTTGCTGTCTCTTGTCAGGTGAGGCATGAATAGAAACTTTCTCACAAAATATAAACAAGTTTAAAATTCAAGACTAAACACTAAAGTCAAACATCATAAAAACCCAGGAATAATGTATATTTGAAGCTAGGCAATCCAAACAAAATGAAGAGAAAAAGGAACTTTACTGAGGGTGTGTATTCATGTAAGTCTCCCCTCTGTTCACTAGCAAGGAGCTTAACAGACAGAGCAAAATAAAAAAAAAACATGATAAGGAAGACAAGAAGACACTCACACTCCTGTTTCTGCAGATCACTGGCTGGTTTCTGCACTGGGAACATTCTCCTGTTCCTTTCTCCTCTCACTCACACCCACAATGACTGCAGCATCTGCTAACTGCCCCAGAGCAGAAGTCACCTTTTTTTTTTGCTCCTGTTCCAAATGCTTACGCTTGATAAGTATTTGAACCACTTAATAATCTCTTTATCTGAAGTTCAGAGTTCCAGAATGGCCCTCTAAAGTTGTTTTACCTGGTTTTCCGTGCTTTCACTGATGGGGGTCTGCACAGTCTTTCTGCTTTGTACCATCAAGCCCAGCCTCCCTTTAATGGAAATATAACTTCAGTGTGATAGAAAAGAGTTAAGGCAATAAAATGCTGAAAAGTTTTGCTGCAACATCTTGGAATTCATCATTGAATGTGTGTATTGTGTGTTGGAGTGGGGCAGAAAGGAAAGAAGTTTGAAGTAGGAACACTGGAGAAAGATGTATCATTATTTACTGAGTAAGAGAGTCATTCTTAGGCCACATTTTCTACAAATTAATTCTTCTCACTCAAAGCAATAGGATAGGTAGCAAATTAGAAAGTATGTGTCACAATATATATGTATTAGAAATAGTGTTTATCTATTGCTACTCAAAATATCTTCCATTTTTGAGGGCAGGATCATTATTTCTCTTGGAAATTCTTTACCATCCTCTAGTCTAGAAATATGAAAAGTATACCTCTGTAATGATTCATTTCTATATTTTCAAACACACTAGGAAGTCAGCTTACACCAAAAAAAAAAAAAAAAAATAAGGCAACATACAAAACAAAGAAGGAGAGAGAGGCACGGCAGCAGCATTTGTTTTGGGACTCTGACTGTCCTGAGGACTTGCCTTGCCCTTACTTGGGCTTGGTTACCTGCAATATCCCAGCATCCTGAGTTTCTTGTTGTACTTAAACTTGTTCAATGGATTCCTCCTACTTGCAAACAAGAACCCTGGTGACTTTAGTGCAATAGTAGCATGCACCTACCAACGGGCCACTTCCACTGAAACAACATAATGATCAGTAGGAGATCAATGTGGTCAGTTTAGACAGGATTGACAGTCCAGACTGTGTGATCAGAGACAGCAAAACCACCTACTATGTTTATCAATTTAATAAAAGGAAAGTTAGGATGGAAACCTTTAGGGCAGTCCAAAATTCCAAATCTCCTGCCTTCTAGTCATTTCTAACTCACGGCGACCTTGTAAGACTGAGAAGAATCATCCCCTAGAGTTGCCAGATCTTTACAGTGGCAAGCTGCCACATCGTTCTCCTATAGTTGTTGTTGTTGTTAATTGCCGTCGAGTCGGTTCCGACCCATAGCGACCCTGTACAGGGTTTCCAAGGGTGTAAATCTTTACGGGAGTAGAAAGCCTCATCTTTCTCCCGCGGAGCGTCTGGTAGTTTCGAACCGCTGACCTTAAGGTTCGCAGCCCGATTCGTAACCACTACGCTACCAGAGCTGCCTGATCTCCTATAGAGTGGCTGGTAAATTTGAACTGCCAAGATTTTGGTTAGATCCAAGTGCCACCCAGGGACCCTTATTCTAGAGTAGTACTTCTCAACATGCAACCATCAGATGCCAAACACCCGCATCCTAATTACTTAGTTGTTGTTGTTGTTAAGTGCCTTCGAGTTGGGTTCCGACCCATAGCGACCCTGTACAGGGTTTCTGAGGGTGTAAATCCTTACGGGAGTAGAAAGCCTCATCTTTCTCCCGCGGAGCGACTGGTAGTTTCGAACCGCTGACCTTAAGGTTCGCAGTCCGATTCGTAACCACTACGCTACCAGAGCTACCAGGGTCACTATGAGTTGGAACCGACTCCACAGTACTTAACAATAATTACTTAGAGTGATTGCTAATTTGCAGACTTCGGGGCCCCAGCCTAGACATAGGAAATCAGAATGTCTAAGGGTGAGAAAGGCAGCCCTAAGAAAGACTAAACTGATTCTAATGTGGGTTAAAGGTTAGAGCATTGCTTTAGACAAATTGTTGTATTATTACTAGGATGCTGAGGAAATGTGACTTTGAGAGACAACATACACAATTAGGGTAGCAGTTGTGTAACATTCAGAAACACATGTAGGAGACAAACCTACATTGCATATTTCCATGTGGTACAATTTCTGGAGACGGATAAATTGCAAATAAAAAGCATAGGACCTTAGAACACCATACGAAAAGTAAACTAGGACTAAAGTTTCATCTGTTTATTTATTTCAAGGGTTAAATGTTGACCTGATTTTCTGAGTAACTAAAATGATTTCTGCATCTTTGTTGATGATGGATGAATATGTTTTTATGCCATTGCAAATGCCCAACATATGCATGGGAAATATTATAAAAATCCATTCAAATCAATAAATTAAATTTCTCCTCTTCTGTATCAAATATATTTGTCATTGAAATGCTGATTTCAACTTCCATTAACACTGTCCATCAGATTCAGCCAAATTTTCTCACCTCAAAAGCAGACTTCTAATTTTATGGCATCTATTGATTTGAAGGATCTTAAATCAGAAAGCCAAACCTATACAATTTTAAGAGGAAAACTATTTGCTGCAAGTAAATTTCAAACCAAATGACTAAAATATCACATGAAGAACCATCATCCATGTGATCATTTGCTCTTTGCAACTGATTTCTTTATCTAGCCAGCAAGCACCTGTTTTTATAGGAAACACAGGATTTAATGCCAGTGAGAAGAATCGTTACCACCTAACCATCTTGTCAAATCCACTCCCTGGAACCTCAGGGGTAGAGCCTTCCTACCAGTTTCACTGAGGCCACATTAGCCTTTTCTTCCATTCTTCAATCTTCCATTGTCAGACAGTGCTGGTAATTGGTTTTTAATTGGTTCATTTACCCGGATGATTTATACTGCCTCAGGTAGGTAGGATTTAATGACACCCATTGCAGTACTTTAAGATATTTCACAAATAGATAGGCTGTTGTCCTTCAAGTTAGAAGATCTATACATATGAATGGTATCACTCATCTATCTCTGATCTGGAATAAAAGTCTAATGTATGACTACGAGTGGCAAAAACATGTAGCCAGTATGAACTACATAGTAGACATTGTGCTAGAAGTCTAGTGCTTTGCATACATTATCTCATTTAACAGACATTTTCATAGGAAAAAATATAAACAGAAACCATCACTATCTACAGATTAGCATTTTAAAAAATATTTATAACTGTTTATAACTGTTTCTACCCAACATCCCACATGATCCATTCTTTTGTTCAAAATTAGCCACATCATTATTAATGAAACTATGTTTCACAGTTTTTTCCATTATTGTCACTATTTCTAAGATAGCTTCTTTTATACTTTATTAACTAGGAAAAACCATGAGAAAATGGTAAGTTAGTCACTTTATTTTGAGCAGTCAGGATGTCCCGGAAAATTTTTACAGAGTAGGAAAAAAAACTTAGTTTTGTTACTGATTCTGGGAATAATTGTGTGGCTTTAAGGCAGTTTCTTAACCTCTCAATTTAAATAAGCTCACCTGAAAGAACTCTTGCAGATCTGAAATAATGTGGTTCACTACAAATTTCTAATTTTGATTAATTAGCTACTTGGGATGCTGTCAAATCATCCATAGAATAACCTATACTTGTACTTCAGTGGTCCCTTAAAATATAATTTCTGCTGAAATTGTTTAGAAACATTCTACTCATCATTCAATTCCTTACAAGTTCTCTATTGTTACAGAAATGCTGCACTCAAGTAAAAAAACACTTCCTCGTGATCTCCATCAGTTGAAGAACAAAAAGGGGCAACCAAAAACAGCCAGTTTCTTGTTATATGATTATATGCAGATTCAGATTTTTTTAATCACTAGATATTTTAATCACTTTCTGTTTTTCTACTACAATATGTCATTTCTTCTGAGTAAGTATGCCTTAGCTACCTAGTTTTGCTATGACAGAAATACAACAAGTAAATAGCTTTAATAAAGAAATTTATTTTCACCGTTTAGGAGACTAGAAAGCCAAATTCAGAGTTGCAGCTCAAGGGGAAGGCATTATCTTTGTTAGCGCTGGAGAAAGGTCCTTGGCTCCTTTCAGCATCTGTATGCCTAACATTCCTTGGAGATCTCAATGTGTCTGGGCAGCAGCCTTCCTCTGGATCTAGGATCTTCGCAGCACAAGGACCCCAAGTCCAAAAGAGGTACCTACTGTACTCCTTTCTTGGTACTACTGGTTGCTCTGAGCCCAGCTTGCTTGTTTAATCTCTTTTATATATCACACACAGTTAAGTGTTCCTGAATGCTTGTTCACTGTAATGTTATCCATAGCTTACCGGGATCAACATAGTTGAAAGTCTTGGCATAGCCAATAAATCACAGGTAAACAACTCTCTGGTATTCTCTTCTTTCAGCCAAGATCCATCTAATGCCAGGAATGATATTTCTTGTTTCACATCCTCTTTTGTATCTGGCTTGAACCTCTGGCAGTTACCTATCAATGCACTGCTGTAGCCATTTTTAAATTATCTCTAGCAAAATTGTACTTGCATGCAGTATTAATGATATTCTCCAATGATTTCCACATTCTATTGGGTCACCTTTCTTTGGGATGGGTACAAATATGAATCTCTTCCAATCAGCCAGGTAGCTGTCTTCCAAATTCCTTGGCACAGATGAGTGAGGTCCTCCAGTGTTGCATCAGTTTGTTGAAAGATTTCAATTTGTATTTCATCAATTCCCAGAGTCTTGTTCTTTGTCAATGCCTTCAGTGCACCTTGGACTTTTTCCTTCAGTACTACTGATTCTAGGTCATATACTTCCTCTTGAAATGGTTGAACATTTCTTTGGATACAGTGACTATGTATTCCTTCCATTTTCTTTTGATGCTTTCAACATCATTCAATATTGTGCCCATAGAATCCTTCAGCATTTCAAGTTGAGGCTTGAATTTTTTTTTTAGTTCCCTCAGCTTGAGAAATGTTGAATGTATTTTTGCCTTTTGGTTTTCTAACTCCAGTCTTTGCACATTTCATTATAATATTTGACTTTATCTTCTCAAACTGTGCTTTGAAAATTTTTGTTCAGTTCTTTTACCTCATCATTTATTCCATATGCTTTAGTATCTCTATACTAGAGAGAAAGTTTTAGAGTTTCTTCTGACATCCATTTTGGTCGTTTCCATCTTTCTCATCTTCTTAATGACCTTTTGCTTTCTTCCTGTATGATGTTCTTGATGTCATTCCACAACTCTTCTAATTTTCTGTTGTTAATATCTAATGCATCAATTCTGCTCTTGAGATGCTCTCTGAATTCAGGTGGGATATGTCCAAAGCCAGGAACACATAAAGATTGATATCCTTGGCATTAGTAATTTGAAATGGACTGGTATTGGCCATTTTGAATCAATCATATGATTTCCTATGCTGGGAATGCTACACTGTAAAGGAATGTGTGTTGGATATGGGGGTACTACTCACAATTTTATCTGAACTAGGGAAGAGAAACGAAACATTTCAAAATGTCAGATTTTGTGTCAACTTGACTGTGCCAGGATTTTGTGTCAACATAACTGGGCCACGTTTGACTATTGTTGTTAGTGCTCTCAAGTCAATTCCGACCCATAGCGACCCTGTACAGGGTTTCCAAGGAGCAGCTGGTGAGCTTGAACCGCCAAGCTTGCAGTTCAAACAGCTTTGCAGTCTGGAGCATTTACCCACAGTGCCACACCAGGACTCCTGGGTTTGACTATTAAGAGGTAGTAATTCCCCATGGTGAGATCTGCTATGAGTATACAATCTATAGACAAGAATTTTCCTCAGCGCGTGGCCTGCTTCCAGTATATTTCCATGATTCCTCTTGGAATGTTTGAACATTTCTTTTGTGTACAGTGACTCTCTGTATTCCTTTCAATTTTTTTCGATGCTTTCAACATAATTCAATAGTGTGCCCTTCGAATCCTTCAGCATTTCAAGTTGAGGCTTGAATATTTTCTTCAGGCAAAGCTAGCTTGCTTTTTGCTGTGTCTGTAATCTGCATCTGGCTCTTAGTCCAATCTCTGATCTTTGGACTTGAGCCATGGCCTGCTCTATTGGCTGCCTATCCCAGACATCTTCAGCAGCCTGACATCTTACTTGCCCAGTCTTCCTGCCTGCCAGTCAATCTTGGTTTATCTGACCCACAAAGTTGAACTTGGGACTTGCCCACCTCAACAACTGTATGAGCCATTTCCTTGATGTAAATGTCTCTTTATGTATGCATATGTGAACTTCTCTAGATTTGCGTATCTAAAGATCCCAGTCAAAGATGTACAGAGAGAGGGAGATCTAAGGCTCTGTTGACCAAAAAGGGGTTAGTAATAGCAAAGCTTTTATGTACCTGAGGACATCTATGTATGTTCTCTTAGTTCACCTAATTCTACACTGTCCAATGCTGTAGTCAATGGTCACTGTGGCTACTGAGCACTTGAGATGTGTCGAGCTTAAATCAATATTTATAATTTTTATAAATCAAATAAAAGGGACTCTTTTTTACTCAAAGGAAATTGGGTCAAAATCCTGCTAAAGAATTCTGAAGACCTCCAAATCTTTTGTCTTTGTCATTTCAATGGCCAGTTTCCCACTGATTCCCCCATACAATAACCACCCAAGTTGTTGGATGAGCTCCTCACCCTTCTAATGTTCCTAGGGTCCTCTCTTCCACCCATAAATTTCAAAATTCTTGCTATATAACATAGAAAAAAATTAGCATTTATGGTCCCACTCTATTGAATGTTGGAGTCCTAGAATGGTACTGTAAAATAAACACTGGACATCTAACTATATTGTCAGTGGTTCACACCCATCAGAAACCCTATACAGGGCTGCTGAGTCAGAACTGACTTGCTAGCACTTCACAACAACCACAATTATTAAATGCTGTCCTTTCCATGTGTTCCCTGAGGCTAGTCCCTTAGAAAATAGTAGCATCTATAGCTATTTGTCCTGGTGTGGTACTGCAGGATAATGCACTGGACTGCAAGGTCAGTTTGAATGGCAAAGTCAGTGGTTTAAATCCACCAGCTGCTCCTTGGAAACTCTAAAAAGGGTCAAGAATAGTCAGAACAAACTTGATAACACTTTACAACAGCAACATTTAAATAACATTTTGGTCTTCTTCATTAAACTTTTAACAACTTCGTGTGAGATCATAGTATGCGAATTAGGAAATTTAATCAAACAAAACTTAACATTCCCAAATTGCTGTCAAGTGGAAGAAAAAAGATTCTTTCCAGAAATAGGTTACATAGGTCACTGTCTTAATTGTGCCTCGGTTCTGTACCAATCATTTGTGTGTTTTCCAGGTGTTCTATCCGGGGCCTTTACCTCTACTGGACCTCAGTAGCAATCCGTTTACAGGGTCACAGCTCTGCAAGCCAAACCTGAGTCATGGTCACACTGTCATAAGACTCCCAAGGATGCCTGCTACCCTTCCTATCAACAGAGCATTGTGTTACCCAATGACTTTAAAAAACATTGTCTCCCCTCCAGCTATCTTATTCTTTTCCTCCAAGTTATGGGAAAGGAATGTAATGTTTTACTATGAGCACAAATGGTGTATTCAAAATGTATCCTATTCTTCAATTTGGCTAACCAAAGTAGCTTAGAAAACAAAACTAAAATTGTTCTTACCACCGAGATAAGGAGAAGATGAAGGTCAAAGAGTGCTATTTTCCCTCTGCTAAACAAAGAAAAAATAAATGCTTTCCAGACATGGAAACATGGAAAAAGTGTGGCTATTAGGAAGGAAATTATTAGTAGATCAAAAATAGTTAAAATAAATGTGAGTGTTCAGAACTTGACTGGAGAGCAACCTAATCAGCCAATGAAACCCTTTTGAATTAATAATGAATGTCTCATCTCAACTTGAAACAAATCTGTCTGCTCTATTGGAAACATATAATATCAAAGAAGAGGAAAGCTATCACATAAAGGCATGGTAGCATTTGAACATCAATTTGACAGGTAGTGTAATTTTCTTACTAAGAACCGTGAATATCATATTGAAGGCTACTACAGAAATACTACTCAAATTCTCCACATAAGTCATCTGAATAGGAAAAGTTTCAGCACAAATCAAAGGAGATACAGCAAAAAAGGCTGAAGCTGATGAATTTCACTTATGACCAAAAAACCATGACCTTGACTTATTTCCATTTCATACTAATCTATTATCTCTAAACTAGAAACAAGTGGGACTGAAATCAGTCAGAAGCCAGAGTTATTTCTGCTCCAGATTTACTCTAAGTAGCGCTATGTCATCCAAGTACATTTGTATGCAAGTGACAAGAGTCAGAGAATGTTCTGGTCTGATCTGTGATTTTTCTACTATTTTAAGTATCAGGAAAAGATGATAGTGGTTTGAACCTCTGTGTTTCTAGCATATATCACATGCCAGGCATGTAGAAGATGAGAAAGACATTGTATTAATCTTCTTTCAGTGGAATCATAGATACTACATAGAGAAGGGAGCTTTTTATTATACATATAGAAAAAAGTTTTGAGAAGTGTCAAGCTAGAAATTTAATTGTTTTAAAATATGTTTTTTCTATACACATCCCAGAAGTCTGTCACAGTACAGAGTGTGGGAATGCTTCCACTAGTTAAGCATTTCCACTTGAATGTGATTTACAGGAATAAGGGTAAAATTATTACCCTTAATACACAGGAACAGTAATGATATCCCAACCCCCAAATGGTCTCTGGATTCAGGTTTAGTTACAGTTCCCAAGAAATCATCCAAATTTCTCTTAACTGTTTTTGAATGGCCTCCAAATCTTGGGTGAAACTTACTTCTGGCAGGACTAACATCTGAATGGAAACAGAAACCATTGTTGACTTTCATATACAATTAGGTAGCCTTTACCAGTTCTCAAAGATAATCACTTAGAACACAAGTCGCAAAAGAGTCAGCTATAGGTTATTTGAGGAGCTGGAGTACTGGTTTGGCTGTGTAGAATAAGCATTTGACTGCCAACCACAATGGTTCAAACCCACCAGCTGCTCCTTGGAAACCTTGGACAGGGTGGCTATGTATCAGAACTGACTTGACGCACTTAACAACAACAGTGGTACTGTCAAATAAGCACTAGACAGGTAGCTCTAGCACCAGTATTTGGAGTCCACCAGCAGCTCCCTGGGAGAAAGATGAGAAGATTTATACCTCAGAGACCCTAGGAGTTGGAACAACTTGACATCAATTAACAACAATAATATAGGTTGTTTATTAAGCACAGTGTTAGAGCAAAAAAACAGGAGTCAATATTTTAAAATAGGTATTATTTTAAATTTGCATTTCCACTTTCTTTTAAACATTTTGAAGATATGACTGCCTAGGACTCACACTACCTCCTGGTAATAATATGCAAGAGCTAGCATCTTTGCCTGACTTAAAATCTCCAGTACTGTACCATCCCAGTAGGCCAGCTCAGCTAATCACAATTACCAAGCAAACTCCTGTTAAGTAATTTTGGGTTAAGAGCTTTATCAACAATGTCTAGATCCATGAAAGCTCCAAATTATAGCAAAATTATAAAAGGACAACTTTATGAAAGTGTTCTCTACTTGTACAACTACACGGAAGTTGATGGTGAAAACCAGAGTTACTAAAACTGGCACCACCAAAGGTTTTATAGTTTCCAGCTTCCACAGGATCCAGTGACGTTTTTTATGTTCTTTGATCAACTCCCTTTCATATTATTTAAAAAAAATTAAAATACTCTACTCTTTAATTCTTTCACCCATGCTTCAGTCACCAGGGGCCGATTTCCCAATAAGCAAAGTAAGTATGAATTTACTTGTTGTGGATAAAAATATATGAAACTGTTTACTACAGATCAGTAAATAAACACAAGGAAGCTGATGCTTACCTTGTTTCTTGAGTAATCTGCTCCTGGTCTTCTCAGAGAAAATACTCACTCAATTAATCATCCTTTTGAAATACTTGCATATTTCACTTCTATCGCTTTACAGTTGCATGTCCTTGGTTAATCCTATGAAATTTTGTTAGCCTTTATTCTTCTCCTTAGGCATTTGAAGCTACTATGCCTTTCTCCAAGTATAAATACTGTTTCATCTGTCACCTCCTCAAACCTCATAATTATCAGTGTATCATGGATTCTGTCCTTCATTCTCTTCAGTTGTGGGGTGAATTGTACCCTCCAAAAAGACATACAGAAATCCTAACCCTTAGTACCTGTGTATGTGACTTTCTTTGGAAGTAGGTCTTTGCAGTAATCAAGGTAAAATGAGATCATCTTGGTTTAGGGTGAGCTGTCATCCAGTATGACTGGTATCTTTAAAAGAAGAAAAGAAACACAAGCATATACACCAGGGAGAATGCTGTGTAAAAGCAGAGCAACAGATTGGAGTGATACATCTACAAACTGAGGAATACCAATGATTGTTGATAACCACCAGAAGCTAGAAGAGAGGCAAAACCTCACAGAGTTCTCTCAGAACTTCCAGTGGGAACCAGCCTTGCTGGCACCTTGATTTGTGGAGTTGGTGTGATGCTGTGGATGAATGTGCTGGACTGCAAGGTCAGTTTGAACCACAACGTCAGTGGTTCAAGCTCACCAGCTACTCCTGGGAAATCCTATGCAGGATCACTATGAGTTTGAACCCACTGATGGCACTTAACAAGAACAAAAGCAATGATAATGTTGTCTATGTGGACCTTCAACACCTCCAATGCTTTGTTCCATTGTTCATAAGGTCACCAAGTGTCACAGCCAATTTGGGGCAACTGACAAAAATAGCAACAGTACCTGCTCACGGCAAGATAAAGGACGTTGGTCCAACAAATATTTTTTTTCCCTTATTTTACTACATTACACTTCTCAATCCTCACAGTTACGTGAGATAAGAATTATTAATTATAGGGTAGAGAAAATGAGGTTCAATTAAATTATTGGGTTATAACTTATAACTAGCAGAACTAGTATATCAAAACCTCCAAAACCCATGCTTTATCTCATATATATCCCAAGTAATTTATTCAATAAATGATCATTGAATAAGTGAATGTTCGAATAAATAAATAAAAGTTGTCAAATCAATGCCAATATTTACACAATTAATTGTTAGGATAATCTGTTCTACTATTTTAATGTTTAATGAGATATCCTTAGCATTATTCATCACTACATTTAACTGAATTCATTTCCCTTTATACTCAAATTAAATAAAAAGTGTCTCAGAGATTGTCTCAAAGAGAATATGAAGTTTAATATAGTAATTTGAATTTTCATATATCAATTTGTTTCTTCAATAACATATGAGGTTTCATATGTACACAGTTTAATATACTATGGAACTAAATGTAAAATAACTCAATTTCAAATCAATGTGAATAAATGTGAAGATTTCAGTATTTTTTGTTCTATGGTGTCTCCTAAGGTTATTGTTATGGGCTTAATTTAGATTTTGAATATTTTATTGTAAGTCATAGTCATTGTAAATCTATGCAATCATTAAAAACACTTTAAGAGGATTACTTTTAACAAGAGAAACACCATTAATATATAAGAGGACTTCAAGAAGTTCATTAAAAATTTTTATCATTCAATTTCATTTTTCCATAAACTTTTTGAAACCTCCTTGTACTATAGACTATCAAATGTGTTTTGGTTAAAAAAAAAATGCATATTTTACATAGTTACAGTTATATTCCCTTTTTAGCTGCACTAGGAAATGCTAATAATAATACTACAATTAATTAGTAATACATATTCATTGAAATTTTGTGTCTTGAGGACCTATTCAGTTACATATTTGTGTTGTCCACTGGGACGCATATTCCAGACCTAAGGTTGCATTCAGTTATAGATAGTAAAAATTAAATGGAGCTATGAGATCATCTAGCCAGCCTGGTGCTTTTATGACAAAGAAAAAGAGGACCAGAGACTATGTATTCTTTGCCCAATGTAACCAAGTCAGAAGGCTTATCAAGACGAGAACTTCATCTTTAGATGCCTAACTCAGTAAATATTTTATACTAAAATAATTTTTACAGTCAGTATATTTTCAATAATGAAACAATAGGAAAATCGTTTTTTAAAAGTCAATTCAGTATGCCAGGTAAGGGCCCTATAGACGAATTTTCCTTTCTAAGGTTATCAGCTTTTACTTCACAGTATATTGCTTATTAATTTTAGATCACTATA
>NW_006408550.1:11372288-11374421 GCF_000296735.1 Chrysochloris asiatica
GACAGACTGGAGTTGTCCCATAACGTGTCCAAGGCTGTAAATCTTTATGGAAGCAGGTAACCACAACTTTCTCCCATGGAAAGAGCAGCTGGTGGGTTTGAACTGCCAACCTTTTGTTTGGCAGCTGAATGCTGTAAATACTACACCATTAGGGTTCCTTAAACTACCACCTTTTATATATAAATACATTGTTTATAAGCAAACACATTCACTGATTGAGGAAATGTTTTATTCTTCATTCTAATGATTTGGTACAGGTAACGTTTGAATGTGACAATAAGTAAGCTGTTAAGAGTGTTATAATGACCCCAAATATTTCTTTTTACATGACATTCAATAACGGTTCAAACCGATTTTGAAGTCCAGCGTATTAATCCACAGCACCACACCAGACTTCCGGTGTGTCGCTGTAGGATAATGAGTTGGACTTCAAGGTCGGTTTGAACCACAAGGTGGGCAGCTCAAGCTCACCAGTTGTTCTTTGGAAACCCTATACAGGGTCGCTATGGGTTGGAACCAACTCGAGGGCACTTAACAATAACAACATTAAATAACAATGTTGATGTTATTTTCATCTTTCTTCTGGTAACTCTTTCATCCTATTTCCAAAGAAGGCAGTGTGCTCTGGGTTTCCTTTGTTTGCTTCTGGAACTCACACAGAGGAAAGAAAGTTGGTGGTGGTTGCAGGCTGGGAATTTAGGTCTGAAGGAAACAAAGGGAGACTGGGATAGTAACTCATTTAAAAAGTAAACAGGAAACAGATACAAAGAGCGTGAGAGAGGAAGTAGAGTAAGTTAGGTGAATGTGAAGTATTATCATGGTATAATTTTAATACGTATTGCACTCTGTTTTGCTCTAAAGTTTTGAAACAATTTCAATCAACTAGAAGAGAATTTTGCCAACAATGAAATGTTTATCTCATTGTATTTGTGTGGAGAGGCTATCACGAGAAGCCAGTGCCAAACAAAGATACCTGTTACAGAAACTAAACACATAGCTTCCAGTTGGTGTTTTACTGCTGAAAAGTGTCCAGAAATGGTTATAACTGAATAGTCAATTCTTATGCTTCTCTAAGGGCATACAGCTCCCCCACTTTATTTCAAATGCTCTTGTCTCTGGAGATTATGTGACAAATGAGGTTGGGGTGGATGAGAAGTGATTTAGCCACCACTTCAGATTATTTTCTCTGGTGCATCCAAATTGTCTAAAATAATTTTTTTCTTAAGAAATAGATTTGGGTTTATATTATACAGAGGAGGAAATTCTGAGGGAAATAAAAGCACACGTCAAAAGATAAAATAGTGCAGCAAAAGGATTCATTGCCTAGGTAACTTTTTTTCTTCTCATTTTATTTTGCGGTAAGTTCTCAATGGACTGATTCATTTAAGCTATGATTTTTATTCATATTTTTAAGCTGTTGGGCCTGATGTTGAAATCTCCCTTGTCACCAGTTAGACTTACTAGTTTTAATGATTTGGGTTTTAAATGAAGGTCATTATGTAATATCCTGCATTGCATACAGATTATAAAGTTCCTGCCGGCTTTCCCTTTTAATTAAATTATTCTTTCAAGTGGAATATAGGAGTAGAAAAGTCCATCTTCTTTTTATATTGAAGAGATTCTATAGCCAAACTTTCCTGCTTTATTAGTAATGAATATTTAAAATAATGTTCTTCAATACACCTTGATTGGATCTAAAAAAGAATTATTTGTTTAATACATCTTTGACCTCTTGTGACTTACTTGCCTACATTCTGCAAATAATATCATTAAAAACCTGGCTCATCAGACCATATATATATTGTTGCTGTTGTGTGCTGTCGAGTCGGTTCCGACCCATAGTGACCCTGTATAGGGTTTCCAAGTAGCAACTGGTGAGCTTGAAACCACTGACCTTGTAGTTCAAACAGCTTTGCAGTCTGCTGCATTGACCCACTAGAACTTGCTCTCTTTATATACACACACACACACATACACACACACATATGGTATTTATGTCCTGTGTAGTTGGTTCCAACTCATAGCGACCCTACAGGTTTTCAAAGAGCAGCGGGTAGATTTGAACAGTTAACATTTTGCTTAGCAGTCACATGCTTATCCTACAACACCACACCAGGACTCTCTCTCTCTCTC
>NW_006408550.1:11375014-11405327 GCF_000296735.1 Chrysochloris asiatica
TATATACATGTTGTTGTTGTTAAGTGCTATCAAATCAGTTCCAACTCATAACAACCCTGTCTAGGGTTTCCAAGGAGTGGCTGATGGATTTGAACTGCCGATCTTGTAGTCAAATTGACTTTGTGGTTCCGTCCATATCCTACAGCACCACACCTGGACTCTTGTATGTACGTATGTACTATATATCTTTGTTGTTGTTGTTAGGTGCCGTCGAGTTGGTACTGACGCATAGTAACCCTATGCACAACAGAATGAAACACTGCCCAGTCCTGGGCCATCCTCACAATCACTATTACGCTTAAGCCCATTGATGCTGCCATTGTCCCAAACCATCTGGCTGGGGGGTTGGGGGGCCTTCCTTTTTTTTTCTCTGACCCTCCATTTTACCAAGTGTGATGTCCTTCTCCAAAGACTGGTCCTCTCCTGATAACATGTCTGAAGTTTCAGAGACAAGGTCTGGACATCTGGCTTCCAAGCAGTATTCTGGCTATATTTCTTCCAACACAGATCTGTTTGTTCTTTTGTCAGTCCATGGTATTTTCAATATACTCCCCCAATACCATAACTCAAATGCATCAATTCTTCTAAGGGCTTCCTTATTCACTATCTAACTTTCACATGCATCTGAGGTTATTGAAAATACCATGGCTTGGGTCAGGCACACCTTAGTCCTCAAACTGACATCTTTGCTCTTGAACACTTCCAAGAGGTCTTGTGCAGATTTGCCTAATGCAATATGTCATTTAATTTCTTGACTTCTGCTTCCATGAGTGTTGATGGCTTATCCAAGCAAAATGAAGTCATTGGCAACTTCAATCTTTTCTCCATTTATATGGATGCTATTTATTGGTCCAGTGGTGAGGATTTTTGTTTTCTTTACATTGAGGTGCAACCCATACTTCATTGATAAGTATTTTAAGTCCTCTTGGCTTTCAGCAATAATATGTACATAAATATACATACACATAAACATCGTGATTTTACCCTTGATTTTCCAATATCTCTTACCTACATGAGACAATCAGGAGAAAGGCAGTTGTATAAATTTCGAAGACAAACACAAGACTTAGCAGTAGGTCTGTTGATTAGGACTCCAGAGCAAGGAAATAACTAGAATCTGAGGAAAACAGTCAGGAGGCAAAATTTGCTGGAACAGCAAATCAATGGGAGAAATTCTGGCAGAAAGGCAGATACATTTATATATATATATTTTAAGGTTTTATTTTGATTTGAGTGAAAGTTTACAGGACAGATCATCAGTTTTACATTCAACAGATCATACACCTTGTTTCATTACAATGATTATAATCCCCTCCATGTACCATCAGTTACCAAGATTTCTCTCTATTCACTTTAGATAGATAGATAGATAGATAGATAGATAGATAGATAGATAGATAGATAGATAGATAGATAGATAGATTTTAAACACTCAGGTATATATAATAATTTACACCACCAAAGAGCACATTCTGCAAGTCTGCCTCCTGGCCGCCAGCTTTCAGCTCCTCCCTTTCCATGAATCTAGAATCCTCAGCCGAATGTCCCCATCTCTGCCTCCATCTCTGGTGGCGCTGCTTCTCTGGATAAGGTCCCTCATTCCACTTGTGCTTTTCACCCTTGATGGTTCTAGGGTCCTTTTTTTCTGGACTGTAAGATTAACTACTCTCCTGTTTCTCTTATAAAACTTCTACTTTTACAATGGTGACAGTCACAATTAGTCCTGATAACTATTACTCACTATTGAATCATAAGAATCTTATCCTCATCTCTTTTAACCAGACCCATCTAGACAAGATGAAAACTATTCAGTGGGGACTCTTTCTTCTCCCACACACTCTCAAACTAAATTCTATCTTGAAACCTTGTAAGCCAGTCACTTCGTGGAAAGTCAGATACATTCTAGCTAGCACTTCAACTAGGACACCAAGAAGTTAAGTATGAATTAGAAGAACATGACATTCTCAGGCTAGAAAGTTAGCTCAAAACTTCAAAATGTGAATCATTATACCAGAAATCATCCATCCAGGAAATCATATTTGAGGGCCAAGGATTTTAAAACTATCCTGAATAGGCCCATCAACTTGGCAAAGTTAATTGCACTTGAAGGAAGGCAAAAAAACAGGACTCCAAAAGTGAATTTTGAGATGGAGGCAGGGAGAGTAGACACGGCAATAAAGATCAGCTATTGTTCTCTCTTATCTATTGCCACCATGAACAGTGTCAAAAAGTTGGACCAGAACTGCTAGAAGATGACATCTGAGTGCCTTTAGAATCTTCCACCTCTGAAAGTTAGTGCTTTTAACCTCCCTAGATGGTCTCAACTATGCAGAATAATAAACACTTGTTGGGTGGCACCCATAAATCAGTGGTCTGATGAGATGATCAATTTGCAAAATCCCTGCAATTCTTTTAACTGACACTATCAGCTCAACCCTAGACTTGCCCATCTGAGCTTCAGTCTGTAAGTTAGATGACTCTGTAAACAGTTGATGACTAATGATTCAGGGCCCCTTGTTTATTTGCTTGCTCTGAAATCTGATCTTGTTTTTCAGATACCTTTCTAAGTCTGCTATAGAGCTAATTGTTGGCAGATGTGGCAAGTGTTTTGAGCCAAGATATAGTATTTGTTTGCACAGTCTGATTTTTCAGCCTTAATCAATATCAGGTCATGGCAGCTGGTGTTTATCAAGGCTCTGTGTAGCATTGCCCATCCACCTGACAAAACAAGATTTGTTCATGGGACCCTTATTTAAAAGCTTTAAATGTGGGAATTCCACTGCTATACTCATTAAATTTTGTTGAGAATCTCTAATAATTAATGCATGAGCTACATTCAATTTTCATTTATTTACATGTAAATAATTTTAAGAAAAACAAGGTAAACAATTTTTTTAAAGGTAAGATATGTCCTTCTAAAATTCATTAATATTTACCTTTTAAATTCACCATGTATGTTAATTTGGGCTCAAAATTATACTAAATCTTTATCCTCTATGTGGGTGTAGCTCATATAACAAAGCTTATACATTTTTTTTTTTATCCTTAGTTACAAAAAGTGACCTAACAGCTCAAACTACAGTGACGATCCTGAGCGGAATCCTCCAAATTAATTTTGTATTAACTTTCCTTTCTTTACTGACAGAGCCTCTACTTTCCCCTTACATGCCAAATCAGTATGGTGAATTATTTTCATGACTTTCCTCATTGTTTTAAATAAATAAAAGATTAGCATTTCAGTTCCCCTGTTTACATTACATTACAAATTCCATAAGCCACAGGAGTATTTGTGTTTTCAATTTTTATGCTTTTTTTTTTTTTTCAAGGGCGCATGAGTTCATTTGATTTGTTTCATCTACCAAAAATATTTTAAGAGGACGACACTGTGGAGAAGTATTTATTTGAAATAGATGTGAATAATTTGCAAACTCTGGGATGGCACAGTGGTCTTTGCTAATGAAACAGAAAGGCTTTTATTCTGTAGTCTCCCTGACACTGTGGGAAATAAAATCTCAAAGACACCTAAGCTGTTATTAAAATGATTTTAGTTTAGGATTATGTCTGCTTCTTGGCTTATAATGTATCTAACATAATGTGATTCAAAAGGCAATTTTACCCGTTTTTATGCCATCTCTGCAGCTACGAGATACTTTGCAGTGATGTGGACTAAAAGTTATCTGAAAGTCTTACAAAAAACTATACATAACAAATTGTTATATGGTAGAAGAGCACAAAGTAAAAGAAATATCTTCAGTTTTTGAAAATACTGAAAGTTTTAAATATTTTATACTGTTGCTGTTGTTGAGTGCCATAGAATCGGTTCCAACTCATAGTGACCCTTAGCAGGGTTTCCAGGAATGAACTGCCAGTCTCCCAGTTAGCAGTCCAGCGCTTATCTACAGTGGCACACCAGAACTCCATATTCTATATTATTGTTGCGGTACCAGATTTTCTTAAACATAAGAAAACCAATTGCTGTCTAGGAGACTCTGACCCATTGCAACCCCACGTGTGCCAAAGTCAACCTGTGCTCTATAGGCTTTTCAGTGTCTTGTTTTTCTGAAGTAGACTGCCAGGACTTCTTCCTAGGTGCCTTTGGGTGGGCTTGAACCACTAACCTTTCAGATAGCAGAAAGCACATTTACTATTTATTTGCACCACCAAAGGAGTTTGCCAAATATAAAATAACCATGAAACAGGACACTCTTCTACTTTTGTAGTGTGAAGATCTAATTAAGGTCATTATCAAATTGTACCTACAAACATTTAGGGAAGGAAATGAAGTAGTCAGATGTTTACTTAAAATATTTAACATAAATACCATAGCTGTATTGTGTTTAAAATTGCTTATTATGTAAGACAGTAAATTTTAATATTTCTTTCTTTATTCTCTAGGTTCATGAGGAGCGGCTGGTGAACTTGAACCACAAACTTTGTAGTTCAAACTGACTTTGCATTCCAGCCCATTACCCACAGTCCCACACCAGGACTCCTAGCAAAGTAGAGGATCATTGAAAAAGAGAAAGACCCCCAAGTAGATGGATTGATACAGTGACAGGACCAGTGGACTCAAACATGACAACAATATGAAGATGGGGCTTGACCAGGACCCAGCAGTGTGTTTCATTCTTCTGTGCGTGGATGGCTATAGGTTGGAAATGACTCTGTGGCACACAACAACAACACTTTCCTTACTATTTTTATTCATTTCTTCACACACGTGCTTGTTCTTTTTATAAAAAAATATTTTATTATTGTTGTTGTTGTTCAGAATATACACAGCAAAAAGCATACACCAATTCAAGTTTCTTTCTATATATACAATTTGGGGACATTGACTACATTATTCAAGTTGTGTGACCAGACTCACCTCCTTGTCCTTCTACATTAGCATAAACTTACTGCCCCCTAAGATTCCTATCAATTCTTTCCAGTTGTTGTTGTTTTCAATTTTGTCCCACATATATAGGTGACACACTCTTTTTGACTTCCATATCTTAGCTATCATTAAAGCAACTTTGTTGTTGTTGTTTTAAGTGTCATTGAGTTGATTCTGACTCATAGCAACCCCGTATAGAGTTTCCAAGGAGTAACCAGTGAGTTTAAGCTGCCAACCTTGTGGTTTACATTCCCGTGCTGATCCTACAGTGTCATGCCAAGACTCCAACTTTGGAGGGTAGTAAGCAATATTTTCCAGAGAATGTTATTGTTTGTAAAATAATATTTTCTCCATTCCTTTATGACATAGCCCAGTAACGCATATTCTGCAAGAACAGAAACCCTGAGCTTAACATTGGGACACACTTCTCTTTGTTGTTTTCATTTCTAAACCATAATCAAATATATAGCTACATTTAAAGCAGTGTTTAATAAGATTGTAGGAAGACTCATTAACAACCTGTGATATACAGATGATACAACTTTTCTTGCTGAAAATGAAGAGGTATTAAAATATTTGTTGATGAAGATCAAAGACCACAACCTTCAGTGTGGGTTGCACCTTAAAATGAAGAAAATAAAATTTATCATCACTTGACCAATAAGTAATATGATAAATGGAGAAGATAGAAGTTGTCAAAGACTTCATTTTGCTTAGATCCACCAACAACACTCATCGAAGCCACAGTCAAGTTATCAAACAATGTATTGCATTAGGCCAATCTACACAAGACCTGTTTAAAGTGTTCAAGTACAAAGATGTCACAGTTTGAGAATTAAGTGCACCTAACCCAAGCCATGATATTTTCAATCACCTCATATGCATGTGAAATTTGGACAGTAAGTAAGGAAGACCACGGAAGAATTGATGCATTTCAGTTATGGTGTTGGAGGAGAATATAAAAGTACCATTGACTTCAGAACAAACAAACAAATCTGTGTTGAAAGAAGTACAGTCAGAATGCTCCTTGGAAGCCAGGATGGCCAGACTTTGTCTCTCATACTTCAGATATGTTATCAGGAGGAACCAGTGTCTGGAAAAGGATATCATTTGGTAAAGAAGAGGGACAGCAAAAAAGAGGTAGACCCCGAACAAGATGGATTGGCACAGTGACATCAACAATGGGCTCATGCATAGCAGCAATTGTGAAGATGGCACGTGACCCGGTAGTGTCTCATTCTGTTGCCCATAAGGTCACTATGGATCTGAACTGACTGGATGGTACCTAACAACAACAACAAGCTACAATTTATGACCCAATCCAACATTTAATGGGAAATAAATATCTATTGAAGTTTTGTTTCCTCTTTTACACCAATCCCATCATTTAACCTCTAACTTAAGAAGGTATAGATTTATGGTTGACACTAACAAGGTGACTTGTCTAACAGAATGCTGTTGTTAAAAATAAGCTAATTGAGAAAATACCTTCATGATGAGTTATTCTTTAAAGACTCACATACAAAACAATTAATTCCCTAGTTTAAAAGATAATGGGGAATTGTGGGGAAACCCCTCTTATACTCATGAAGGCACACTGCATTCTTCCCTCAAATTATTTGTTTATCCTAGTATCAGTTTTGCTTTCTAATTACAGTAAAAGACAGTCTACTTCAAGTTTTGTTTAAATATATATCTAATTATTTAATAAATAACACATTATTCAATATTCTAATATATTGAACTTATATGTTGAAAGTCTCCCACTTAACCCATCTGTTCTTTATCCAATTCCTGCCCTGAAAACAGTCAATGTTACCAATTATGTACCATTCTAAAGTTTGTGTGTCATTTTAGATAGAGGAGCTTCAAAAAGTTCATGGAGAAGTGGAATTAAAGACTAATGGAATTTCTCAACTAACTTTTTGAAGCCCCTTCATATATTTTATGTCTATATGAGCAAATACATACGTGCATTAATTTATCTCCTTTCAAATATAAATTGTAGCAATCTATATATATTGGTCTATACCTTACTTTTTGTGCAATGTTATTAATAATTCCAATTTATAGGTTATTCTAATAGTTTGCTGTTACAAATGATATTGCAGCAATAGATGGGGGAAACAACCTTGCGTATATCTCATTTTGCACAGAATGGCTTTATCTGCAGCATGATTAGTAGAAATGCCAAAATGCTTCATAATAAGGTTTATCCCCAGTAAATAATATATGTGCAGTTTCTGCCCTCCATATTTGAAAACATTTTTGAAAATGATTACATGCTAACAGCTGTACTATCACAAAATCAAATATATTTAAATCATGGAGATAAAATTGTCATAAAGTGATCTGAAAGCAGCTGCATTTCGCTATATGCTTAATAGTTAAGGAACAGTTAAAAATGATCAGAACAATGGAATAATTGAGGTGCAATGAGCCTTAAGTAATAGGCTTTTGGCCAATAGTTTTCATAGGAAGAAGTGCCCCTTTGAAAATGTGAGTCAGAAAGTGCCTGATGTACCAGGGATAGACAGACTAAGCTCTCCAGCTTCAAACTTCCATCTACTAGTAAAAATTTAACGTTTTCCCTTAGGTGACATTATGTTTTTATCATCCATATAGTTTCTGAAGGACTAATGTCATATGTTGGTGACTAAATATTCAAATTATCTAACAGCATAAAACAACATGAAGATGTTTTTAATCAGGACTCCATCTATGTCATCAATCTGTTTGACTATACAAATTCCTACTGGAAAAGATAAGTTGTTTGAATTGCCACACGTGTTTTGGTTTTCTCAATATTTTAATTTTGGTAAAACAAAGAAAGCATACCAATTGCCATGGAGTCAGTTCTGACTCATTATGACATTCTGTATGCAGAGAAGATTTGTGTTACGTAGGGCTTTCAGAAAACAGATCGTCAGGCCTTTTTTCTGAGCTACTCCTGAGTGGATTCAAACTACTAACCTCTTGGTTAATTTGTGCCACACAGAGACTCTTTATAGTTAATTACATAATCCTTATGTGACTATATACTGAAAGCTGCAATCATGTAATAGAGACTTATTAAAGATTTTTATTGTTTTGTTTTCTTCCCAAGGAAAATATAAATTATACTGTAAATTGTTAATTTTCTAATAATATTTCCTCTTGTGATCATTCTTTGTGCTCTGTTAAGCAATGATATCTGTACAAATACCTTGTGCATATTTGTTGAATTAATAAATAAATTTATACTAGTTATCAATTGTCTTTCATAGACAAACTGTTTTTAAGAGGTATTTGCTCTGAGGTAATGGTTTATTTGGTCATAATTGTCTATTTTTATGGAAAAAAGTGTTAAAAAGGTATAGGTATACTGTTCTGTATATTAAACAACCAACCAGGATAAATTTATGTATATTCATCCCTTAGCGGGGTGGTATAGGTTGAAGCTACATCTTTTTCTTATTACAAAAGTAGTAAATGTTCAGATATTTCAAGAAACAGACATGCATAAAGAAAGCATAGAGCTCATGCAATCTTACCTAGCACTAGAACTTCAGTGCTTACTTACCTGAGAGGAAGCTGGGTCCTATTTCTGATCTCTTAAGTAAATTCTACATTAGGGTCCCTGACACATGTCATGGAACTTCTTCCTCACCAGCATTTAGTTCCCACTGGCTTTGACTCTGCCTTAACTGTGGGTAACAAGGATTTGCTAATTGAAGCCTTAACAAGTACCTCTTCTTTCTGATACCCACCTAAACTTTGTAACGCCTTCCTTTTTATGAAAGATAACTAGACTTGTGTCCAGAGACTGCATGTGGGCTGTGACCTGTACTTTACTCCTATCTGGTAGTAAAAGAAGCTGGGCCCCTGACCCCCTTCCTGGCTCTGTCTCTATTCCAGTTGTTGGCCAGGGTTGTAGTTTTTTGTTTGTTTGTTTTTTCTTCAGGAAACTTCATACCCCAGCCAGTTCCTTTCAGTTCTGAGTTTGGACCTCGTCTCTGAAATCCTTCACATCACCTAGCATGAACTTCCTTGTCCTATGCCTTATTCATTCACCTAATGCTGAGACTTCTTGCTACTACCTAAAAACCATGCCAACTGTTCTTGGGCCTGATTCTTTGATGTCACCACACTTTATCTTTTCTGCATTAACATTAATTTGTTACTTTACTCCTTTATTTCTATTGGATTTCCCCAGTGTTTCATCCTTAGAGCCTTAGAAAGTTCCACCTTGAAGAATTCAGGAAGCCTAATGTCCATAGAAATAAAATTTCAAGCAATGTCTAGTTATTCAGACTCATAACCCTTGGATTCCCATACTAACCAGGTGTGGAATATTATTTATCCTAAAATTATTCACTGCATATATGCACTACTGTATATCTGTTTATTTTAGGAAGTTAATAACTCAGACATTTTACTTACTTTGGAGGCTTCTAATATGGGTCAAATCTCTCATTTTCTGGAGTTACATCCCAAGGGGGGGAAAAAAATCAGAGTTTGAGGATTTGGTCCTAGGGTATTCCTATTATGCAAAGAAAGTACGAGGACCTCTAGCTATAGAGACATCATAGTTCTGGACTGAAGAATGCACACCACAGACTGCTGTAAATTCAGAACGAACAGATTTGAAAGGATGGTTGAGGTGTGCTAAAGGAATTCCTCAACCATCTTATTCAAGACGACATTTAGCAAAAAGCCTGTATTAGCATAACTAGCTTGTTAGGAACTCTCCTAACTTCTGCTTTAAGTTTAATCTTTCACCTTTATCCTCTGGAATCGACAGTAGATGGCAACATCAATTTTCAGCCAGACCAGTACTCCTATTGTTTGTTCTATTTCTGATTTTCTCTTTAATACTTGTAGAAAACTTTTACTAAACAACATTCTTATTAACGGAGAGAAAAGATTGAAATTGTCGAGGACTTCATTCTTCTTAGATCAATCATCAACACTCATAGAAGCTACAGTCAAGAAATCAAATGACGTATCGCATTAGGCAAATCTGCTGCACAAGAACTTTTTAAAGTGTTGAAGAGCAAAGATGTCAGCTTGAGGACTAAGGTGCGCCTGACCCAAGCCATGGTATTTTCAGTAACCTCATATGGATGCAAAAGCTGGACAGTGAATAAGGAAGACCATAGAAGAATTAATGCCTTTGAGTTATGTTGTTGGAGGAGAACATTGAAAGTGCCATGGGCTGCCAAAAGAACCAATAGATCTGTTTTGGAAGAAGTGCAGCCAGAGTGCTCCTTAGAGGCCAAGATGGACAAACTTCGTCTCTCATACTTTGGACAGTCGCTGGAGAAGGATATCATGTTTGGTAAGGTGGAGGGTCAGAGGAAAAGAGGAAGACCCTCAATGAGATGGACTGGCCAGGTGGCATCATTGATGGACTGAAGCGTGGCAACAGTAGTGAGGTTGGCCCAGGATCCAGCAGTGTTTTGTTCTGCTGAGCATAAGGTCACTATGGGTCAGTACTGACTCAATGGCACCTAACAACAACAACAACTTGTCTTGTGATAGCCTCTGCCAATCATCCTGCTTTGATAGTGCAGCAGTTAAGTGCTCAGCTTCAGACCTGAAAGGTCAGCAACTCAGATCCACGAGTGGCTCCATGGGACAAAGCTGTGGCTGTGTACCTCCATATAGATTAAAGCCTAGAAAACTCTTTCAGGCCACCGTACACTGTCCTGTAGGGTCACTGTGAGTACAAATGAGCTCCACAGTCTACAGCAACAGCACTAAGTCACACGTCACTAAAAATGCAATCATTACTCTGGTTGCCTGGCTAAGTCTCAACCTAGCTGTGGTATCTTGAATTTGCTTCATACAGCATTTCTATCCAATGTTATCTTAATTCCCGCCAACTGATTGGGCAGGACCATACAAATAAGCTATACAGGACTGTAAGGCTGGAATTGGTTAATATTGCCATGCAGCCAGGTTTAAAAGGAGCCATCTGAGAAACAGGAACAGATGGTCCCAGACTACTAAGAAGAAAGAAGATGAGTGGAGCATAAGATCCGTACCTAGAAAAGCAGTGACAGCAGATACAATGGCAGAGGTGGTGACATAGAGAGATTGAGCAGCTGCGGGCTCTAGGACCATGGACTGAGGAAACCCGAGTGCCTAGAGACAGGAGACTGCCTTACAGAATGTGCCCTTTGAGCATTCCCAGACTAGCAGGACAAAGGCCAAGAGGTCACATTTCTGAGAGGCTGAAAACTAGAGTGAAGCATGTCAGCAATGTGACAGACAAGAGGCGTTTCTGACTGAAGAACTGCTGTGTTCTAAGATTTTTGATCCTCAATTCAGAAACGTGATCCCTGTTCTCTTCTCAAATAAACCCCATAATCCTGAGTAGTGTTGTGAGTTCTGTGTAGTCATTGCAATAGATGATCAACCCTACATGTGAAGCAGAGAGTGCTGTGGGAGGGATTATTGTTAAGTGCAATTGAGCCAGTTCTGACTCATAGCGATCCCGTATAGGGTTTCCGAGGAGTGGCTCATGATCTTGAACTGCCAACCTTGTGATTCAAACTGACCTTGCAGTCAAGTGCATTAACCCATACTACCACACAAAGACTCCATGGGAGGGACGGTGGGTGTCAAAATAGGGTAACAAAGGCTGTAGAGTATAGGCATGTCTACCTCCACTTCTTTCACCTTACTTAGTCAACCTGTATGCTAAGCAAATCACCCAAGAAGCTGGGTTATATGAAGAAAAACATGGCATCAGGATTGGAGGAAGACTCATTAACAACATGCGATATGCAAATGATACAACCTTGCTTGCTGAAAGTGAAGAGGACTTAAACTATTTAATGATGATGATCAAAGAGCACAGTCTTTGGTATGGATTAAATCTCAATGTAAAGAAAACAAAAATCCTCACCACAGAACAATTAAACAATATTCTTATCCACAGAGAAAAGATTGAAGTTGTCAAGGACTTCATTCTTCTTGTATCAACTATCAACACTCACAGAAACAGCAGTCAAGAGATCAAACGACGTATTGCATTAGGCAAATCTGCTGCACTAGACCTTTTAAAAGTGTTGAAGAGCAAAAATGTCAGCTTGAAGATTAAGGTGCGCCTGACCCAAGCCATGGTATTTTCAATACCTTCATATGAATGTGAAAGCTGGACAGTGAATAAGTAAGACCGCAGAAGAATTGATGCTTTTGTGTTATGGTGTTGGAGGAGAATATTGAAAGTGCCATGGGCTGCCAAAAGAACAAATAGATCTGTGTTGGAAGAAGTATTGGAAGCCAGAGTGCTCTTTGGAGGCCAGAATGGCCAAACTTCATCTCTCATACTTTGGACATATTGTCAGGAGGGCCCAGTCACTGGAGAAGGCTATCATGTTTGGTAAGGTGGAGGGTCAGAGAAAAAGAGGAAGACCCCCAGCGAGATGGATTGGCAAAGTGGCAGCATCAATGGGCTCAAGCATGGCAACAGTAGTGAGGTTGGCCCAGGATCAGGCAGGGTTTCGTCTGTTGCTCATAGAGTCGCTATGAGTTGATAACAACTCAATGGCACCTAACAACAACAACAAACCTCCACTTCACAGGAATCAGCCTTAGGCTGATTTTGAGTTTGATTTTCTTACCCCTTGTAAAGCTAGGGTAGTCAGACATAGCCCTAACATGGTTCTTGCACTAGCCCACAGCTTCTAGTTGTATGAAACCTGTCATAGTCCTGGGCTGTGCCCTGACATAAATTCTAATTTGTCCAACACTTTCTGGGTATCCAGAAACCAGATTCTGTCTAAATGGGTTTGAACTGCCCAATTCTGTTAGTTTGGTTCGAGTTAGTAGTTGGGCATGTAACCATTTGTATCTAGGGACTCCATGTAGGGAAGGAGGGGGACTACCTTAATAGTCTTGGCTATACTTATTTGGAGATAACTTGACCTACTAATGATAATAAACACATTGGTTGAAAAATAAAGTTCTATTGAAAGATGTTAGCTTTTCAAAAGAACCAGCCTTTTGCTGAGAATTTTTTTAGTTCAAGTTGCTCCAAATTCATAATTTTTATACACTCCTTCATGTAACAGAAGTCATAGTTGTCTGGAGATGGAAGGTTATATGAGACTCATTTCTTTAGGAAAACAAACAAAACAGAAACTTTGATATTTTTTTTTCTCATAAATATGTAAGACTGAGATTCAAAAAAATAAAATAAAATGAATAGATGTTTTATAGCAAGTAATCAAAATCAAGAATTCTCAACCATTTTCTTTGCTCGCCTCTGATAAAATTCTGCTAAGTTAAGAGAAGTTCTACTATGAATAGAAGACATTCTGAATACTCAGTGAGCTGACCTATTAGATAATTTTTTCCTTTGCTGTTTGGGCCAAAAGTCCATAAAAAAAATTGATGTTCTTTTCTCAGGTAACATGCTTATTTTTATCTACATGAAACTCATTGATCTCCTTCCAATTTGGTGTTAGCTTCTTCATTCCACTATCATTCCCGAGGTAATGAATGATATTTTCATAGGCATGGCTTGTAATCAATATAGACAAGCTCTGCTCATTGATTTGAGAAAGACCTTTGATCTGGAAAATCACCAATTATGGCTATTTAAAGTAGATTCAATTGGATTAGGCAGAACAGAAAAAGAAAAAGAACCGGTATCCACAGAACTCTTTAATACTTTTAAAACCTAGGAAGACACAATGTTAAATATAAGCCCTCTTAACGAAGAAGAGTTAATTTTCTTTCTTTCAATTTTAAATGAAGATTTTCCTGCACATTCTCCTTTATTTCTGAATCTTTTATAGCTGTGTGATGTGATATTCTTATAAGAGACATCACAGGTACAAGGTAATTGACGATATGCAGTGAGTGTCTGACAACCATCAAATTCTAATTAATAAAAATAGATTCAGCTTAAATATTGATATGCTAAGTATTAGTCTCTTTTTAACTGAAAAAGGTGGACTTCTGGTCCCAGTAAATTAAGTCTTTAAAATATGCTGGCTACCTTGTTGATTGATCGATTGCATTTTCTAGTGGAATTTCTAGTTACTATTATTTTCAGTCTATGACCAAATTTAAATTAGAAATGAGGATGTGGATTATTTCTTGTCTACACGAGACTAATTATTCCCCAGAGTACAATCTATATTACTTAATGTAGAATATTCCATACTGCTTCTGAAAGCAATGAATCATGAAATAAATGGAAGGGAAAGAGTAGAGTACAACTGTGCTTTTCCCTCATCTCTTCTCTAAAGCCAGGGAGTCTTGAATTCTGATGAAATATATGTAACCCCAAAAGCTGTTTAGTTTGTGATTAATAGTGCAGGTTATGGAGTAGAGGGACTTGGATTCAGATTCCAGTTTTTATATTTGTTAGCTGTGTGAATTGAAAGGTTTTTCATCTTTCTGTCTCTAATTTCTTTGTGTATAATAATAATAGGATTTGCCTCATAGGTTGCGAGACAAAGAAAGTAATACCTAATAATAATAATAATAATTATTATAATAGCTAATTCCTATTTATTAAGCAATTACTTTATAATGAAAATGTAGTCCTGGTGTGGTGCTGTAGGGTAAGCACTGGACTGTAAATCACAAGGGTCAGCAGTTCAAACTAAAAGTCACTCCTCAAAAACCTTATACATGATCACTATGCGTTGAAAATTATTTGACTGCACTTGACCACTATAAATGTGATGAGTATTCCCTGGGTGGTTAATATACTCCAATGCTAACCAAAAGATTGGAACTCTTTCAAGTCCAACAGCAGGTGCGTTGTAAGAAAAGCCTGGTGATCTGCTCCCAATAAAGCAGCTCCTGAAACCCTACTCTGACACACATGAGATCACTATGAGTCTGAATTAACTCAGCAGCAACTGGTACTGGTATATCATGAGTAATGCTCTAAATACTTTATTTAGTCTGCACAACAACACTACGTATCAACTACTCATTCCCTCCCCATTTTATACAAAAGGAAGCATCCACATAGAGTTGAAATTATCTATTGAAGGTCACAAGATAATACAAAATATAAATAGTCCTTTTGAGAAACTGCCTTTCTAACAATTACTGGTGGTGGTGGTGGTGGTTATGTGTTGTAGAGTCAGTTCCAACTCATAGCAACCCTGTAGAAAGTTTCTGAGTCAATTCTTTACAGGATCAGAAAGCCTCATCTTTCTCCTACAGAGCTACTGGGAAATTCAAACTGTTGACCTTGTGGTTAGCAACCTAGCTCGTGCATTGTTGTTGATGTTGTTATTGTTAAGTGCCACTGAGTCGGTTCCAATAGTACGGCTCTGTGGGTTAATACCCTGGATTGCAAAGTCATTTGAACCACAAGGTCGGTGGTTCAAGCTCCTCAGCTGCTCCTTGAAAACCCTATACAGGTTTGCTATAGGTTAGAACCGACTTGACCGCACTTAACAACAACAACAATAGGGTTTCCAAGGAGCAGCTGGTGAGCTTGAACTGCCAACCTTGCAGTTCAAACCAACCTTACAGTCCAACACATTAACTCACAGCACTACATCCAAAACAACTGGCAGAAAAAGTAGAATATAGTAAGTCCTCAATAAATTATATTAAAGGTTAATAAATATAAATAATAATTTCCCAAAATTCTAGGAACGCTTCTAACTTTTAAATTTCAAGAAAAGCAATATTATGTCTTGAGTTTAAAAGGCATCTTATTTCTTTAGGTTTAGAACACTGCAGAAGTCCAAGGATTTCTCTTCTTTCTATTTACCTAGAACATGCCGTGCTGTGAAGTCCTGGCAGTTTCCTCCCTAACCATATCCTCTGGGTTTGGACTACAGAGGATGAGGTAGGCATTCTGAGCTGCTTTAGGACATTGACACACGGAGGAGAGAAACAGTAAAGTCAGGAGTCTTATTATTAATGGATCATAAACCTGCTTCTGTAATTCAGTATACAGAAACACAACAATGACAAGTTTTCCACAGGACAAAAGTGGTGGTTTTTCCAGAGCTTTGATAGCACCTCATCAAAGGCTCACTCCCATCTCTTTACCTATCTTTCCCTTGAAGACACCAGAGGATATTCCTAAAATAATACAATTTGCATTATATTATAAAATATGTACCCTAGCAGTGTCCCTCAAGAATACAATTTACTAAACTTGATAAGAAACCTTAATCATCTAGGTATACATAGAAGTTCCATAATGACCTAAAGTCGTTATACAGGGAGCTAATCAAAAGATGGAAACTATGTAAAGAATCTGTAAAATAGCGCCTCCACCTGGGGAATCCTGAGCCAATGGTCCAACCCCTGAGCAGCTGGTTAACAAACAGCACTTGCTATTAGCAACATGTCATTATAATTATTTCTTTTGAGTTAAGATGAGGATTGGGGTTAGGATTAGTGTTACTCTTTCTAAATCTCAGATCTGTGGCCTTTATTAGTAGCATGCTCAAGCGTTTAGCTTTATATACAATTTGCTTCCAAATTTCCACCATAGCTACTTTTCCCAGAATCACGTATATTTCCTTTCATATCCCTTGCTGCCTTGACAACATATGTTTTGTGTGTCATTTCCTCATACCACACACTTGCACATCTCTGTGTCTGCACCTGTCATACCAGACACAGTTGTTGGTCATCTCAACAGTAATATCATCTTGTATCCTTGTTCAGAGCATCAGTTCGCTCAGGAACCAGAGGCACATATGCTTCTATTGCAAACTAGACCCTTTAGACAACAGGGAGATAAACCAGTAATTTCAATTCCATCATTCCATCATTGATTGCTTTGGAATTCTGACAGTTAGGTAGAATGGAATTCTACCACTTTCGTGGGGAAGATTCAAAGTTTTCCTGTTTTTTTGTTTTGTTTTGTTTTGTTTTTTATAAAGAAAACTTTCAGAAGGGAATTCTTCATTTTAGGCATGCATTTGTCTTTCAGCTACATATTGTTTTACATATTAGTTACATATTGATTGTACGATTAGTACATTGTACAATTAGTAACATATTAGTTACATATTGATTGTACAAATTGAAAGAAAGAATATTACAGTTATATATATTATGCCCAAATGTATTAGATAATTTTTCTAGAGAAATAGAAATGCTTTATACTTATATAAAAACATAAAATAAATAACACAAAAGTATTTGGGGATCAAACAAGTTTATATGTTCACAGCAGTATTTGTAAGCAAACATTTTATCTACCTCTTATTTTGCTATTGGTCCTACCTACAGAGTCTCACTTTAACAACCTGAGTTAATAAATAATAAGTCCAAGTTCTAGAAGATGTATGGCAATGGAGAAGTATTTTCTAAATTTCTTCAGTTCTATTGAACCACAAGTTCAGCAGTTCAAACCCACCAACTGCTCCTTGGAAACCCTATACAGGATCACTATGAGTTGGAACCAACTGGATAATATTTAACAACAGTAACATAAACTATAAGATGTTATTAGGTGTTATACAAGAAATAACATAAAATAAAGATGTTATGTCAAATATATTTGGAAAATGCTGATTTAAACATAGTTATACAGATTTCCTTAGAGTCCTGGTGTGGCACTTGTAGGATAAGCACTCGATCTCAACGTCAGTTTGAACTGGAAGGTTAAGTTTAAATTCACCAGCTGCTTCTCTGAAACACTATACAGATATGACTAGAAACTGACTCCACAGCCCTTAACAACAACAAGAAGCAGATTTCATTAGTATAGAAGTTCTCAGAAACACTATTATGCTGACATAATTGCCAAGAGGAATATGGAAAATGGAAGCTAACTCATTGTTCCAAAGTCAGCATTTAAGATGAAAATCATATCTGTTTAAAACTACCTTAAAATTCCTTAGGAAAGTGCAACTATGAAAAACAACATACTGTTTTTCTAAGATCAATAGCCAATGTTTACTCCATGGTTAAACTGGATGGTTATTTCTTTTGTGTGACACTGGAAGACGTAGTTGAGTGTTAACTATGGGCCATGTTATATGAAGATACATTTTTATAACTTGATTAAAATCGGTAAGGCAAATCACACTGTGAAAATTGCTTAATCTTGACATCTAAAACAAATCAATCCATGCTCATGTATTTTATTTGTTCGTGCAATGTCATGTGCGCATGAGATTTGAATGATGGAGAGGTTCAACTGTATTATATAAAGTGTTTTAGCTTTCATCCTACATTCCCTTTCTCTTTCTTTAAGATATCATCTCATGACAGCGCATAGCAATGACCTGTGCAGCATGGAAGCACAATCAATTTCTGGGTGCCATTGTGATTGTATGGTTGGTTGACAAGGCCAATCTAAATGTGGGAAAAGTGGTGGAACTCTGTATTGTTTGAGTACCTTAATAACAGGTACTTTTTTCTTTCTTCATCAGAGACAGAGAGAGAGAGAGAGAAAGGAGAAACATGTGTTACATTTTTATATAGAAATCTTGTTTATAACAGATGGATGGATGGATAAGTGACTATTTATGTTATTACTGGTCTTTCAGATGTTCTATAATGAGCAACCGACACTCATCTTTCAGTTTGTTGTACTGTGGTGGCTAACATGTTGCTGTGATTCTGAAAGTTGTGCCACCAGTATTTTAAATACCAGCAGGATCACCCATGGTGGACATATTTTAGCTGAGCTTCCAAACTAAGACAGATGAGGAAGAAGGAGAGATTGACTACTTCTGAATATTCAGCCACTGAAAACCTTATGAATAATAGTGGAATACTGCCAGCACGAGAAGATTGGATATTGAAACATAATGAAGAACATCAGAATGTTGTCATATATAGTACTGGAAAATGAGCCTCTCATGTTGGATTGTACTCAAAACACAACTGGGGAGAAGTTGCTTTCTCAAAGTAGAATAATTGTAATGATATGAATGGAGTGATGCTTTCAAGACCTTCATTTCCTATTGGAGCACAATTCAAAATGAGAAACGACTGTAAAAATTCATTAATAATCAGAACATGTAATGTACAAAGTATGACTCTAGGAAAATTGGAAGTTGACAAAAATGAAATAGAATGCAGAAGCTTCAATATTTTAGGCATTAGTGAGTAGAAATAGACTGTTAGTGGCCATTTTGAATCTGACAATCACATGGGTTAATATGCTCTGGTAGCGTAGTGGTTACGAATCGGGCTGCAAACCTTAAGGTCAGCGGTTCGAAACTACCAGCCGCTCCGCTGGAGAAAGATGAGGTTTTCTACTCCCGTAAAGATTTACACCCTCGGAAACCCTGTACAGGGTCGCTATGGGTTGGACCCGACTCGATGGCACTTAACAACAACAACAATATGCTGGAAATGACAAATTGAAGAGGTACGACATTACGTTCATCATCAGAAAGAGCATCTCATGATCTAGCTTGAAATACAATACTGTTTGGAATAGGATAATATACATACACCTACAAGGAAGCCAATTTAATACAAATATTATTCAAATTTATGTATCAACCACTAAAGCTAGTGATCATGAAATTAAAGAATTATACCAACTTATTCAGTCAGAAATTAATCAAACATGCAGTCAAAATGTATTGATAATTAGTTGTTATTGGAATGAAAAGGTTGGGAACAAAGAGAAAGGATCAGTAGTTGGAAAATATTGCCTAGGTGATAGAAACAATGCTGGGGGTCACATGATAGAGTTTTGCAAGACCAATGACTTCTTCATTCCAAATACCCTTTTTAAACAACATGAAAGTTACTGTACATGTGAACCTCACTAGATAAAATACACAGAAATCAAATTGACTACATCTGTGGCAAGAGACACTGGAACAGCTCCATCTTATCAACTAAAACAAGATCAGAAGCCAACTATCAGTCATTCATATGCAAGTTCAGGCTGAAGTTGAAGAAAATTAAAACAAGTCCAAAAAACCCAACGTATGACCTTGACCACATCCCACCTGAATTTAGAGATCATCTCAAGAACAGATTTGATGCATTAGACATGAAAGACCAAAGACCAGAAGAGTATGGAATGACATGAAGAACATTATGCAGGAAGAAAGCAAAAGATCATTAAGAAGATAAGAAAGAAGGAAAAGAACGAAACGGATGCCAGAAGAGACTGAAATTTGCTCTCCAGAGTAGAGATGATAAAACAAATGGAAGAAGTGAGGAGGTACAAGAACTGAACAGAATATTTCAAAAGGCAGATCCAGAAGACAAAGTCAAACATTGGAACAAGATATGCAAAGACATGAAGTCAGAAAACCAAAAGGGAAGAGCGTACTCCGCAATACTCATGCTGAGCAAACCGAAGAAAAAAGGCAAGCCTCGACTTAAAATACTGAAGGATTCTATGGGAAAACATTGAATGATGCAGAAAGCATCAAAAGAAAATGGAAGGAATACACAGTCACTGTAACAAAAAAAATGGTCGATGCTCAACCATTTCAACAGGTAACATAAGATCAAGAGCCAATGATACTGAAGGAATAAGTCCAAGCTGCATTGAAGACAAGGCTCCAGGAATTGATGAAATAAAAATTGAAATCATTCAACAAGCTGATGCAGCACTGGAGGTACTCATTCATCCATGCCAAGATACTTGGAAGACAACAAGTGGCTCACTGACTGGAAGAGATCCATATTTGGGCCCATTCAAAAAGAGAGGTAATGCAATGGAATGTGGGAACCATTGGACAATATCATTAATTTCCCATGCAAGCAAAATTTTGCTATAGATAATTCAAAAAAGGCTGCAACTATCACTGACACATAAATTCGAGAGGTTCAAGCTAGATTCAGAAGAGGACATGGAAAGAGGAATATCATTGTTGATATCAGATGGCTTGTAGCTGAAAGCAGAGAATACCAGAAAAATGTTTACCTGTGCTTTATTGATTGCCCAAAGACTTTTGGTTGTGAGTATGACAAACTATGGACAGCATTGTGGAGGATGTATATTCAGGAATACTTATTAGTGCTAATGAGGAACCTGTATATAGAACAAGAGGCAGCTATTTGAATAGTTTAGAATTAGGAAAGGTATGCACCAAGGTTGTATTATTTCACCATACTTATTCAATCTGTATGCTGAACAAATAATGTAAGAAGCTGGATTATATGAAGAAAAATGTGGCATCAGGATTCGAGGAAGACTCATTTACAAATTGTGATATGCACATGATACAACCTTGCTTGCCAAAAGCGAAGAGGACTTAAAATACTTACTGATGAAATCAAAGAACACAGCCTTCCGTATGGATTGCACCTCAACATGAAGAAAACAAAAATATTCACCATTGGACTTACAAATAACATCATGATAAATGGAGAAAATATTGAAGTTGTCAAAGACTTCATTTTGCTCCAATCAACCATCAACACTCATGGAAACAGCAGTCAATGAATCAAATGACATATTGCCTTAGTGAAATCTACTGTAAAAGACCTCTTTAAAGTATTCAAGAGCAAATATGTCAGTTTGAGGACTAAGGTTGTCCTGACCCAAGCCATGGTATTTTCAATAACCTCATATGCATGTGAAAGTTGGACAGTGAATAAGGAAGGCCCATAGAATTGATGCATTTGAGCTATGGTATTGGAGAATATTAAAAGTACTATGGACTACTAAAAGAACAAACTAATCTGTGTTGGAAGAAGTCCAGCAGGTAAGTTCCCTGGAAGCCAGAATGACCAGATTTCTTCTTTCATACTTCTGACACATTGTCAGGAGGGACCAGTCCCTAGAGAATGATATCATGTTTGGTAAGGTGGAGGGGTAGTAAGGTGGAAGGACCCCCAATGAGATGGATTGGCACAGTGGCAGTAGTAACGGACTCAAACTTAACAATAATGAGATTGGTGCAGGACTGGGTAGGGTTTCTTTCTGTTTGCATAAGGTTGTTAAGAGTTGGAATAGACTCAATGGCACCTAATAACAACTGATTTCTCCATACATATGGTCACCATGTTTACTTAAGAGATGGTGTCTTAAGCAATAATTGTAATCTATTTCTTCACACTGTTAAAGGGATATTTATTATAACCTTCTTTCAAAGTCTTACCTAATGAAGACTAAATGCTCCTGGTTATAACATGTCTTTAATGAGTTCTTTCATTTTATTCTAATTTTGAGACAGTGCTCTCCCTGACTTAACCTAAGGCTAAAATTGAGTATCAAAATCCCATTGTGGTTTCTGGTTCATCAGAAAACATACTGACGTCTCCCAAAAGGCTTATTACTCTACTTTTGTAAGAAAAGTGCATGAATTCAGGGTAAGTAATGCTTTCTGGTCTCTTTTAATTATTAGTATGTAGAGTCTAGGTTTGACAATGATATTGGATAGCTGATGCAACAGTAGAGGTCTAAGGCCAAGGACTAACTGCAGCAGTGAGAAAGTCAACACTTACCCTGTTTTTCAGCCTTTCCAATCACATTGTTATTTTTCCTGGACCTCATAATTCAAGCACAAACTCTTCTTGTGAACACTCGCTTTCCTGACACCAATACCAGTTACTGTCAAGTTGATTCTGATTTGTAGCGACCCCATGTGTGTCAAACACAACTAGATGTGTTCCTCAGGGGTTTTGACGGCTGATTTTTTGGAAGTAGATCATCAACCTTTATTCCAAGGTGAAGTGAAGCCTTCAACCTTTTGATTAGCAGCCAAACATGCTAATTGTTGGGCCCCTCTGGGGATTTGCCTTGCAGTGCGGTGCTCTAGTTGTCTAGTCTTACTCTTTTTTCTATGTTGTGAATCAAAACAGCACTTTGTTGCTGTTGTTGTTGTTATTGTTATTGTTAAATGCTGTCGAGTTGGACAGCACTTAACTACCAACCCATACAGGGTTTCCAAGGAGTGACTGGTGAGTTCCAACTGCCGACTTTGAGGTTCAAACCTTTCTTATTTTAGAGCGCTTCTCCTACAGCACAACACCAGGCCTCCAGAACAATACTGGTGGTGGTGGTGGTTACGTTCCATGGAGCTGGTTCTGACTCATATTTACCCTGCATAGGGTTTCCGAAGCTGTGAATCTTTACGGGAGCAGAAAGCGTTACTCCTGCGGAAAGGCTAGTAATTTCGAACTGCTGACCTGGAGGCTAGCAGGCCGACTGGTAACCAGAACAGTACTAGATATGTGAACTGCAAGTTATGTGGCATAGTCATCTTTTACAATACCTCTAGAGGCTTTGATCTGAACAAAAGACATCACAAAAGAGTCACTGAGTGTTTCGTTGACTTTTTATCTCTTTCAATGGATTCATTTCACTGTTAATGTGTGGTTTGAGACTGAATTGTGTAATGCAAAAATGTGTGTTGTAAATCCTAGACACTATATCTGTGGTTATAATTCCACTTGGGCATTTTTGTTGTGATTGTTATGTCAATGAGACTGCATTATTGTAGAGTATGTTTTGAGTTCTTTATTTTTTTAAAGATTTTATTGTGAATTGAGTGAGATTACATTCTACAAATCATATACTCTGTTTCCTTAAAATGATTATAACCCCCTCCATGTACCATCAGTTAACAGTATTTCTCGCTATTCACTTTATATATATATATATATATATTTTAACCCTCAGACATATATAATAATTTAAACCACCAAAGGGCACCTTCTGCAAGTCTACCTCCTGGCCGCCAGCTATCAGTCCCTCTTGTCCCATGAATCTAGAGTCCTCAGCTGCTCTCTCTCTCCACATCCCATCTCTGCCTCCATCTCTCGTATCGCTGCTTCTCTGTATAAGGTCCCAAATTCCAGTTGTGCTCTTCTCCCTTGATGGTCCTAGGGTCCTCTGTTTCTGGACTTTAAGATTAACTACTCCCCAGTTTCTGTTATAAAACTTCTACCTTTACAATTGTTATGGTTGCAATTAGCCATGATAAAGATTACTCACTATTGAATCATAAGAATCTCATCCCCATCTCTTTTCACTAGACCCATCCAGACAGGATGAAAACTATTCCGTGCGGAATCAATCTTCCCCCACACACTCTTAAAATAAACTCCCTCTTGAAACCTTGTAAGCCAGTCACTTCATGTCTTTATTACCCCCTCATTTTAGGTAGCCAAAATCTAAGTTGCCCGTCCCCATCTACCCTGTATACAAAGGGGATAACATTGATACTTGAACATAAGTGAAGACTTGAGTTTATTTTTTAAAAGACGTTGTTGTTGTTGTTAGTGTCATCAACTTGGTTCCAACTCATAGCAACCCAGTGTACGTTTTCCCAGGAGCAGTTTGTTGTTTTAAACTGCCAGCCTTGTGGCTAGCTGTCCAGTACTTCTCATAACAGTGCCCACAAGCAATGGAGAAAGATTTCAAACCACATGAGGATCACACAGAAACAGGAGCTCAAAAGAGGCAAGGACATTCCTCTAAAACTGACAAGAGAGAAAGCCTTCCCCTTGAGCTCATGACTGGGTTTAGACTTGCAGCTCCCTAAAGTGTGGGAAAATACATTTCTATTATAGCAGAACTATGTAGCTAAGTCAGTCTGAAAAAAAAAGAACTTCCATAGTATATTTCTACAAATTCAGGACTATACATTTCCTGCATAGCTCCTTTAGAAATATCTGGGAACCTTATATCTATAAAAGGAGGTGTCTAGGACCTTGTTCTTTTGCTTTATGGGCTGATGAAATTGAAGAAGCATTAATTATAGTTGAAAATCAGGTGTTTATTAATCTTCTCAGAATAATTTTAATTTTTTGCCACATGCTTATTGTAATTATTAATATAAGAGTTGTTATTTTATTAATAAAACTGAAATTCAGAACTTCTTTTCTTTGTAACTATTTCCCTAGACAGCTTCTTTTATTATTTATTACCGGAGGAGGGAACAGAAAACATGGTAAATATAATAATCTGAAATAAAGAAAAGATTTTGCCTTGTTTAATGCTATATTGATTTATAATACATCATTGACAACATCACCATCATTCAAACTACTATGCTTTATTCAGATGGCAGGGACTATTTTCAAATGCAGAGCTAATCAAAGAGAGCTTCTTCTTTTTTTCCTTTCAGTTCCACAAAACTCTTCCTCTAAAACAAAGAATTAGAAAAATTATGAAAAAACAGCTTGAGCCTCCTCTTTTGTTCTTTAATGTAAAGTGTTTCTATTGAGGGCTCCAAATGGAATTTATTCCTAAATCAGATGTATGGGATTAGATTGTCCCCATTTTGAAAGTTATAAATTTTTCATTACTCTTCTGCCCACATTCTAAATGCTTTTCCTGATGATAAGTTGCTCAGGCTGTATTGGATGATATCTGGTTAAAGCAGATCCAATTCATAACTTTTGGTTTCTTTCTCCCATTGAAACTGGTTTCAAGATGAGCTAATATATTCATCCTACACCATTCTTTTTAAGATTAAAGAAAGGAATGTTTGCCTTTCATTTTGTGCTGTTTATGTAAGTGAAACGAAAATAAGATATATAGAGATGGCTTCCTGGAAATGAAATGCTTACGATTGTTAGAAAGACTTGTTAGTATTTATTAGGTGCAATCAAGTCAGTTCCAACTCATAGCAACACTATGCATAATGGGAAGACACAGACAGATCCTGCGCCATCCTCCCAATTGGTATTTTGCTTAAGCCCATTGTTGTAACCACTGTGCCAATCCATCTCCTTAAGGGTCTCCCTCTTTTCACTGAACGTATACTTCACCAGGAGTCCTGGTATGGCACTGTGAATTAATACGCAGGACTGCAAAGTGAGTTTGAACCACAAGGTCAACAGTTCAAGCTCACCAGTCCCTCCTTGGAAACCGTATACCCGGTTGCTATGTATACCGGGTCGCTATGTGTCGGAACCGACTCGACAGCACTCAACAGCAGCAACAACAGAACTTCATCAAATGTGATGTTTTTCTCTCAAGAATGGTTTCTCCTGATAACATGTCCAAAGCATGAGATGTGAAAACTCTTCATCCTCACTTCTAAGGAGTATTCTGCATCTACTCTTTAGGGAAAAAAACAAAACAAAACCATAAAATATTTTTTAAGAAACATTATAAAATACTCCTTTTGGTTCTCAAGAAAGTTTATTTTATGAAAGTTTAAATACAACTTACAGTTTACAAATACAGCAAAGGTTCCAAAGACAAATCATTATACAAAAATCAGTATTTCTGAAAAAAATGGAGGATGACTGCATCTTTACGTAACTGCCAAATTGTATCAATACATAACTGTCAAGCCAGGGAGAATCGTGGCTCATCAAATTGCACATAATCTTAGCCATCACAGCCAGTGCTACTCTCACCTTATATCTCGACATTCATTACTACCAGATATTAATGAGAAAATAATAAAAGTCTGTAGATGTTTTGCTGTATTTGAAAATGTGAAATGTTGGCTAAAGAGATAGTCTATCAACCTGTACATAAGTGTATATAAGCAGCACTTGCACAATGAAGATGTGTGAATGATGTATCATATATTTTCTTTTAAAAGAGTAAGAAATAAAATACGTGCTGTTATTTAATATTCAATGAAAAATGTAAAGGGAGTTACTACTACACTGCATAAAAATGCTATTTAGCACAGGGAGCGGCAAACTAAGGCTGGCCATTTGTTATTATAAATGCAGTTTTATTGCAACACAGCCATGTCCAACAGCATGTTGTTGTTAGGTGCCATCAAGTCAGTACTGACTCATAGTGACCCTATACACAACAGTCAGAAACACGGCCCTGTCCTGGGCCAACCTTACAATTGTTGCTCAAGTTCATTGATATTGCCACTTGGCAAATCCATCTTGCTGGGGTTCTTCCTCTTTTTCTTTGACCCTCCACCTTACCAAACATGATGTCCTTCTCCAGTGACTGGTCCATCCTAACAATATGTCCAAAGGATGAGAGACGAAGTTTGGCCATCCTGGTCTCCAAGGAGCACTCTGGCTGCACTCCTTCCAATACAGATCTGTTGGTTCTTTTGACAGACCATGGCACGTTCAATATTCTCCTCCAACACCATAATTCAAAGGCTTCAATTTTTCCACAGTCTTCCTTGTTCACTGTCCAGCTTTCACATTCATATGAGGTTATTGAAAATACCATGGATTGGGTCAGGTGCACCTTAGTCCTCAAGCTGACATCTTTGCTCTTCAACACTTTAAAAAGTTCTTGTGCAGCATATTTGCCCAATGCAATACATCATTTGATTTCGTTACTGCTGCTTCCATGAGTGTTGATAGTTGATCCAAGAAGAATGAAGTTCTTGACAACTTCAATCTTTTCTCCTTTGATAAGACTGTTGTTTATTAGTCCAGTAGTATGGATTTTTTTTCTTTATATTGAGATACAATCTGAAGGCTGTGTTCTTTGATCTTCATCAGTAAGTATTTTAAGTCCTTCATTTCAGCAAGCAAGGTTGTATTATCTGAATATCACAGTTGTTAATGAGTCTTCCTCTAATCCTGATGCCACGTTTTTCTTCATAGAACCCAGCTATTCAGATTATTTGCTCAGCATACAGGTTGAATAAGTATAGTGAAAGAATACAACCCTGTTGCACACCATTCTTAATTTTAAACCATTCAGTGTTCCCATGTTCTGTTCAAACAACTGCCTCTTGGTCCATGTACAGATTCCTCATGAGCACAATTAAGTGTTCAGGAATACTCATACTTCACCATGTTGTCCATAGCTTGTCATGATCCACACAATCAAAAGCCTTTGCATAATCAATAAAGCACAGGTAAGTATCTTTCTGGTGTTCTCTGCTTTCAGCCATGATTCATCAGACATTAGCAATGATATCCCTCATTTCACGGCCTCTTCTGAATCCGGTTGAACCTCTGGAAGTTCAATGTATGCTTGCAGCCATTTCTGTATTACCTTTAGTAAAACTTTACTCGCATGGGATATCAAAGACATTGTTCGATGGTTTCTGCATTCTGTTGGGTCACCTCTCTTTGGGATGGACATAAATACTGATTTCTTCCAATCAGTTGGCCAGATAGTTTTTATATATACTCATAGTACAGCAGCAGAGTTCAGCAGTTGTGACAGAGGCCACAGGGACCACAAAGCTTAAAATATTTATTATTTGGTTGTTTGTAAGAAAATTGTTGCCCCTTGATATAACACCTAACTTTGGAAAGCAATATTCCTGAAACATAGAGGTTGAATGTGGCAGCAATAGTTTTTTTTAAAGTCCTGGTGTGGTGTTGTAAAATAAGCACTGGACTACTATCCTCAAAGTTGGCAGATCAAACCCACCAGCTCCTCCTTGGGAACCAACCCTACACAGAGTCACCATGACTCAGAACCAACTCGATGGCACTTAACAATAAAAGCATCATATTCTCTAAGGATACATTATAATTATATTTTATTTTTAGATACCTCAACATGAAACTTGACAATAAGCCCCAATATATACAAAGGAAGGAAAACATATCTCATAATGCTTAGTATCTGCAGTCTAAACTTATACCACCAGACTTATATTATAGGAAACTTTCTCTTAGATAATGAAGGGCCAATTCATCGTCTCCACAGAAGATGTAACTCCATACGGTAGAGAGTACAAAATGTCAGTTATTTTACCAAAAACCTCATTGAAATGTGAAATGGCAACAAGAACTCTGCAAACTCATGGGAGGTCTGCAAACTACTTCCATAATAGTCTGTGCTTTCTGGAGAGATGAGTCCAGAAAACCAGGGAAATGTAAAGACATTTGGCAGTGAGCCTACTTCTTGACTTTAGACTTTGCTTTGAGTTTGTGTTCATCCATAATATATATATTTTTTAATTCATGAAGAGTTGTGTAAAGCAACATTCAAATAATACTTAATACTTAATTCTTCTGCAAATAGTAACTTTACTCCTAAAAAATGGGTTGCATTAATTATGATTTTTATGTTTCCTTTGCAGTCACTGATGGTTTGAAAATGAACCATGCATTATTCACACCCAATATCTTAGACTTCATTGTTTTGGGTTGTTTAGAGAAATTCTTATTCTAATAGTCACTGATCTTAATATGGATTGTTGAATAGCTGTTGACAAACACAGTTGTTCTTTTGAAAAAGAAACCCTACTTCTATTTAGACATCTATGTCTCTAATGAGAACATGAAAGCTGTAAAATATGATATTGATATTTTCAATATGTAACATTGTCTGCTTGGGTTAAAGATCTAATCTCTGTGTTTCTTTGACCTTATAACCTTTTACCTCAACTCTGAGTCTGTGTTCCATTTAAAAATGTAAATATTATTAGTGCATATAGGAAAGATCATCTATGTTTGAAAATTGCATATAAATAACTCCAGAGAACTGGAAAGAGGCCGAGACTAGATTCATTGCATAAGGATTAGATCTGTATTACATTAACGCAAAAAGAGGGAATTTCATATATTAACATACAGAGAACTCGTGAAGAAGTTTGAGCTAAAATTTATAAACAACACAGATGTGAGCCAGCAAATGAAGCTCATGTTGAAAGATATTTTCTCCAGAGTGGTCTCACTGAATATTAAATATCACACTAGTTATAAAGTATAGATAGATGAAAGTAATTTTTTTAAAAAAAATGAAGGTGCTGCTTATGCTCTGGAATACTGAGGAAGCTGGTGACTTTAATCTAGAGTCCAATTGCCATCTTGTTACATATTTATTGAACTGACCAAAAGAATATAAAAATAGACAGGAATCTGCATCGATTATAGAACCGAAGAAGATTTATCATTTCCTTTGTCAGTAATAGAAATGTATTTCTGCTAGATTTAGTGTAGATGAAATGACAAGACACCGAAGGCTTTTTCAAAGCACCCCTTGAGAAAGTGGTCCAGACTCTAAAAGTATCAGAAGATGGTGTGGCAAACTCCTGAAACATTTTAATTGAGAGCTTGAACATTTTAGGCAACGGAAAGCTATGATGGTGACAAGGGGTTTAAATCTGGGATCCCTTTCACTGTTACTAATAGTTTTCTTGCAGGTTTTCTGGGGAGACTCTAGCATTTCCTTGTTTTCCCAGTGGATGAAATAATAATAGTTAATATTTACATAAAGCTACTTATGTGCCAGAAACTTTTTAAATGTTCAACATGAATAATCACATTTAACATTCCCATTGACCTTGTAAGATGGCTGGAGTTATTATATCCATTTTATTGGTAAGGCACTAAGGCACAGAAAGATTAAATAACTGGTCCAAAGTCAAGTTGCAAGTGAAAAAGCCAAGACAAAATTTTATAGTGGAAAAGACAAAAAACTGAGCTGACTCCCAAAGGTTTTCCAATTGTTAGCATATACTCAGAAACAAGGGGACTTATGCAATAATAGAAGAAAACACTGAAAATTGTAAGTTAATACCTTGTTATATCAGAAAAACAAAAATCCTCACCACTGGACCAATAAACATTCTTATCAACGGAGAAAAGATTGAAGTTGTCAAGGACTTCATTCTTCTTGGATCAACTATCAACACTCGCGGAAGTAGCAGTCAAGAG
>NW_006408550.1:11405787-11413555 GCF_000296735.1 Chrysochloris asiatica
GTTCTGCTGTGCATGGGGTTGCTGTGAGTCGGTTCCGACTCGATGGCACCTGACAACAACAACATGTTGGTATTACAAGATGAGATGGAATATGCTTTCAGCCAGCAAACAATATGTAGTGCCCTTTCTCTCTTATCTGAAACACTGATACAGATACTATGGGATGGCCATGAGAATGGCATTCCATTTTATTACATATGATTTGTTGACAAAACTTTTGTTTCTCATTTCTCCCACTTTGTTTTTGTTAGTTTAGAGATCTTGGGTACCCAGGGAGGAATACTTCTACCAGGGGACACATGAAAGTTTATTTGAATTACATGTTGAGACAGCCACCTTTCAGTACTGGGTTGCCATGCAACTAGACCAACATAAAGAGGGGACTTTGTTTGGCAGGGTAATTGATCCCAGTCATTAAGGGGAAATAGTGTTACTGTTATGATGTGAGGCAGGGAAATTGTATTTGCTCTGGAAAATATCCTGGTTGCCTTGTGTAGCTATAAACTGTGTGGAACAACAGGCAAGAGCAAAAAGACTCTAAGTCTTAGGTATGAAGGTTTGACCCATAAGGCTAATGACCTAGCTCATTGGATATGTTGCCCAAATGTAAGTAGAACTAAAGGGACTGAGTAAGAAACTTATAAATAATAATTGTGACCTCATGATAAATTGGAGTCCTGGTGTGGCGCTGTGGGTTAATATGCTGGATTGCAAAGATGGTTTGAACCACCAAGTCAGTGGTTCAAGCTCACCGGCTGCTCCTCAAAAACCCTATACAGGCTTGCTATGATTCAGGACCAATTCAACAGCACTTAACAACAACAACATAATAAATTGCAGATATAAGAAATAAAATAGCTACTCATATTGTCTTCTAATATATTTATGTGCATAGTATTTTGTCTAACAATTTTCCACCTTTATATGTAGTGATTGAAAGGATTTTAGGCTTCCTTATTTGAGGAGAAGGTGTGAGTGTTTTCATTTGTTGATGGAATGGTGCATTATTGCAGAATACATTTTCTGGTTCTATTGCTGTCATCTATGAGGCTAAGATTGGGAAAAAGGAATTATACAAATGCTAAAGTGGTGGATTATAAAAGATATCACGGTTCGTACTCAAATTCCACCTTAAATTCTCCCAAGGTAGTACCCAATATTGCAGCTACTAAGAAAGGAAATATTGTGTTCTAATCCCAAACCACACTGTTGTTGTTGTTAAGTGCTGTCGAGTTGGTTTCAACTCATAGCGACCCTGTGTAGGGTTTCCGAGGAATAACTGGTAAGCTTGAACCACCAACTTTGTGGTTCAAATCGTCTTTGCAGTACAGTGCATTAACCCACAGCACCACACAGCTAGGTTTTTAGATGTAAATTAGGTTCCATCACTTGGATGTTCTTTTGTGAGACTTGGAAGATGGAGGTGAAGTGGTCATGATCCAAGAGGTACTTGATTCATTTTCAGCTATAACATTAAAAGAGATCCTAGTGCGTGGTCACTAGATACATAGACGTCAAGGCCAAATAGGTGGTCTCCATTCTGCTGTAAAGATTCAAATGACGTAACATTGATTTGGAGCTGATATAATGAATAAAACATTTTTATTTTTTACTGTGAATTTAGTGAAGGTGTGCAGGGCAGATCATCAGCTGTACATTAAAAAATCACGTAATTCATTTTATGTAGTTTATTGCAGTCCACTCAATATAACTTGCATTATCCCACATCCTCCCTTTGCTTCTTGTTTTCATCCTTCCATTTTTCCCAATCCTTTTAAATTTTGTCTTTCAGGAAAAGCTGCCCTTTGATCTCAAATGGTTTACTATTCTATGGAGTGCACACCTTACTAGTTTTGTTGTTCCACCTGTAGACCTATCTATTGCTTGACTGAAAATTAAGTTCAGTTCAGACCTGAAGAGTGACCAAGGACCATATCTCGGGGTTCCACCAGTCTCCCATTAACCAATAAATTTTAGTCTTTTAAAAGATTTTGAGTTGTGTTCCACATTGTCTCCCATTCTATCCAAGATATAATGTGATCACTTCCATAGCAATTGGTAGTGGTAACTGGGCACCATCTAGTTCTTTCGGTCTCAGGGTCATGAAGATTGATGTTCATGTGGTCCACTAGTGCATTGGACTAATTGTTTCCAAATGTCTTCTATTTTCATCCCTTTTCTTTCCTCTGGACAAGGAGATCCTAATGGCTTCTCATGAGCTTATAAGATCCCAGTCACTACTCACCAAAGTAGGGTTTAGAATGTTGTCTTTATGGTCTACATTATGAACAAGCAATTTTTTTCTCTGATGGTGCCTTACTGACTGATCAGAGTGATTTGTGGATTGTAGTAATGGCAGGTGGATATGAACCAGCAGCAATCATACCCCACAGAAAATGATAATGTTCTGATAATAGAAGAAGCAGCGTCTCTTTTGACAGCAAGTTCTGCTGTGTGGCTGCAGGAGTCACTCCTGAGTCTCAACCTATAATTTGTTTCTTTAGTACTTTGGACAGTTCTGTAAGTCATGTATCCTATAATTTTTTACATAAGCTAGATAAAGCAAATTTTGTGTTCTGTGATGATAACTTAAAATATACAAAAGGCATGACCATATTGAGATGAGAAGTAAAGAAATGTTAGAGTCCGTTGGGAAAAGACATGTAGAGGAAATAAAGATGGCAAGGTTAACAATGATATTCAGAAATATAAATTTGATCTAAATTCAGTAAATATTAGGATAGACACTGCAAAAAACAAAATAGAGATGTGACAGACAAACTTAAGAAACCCTAAGAAAATAAGGGGAAGACCAAGTAACAAGAAGCATTGTAGTAGACACAGATGTGAAGAAATATTAAATATGCAGACAGTAGATGTTCTGTAGGAGTCCTGGTGTGGCACTGTGGGTTAATGCGCTGGACTGCAAAGTCAGTTTGAACCACAAGGTAGGCAGTTCAAGCTCACCAGCCTCTCCTTGGAAACCCTATACAGGATCGCTATGGGTCGAATCCAACTCGATGGTTCTTAACAACAGGTTTTCTGTAAAGGTAAACCAGAACTGAATAATAGAGATGAGAGGGAGACAAAAAGAAGAGAAAAGCAATCTGAATTCAGAAAAATTGATAAATCTGGGTATGCAGAGTACAAGGGCTTCTCCATGGCTTCAGGTAAATTTTCCTAATGGCATATATAAAATCTAAAGGCAATTTAAAATTATACAACTATCTGTTGTTGCTAAGTGTTGTTGAGTCGGTTACGACCCATAGCGACCTTGAACAGGGTTTCTGAGGCTGTAAATCTTTACGGGAGCAGAAAGCCTCATCTTTGTCCCACGGAGTTGCTGGTAATTTCAAACTGCTGACCTTGTGGTTCGCAGCCTGATTCGTAACCACTATATTACCAGAACTTCTTCATATACAAAAGTAATCATCCAAATTTCTCCAAAGGAGGAAAAAAAAATCCCACTACTTTATACTAGAAGAAAGAAAAGTCATCTTACATCAAGTTACAGAGTACAAAATTTTAAGGTAAAGGTTTCTATGAGCTAAGAACTATCCTAAACCAAGAACCAAGCCTGTTGCCACCAAATCAGCTCTGATTCCTACTGACTATGTAGAAGAGAGTAGAAGTGCCCCATCAGGTTTCCAAGGTGTAATCTTTACAGGAGCAGACTTCTACATTTTCCTTCCAGGGAGCAACTGTTGGGTTTGAACCAACAACATTTAGGCAAGCAGTCATGCTCTTCATCACTGCACCACCAGGGCACTAATTGTGTAAAGGCAATTGAAAGCACTTTTGATATGCAAAAACTTAGAAAGTATACCACTCACAAATCCTTCTTGACAATACTTAATAACTTATGACAGTCAACCAGGATGAATCAAAGTAAATAAATGACAAGTATGTTGTTAAGTGCCATTGAGTCAGTTCCAACTCGTAGTGAACCTGTATAGAATTTCCAAGGAGCCGTTGATAGGGTTAATTCGCTGACATTGCGGTTCAGTCAACGCTGATCTACAGCTCCAAATCAGGACATTGTTAAGTATAATATAAAACAATGGGGCAAAGAACATTGGAACTACAGTTACAATATAGAAATTAAAGCGATAAATACTTTTTGACTGTAATGATAAGTAATGTAACAATATTTTAAAAATTTTAAATATGGTTTATATGAGTACATATTTCCTAAATAAATTGCACATTAAAATCTAAAGTTTGGTTCAATTTGCTCCCCAAAACACACTTTATAAAAGCACACTACACTGCCATACATTAAAAACTAGCTGCTTTGATTTAAAAAAAAAAAAAAAAAAAAAAAAAGGTAATGCTAATCACTCCTTGTTCAGAAAGAAGATTAAAATTCCAGTTAAAGAATGTTCAGGAAAAAATGAGAACACTGAAAATAAAGCACATGTGTCCAATAATATGAATAGAGGCAAATTCAGCTCTTTAAATGCTTTAATTATTAAGCAAGAAAAAGAAAATAAATGAACTAAGTAACTTTGTTCAGAACTTACGTGAAGTAAAATTTAAGCTAAGGAAAACAGAAGGATTGAGTCAAAGGATTAAAAAAGCATAAGTTAGAAATTCACAAACAGAAAAAAAAAAGGTATAATTGATAGGCACAAATTATCTCTAAAAATAATACACATACAATAAAATATGTTCAGTATAATCTAAGGGGAAGATAACACAACAGAAGATAAGGACTGTGGAAGCCACAAATCTAAAATTGGGAGGAGGGGAAGTTAATGTAAGGTACAGTCAAATTAATGTATATAATTAAATCTGTGGAGACATTTCTAAGTGAATGAATTTTAAGGAAAGGAAAACCTTCCAAAATGTACTTAATAGTATATATGAATAAGTATGTTGTTGTTAAGTGTCATCAGGTTGATTCTGAGTCATAGCAACCCTGTATATGATTTCCAGAGAAGAGCTTGAACTGCTGACCTTATGGTTTGGCCCACACCAGGGGCCCATAAATGAATATGTAGCTTTAAAACAAATTTCTCCAGAAGTATTGTCATGAATTACATGAATGACATTTCTGATATTTTCAGGTGATTGACAACAAATTCTAAAAACTGTGTAAACTATTCCCCAAAATACAGTTATTTGTGCATGTACTAATAACTGTATGCCGCATATTCTTGAATCAAAACCTAAGAAAACACCATATAGCAAAAGAATGAGTTAGCCTCATTTCTGAGCCTTGTTATTGTTGTTCATAATTATAACAAAAGCAAGAAATGTATTTTCGACTAGTGTATATAATAATTTATCAATTATTTATCATAGTATTTATTGATAAATATTTATCCATTATTTATATGTCGTGGTGGTGATGGTTATGTGCCGTAGAGTTGGAACCTACTCATAGCGACCATGTACAGGGTTTCCGAGGCTGTAAATCTTTACGGGAGCAGAACGCCTCTTCTTTCTCCCGCGGAACAGCTGGTAGTTTCGAATTGCTGACCTTGCAGTTCACAGCCCGATTCATAACCACTATGCTACCAGAACTCCTTATTTATATGTATATATATATATATTTGTGTGTAGAAATCTAAATAAATCCTTTTGCTATTTAAGAATACGCTTTATGATTAAAATGTTGGTAAAATTTGTATCATAGAGAATATTCTTAGATAGGACAAAGATAACTTTTCAAAAGCAATCAAAATACTCAACACTAAGATATAATGTAAAGAAATTTGAAAACATAAGAAATTTATTATGAGCTTTAAGAAATTATATTTTTAAATAGTTGAATAAAAAGAAAGACAAACTGTATTCCTCCAAAGAAAGACACAATTGAGGAGATTACAATCTGCCTAAAACGAATTTATTTAATATAATCAAAATTTAAATTTAATTTGCTTTGCATATAACTCTAATTTTTTTGTCAAAATAAACCAAATAAATTTATACAAGAATTTTTTAGTTAAGACAAATCAAATACAAAATGCATTATAGACTCAATATCTATGTATCTATATGCAGACACAGAGAAGAAATATTTCAACCTATATTGTTGATAAAATATAATATTTGATAAAGAAAAGTGTCATCTAGATATTAATGACCAAAGATCAGAAGAGTTGGAGGATGACATCAAAAATATCATTCAGGAAGAAAGAAAAAGGTCATTAAGAAGACATAAAGAAGAAAAATGGATGTCAGAAGAGACTGAAACTTGCTCTCCAGTGTAGAAATGATAAAGCAAATGGAAGAAATGAGGAAGTAAAAGAGGTGAACAGAAAATTTCAATGGGCAGCTAAAGAAAACAAAGGCAAGTATTATTATGAAATGTGCAAAGACCTGGAATTAGAAAATCAAAAGAAAAGAGTACATTCAACATTTCTCAAGCCGAAAATTTTGAAGAAAAAAATCAAGCCTCCACTTGAAATACTGAAGGATTTATGGACAAAATATTGAATGATGCAGAAAGCAACAAAAGAAGATGGAAGGAAAACATACACAGGGTCATTGTACCAGAAAGCAACTGTCAATATTCAACCATTTCAAGAGATAGCATGTGGTCAAGAGCCAATGGCTCTAAGGAAGAAGTCTAATGTGCACTAAAGGCATTGGCAAACAAGAAGACTCTGGGAATTAAAGAACTACAAACTGAAATCTTTCAACAAACCTATGTACTCACTCATCTGTTCCAAGAAAGTTCGAAGACAACTACCTGGCCAAATGGAATGCAGAAACAATTGGACAGTGTCATTAATATCATATGAAACTAAAATTTTGCTCAAGATTATTCAAACTAATTCAATAAACTGGATTATATGAAGACCATGGCATCAGGATTAAGGTAAGACTCATTAACAACCTGGGATATACAGATGATACAAACTTGTTGCTGAAAGCAAAGAGGACTCAAAATATTTTCTGATGAAAATTATTGTCCAAATTTCACATGCATATGAGGTTGTTGAAAATGCCTTAACTTGAGTCAGAAGCATCTCTGCTTATTCATGTACAAGTTTCACACTATTTTTAAAGTCATAGCTTTATAATAAATATTCACGTACACATACTTTGGACATATGACCAAGAGTGGCCAGTCCCTGGAGAAGGGCATCATTCTTGGTAAAGTGGAGGGACAGTGAAAAAGAGGGAGAAAACTACCAAGATGGATTGGCACAGTGGAAGCAACAGTGGGCTAAATCATAGCAATAATTCTAAGGATGACATAGGAATAGGCAGTGATTTGTTCTGTTACACATAAAAATAAGTCGGCATAGGTTGGAACCTACTCAACAGCACCTAATAAAACACGTTATTATTTAAACATTTCTAGTAAATGCAGCACATACACATGATGACAATATAAGACAATAACTTCCATCAAATTATAGTCATAAAAAGTAAGGACTTAGTGATTCATATCTCATTCAAATAAACTTGTATGTGTATATCGGCATCTAATAGACATGGGAACTTTGTGTACTCCTTCCATCTTCTTTTGATACTAAAACACCCTTGAAAATATCTTTGTTGTTGTTGTTGTTATGTGCCATGGAGTGGAACTTCTTTAGGCAAGTTAAAAATAAATGGGATTGGACACAGGAGAGCTTGGGTGCTAGGGAGGGGGGCAATATACTGGGAGGGAGAGGGAAGTGGAGAAACGGAGCAGATGGGAGAACAATTGGGCATGTTGGAAAGGGCGAAATGGGACAGAGATAAAGGATGATATATGCTCAGCCTTGGAACGGCAGAGCTCTGAGATACAGGGATTGAGTCATGGTTG
>NW_006408550.1:11415115-11416147 GCF_000296735.1 Chrysochloris asiatica
AATAAATAAATAAATAAATAAATAAATAAATAAATAAATAAATAAATGGCTAATAAGATAGTCCAAATCAGGAGTTCCCAAACACTATTTTTCAGAATGCAAATGTAATTTCACAGAATTAATCAAAAGTCTAAAAAATGTTTATGTATTTACATCTGATAAACTTATGTCTAGAAAAGAAACTTAATAAATGATTTAATATTTATACACTGTTTCTGTAACTAATTATTTCAGAGTTACTTATATAACTGAGAAATGAAAACATCTCAAATGTACAATGGGTTATAGACAATCTCTAGTTATAAAGGAGACTCATTCCTAACTCTGCCTTTAAGAATTTCTCTGGACTTAAACCTAGCTTTTTCCCATGCAGTCATGGAAGAGGAAACATATCTAGATCAGACCTGAATTTTAAAGTTATGGTGAACCTAAAAGATAACTGGAATGGGAAAAACTATAGGTTAAATCCTTACTAGAAATTTATTCTCATATGTAGATGTGAATTGCATAGCAACCAAATCTCTTGCCCTCAAATTTTGAGGATAATCAGAAGCAGTGCTACCCACTCAAAGATGGTGGTGTCCCTCTCAAAAATAGCAGTCAACTGTGATACTATGGATACTGTTGCTATGAATATTCAAGTACATGCTTTTGTGTTGGGGTTAGGTGCCGTTGAGTTGGTATACTGTCTCTTAATGGAATTACTTAGTCATTTCATCACTCTATGTATGAGGAACTCCAGATGGTTTCCAGAGTGGCTGCACCATTTTAAATTCTCATTAGTATGGTCTGAAGGTTCCTTGTCAATATGTGTTATTGCCTGCCTTATTTTTGTTTTTTTTAGCCATGCTAACAGGAGTCCTACGAGCTCTGGTAGCGCAGTGGTTATGAATCGGGCTTCTAACCTCGGGGTCAGCAGTTTGAAATTACCAGCTGTTCTGTGGAAGAAAGATGAGGCTTTCTGCTCCCGTAAAGATTTACAGCCTCGGAAACCCTGTACAGGGTTGCTAGGAGTCGGAACCGACTCCATGG
>NW_006408550.1:11416842-11418004 GCF_000296735.1 Chrysochloris asiatica
GCTCCTTGGAAACCCTATGCAGGATCACTATGAGTCAGGAGAGATCAGTCTCTAGAGAAAGACATCATGCTTGATAAAATGGAGAGTCAGTGAAAAAGGAGAAGAGCCCTAATGAGATTGTTTGACAGAGTGGCAGCAACTATCAGCTCAAACATAGAAAAATTGTGAGGCTAACATAGGATCAGGCATTGTTTCATTCCATTGTGCCTAGGGTGGCTATGAATCTGACTCGACTTGGCAACACCTACCAACAACAACACTACCAATATATTTTAGGACTAATAATAAAATCAAAAGGAGCTCTGGTAGCTTGGGTTGCGAGTTGGGCAGCTAGCTGCAAGGTCAGCTTTTTGAATCTACCAGCTGCTTGTGGGAGAAAAATGAGGCTTTCTTCAACTGTAAAGATTTACAGCCTCGGCTATCCTATGCAGTATCACTATGAGTCAGAATCAACTCTATGGCACATAATTGCCACCAACACTAACGAACTCATATGCCTGGAGTCCTAGTGTGGCACTGTGGGGTAATGTGCTGGATTGCAAAGGCATTTCAATCTCAAAGTTGGCACTTCAAGTTCTTGAAAACCCTATACAGGGTCGCTATGTGTCAGAACTGACTCGATGGCACCAAACAACAATAAATAATTAAAATTTTTTATTTCGCTGGTTGTTGAAGGGAGGAGTAAGGAGTAGGTTTAGGACTATGGGTAGGTCTAGAGTAAGCCTAGCACTTCTTTAAAGTGTTAGTGTTATGATTAGGACTATGGTTAATGTTAGGAATTGGGTTTGGTCTAGCTTTAGAAGTTTTGGTCTAGTTTTAGGGTTACAATTAAGTTTATGTTTATTTGATGTTTTCTTGAAATCTGCTTGATTTTCTCTTCATTTGGAAGTTCTGTAATTGCATTTTTCCCTTTTTACTTTATAGATTTTGTTGCTGCTGTTGTTGCAATTGATATCTTTGATTCCAATATTTTCAGTCTTGTAGGTTTCTTTTTAATTTTAATGCTTCTATATCCGGGTACACCACTGTATGTGATAGGATAATAACCATACATCTACAGGGAAGACCAGTTAATACCACTATTATTCAAATTTATGCACCAACCATTAAAGTTAGTGAGGATAAAATAGAAGAATTATTCCAATTTATTCTATCTGAAATT
>NW_006408550.1:11420434-11421744 GCF_000296735.1 Chrysochloris asiatica
ACAACATATCTGGGTGATGTCATGTATGTTAATCTCAGGTTATTGTGTACTGTTCTTGGTTCTCTGCCCAAATAACATTCTTTAATATTTTTCTAAGGTTGATCTTATTTTTTTTACAAATTCTTCTAATTTCTGTTCATCTGAAAAGGTCCTAATTTCTCCATTATATTTGATGGACAACATTTCTAGGTATATGATGTTGGTTTGCAATATTTTTCATTCTGTTTTATTTATGTCATCATGTTGCCTTCTTGCCTATGCATGATTTCTGCTCAGAAATCAGAATTTAGTCTTACTAGTTCTCCTTATAAGTAACTTTTCATTTTTCCTGAGCTGCTCTCAGGATTCTTTCCTTGTGTTTGGTTTTGAAAATTATTATTATAAAATGGATTAATGATTTTCTTTTGGGTTCATCCTGCTTTGAATTTGTTCAACATCTTGAATGACTATCTTCTCATCTTTCATGATGTTAGAGAAGTTTTCTTCCAAAAACTCTTGGACAGTTTTATCTATAGTCTGTTTTTTCTCTTCCTATTCTGAAATTCCAAACACACTAAAGTTATTCCTTTTGATAGTGACCAACATATAACTTAGGTTTTCTTTGGATTTAAAAATTTTTATTTTGGATTGCTCCTCTAGCTGATGACTATTGAGATATTTATCTCCAAGCTCAATAATTCAACATTCCATTGATTGAATTCTACTTTGCCCTTCTAATGTATTATCTATTTCTGAAGTTAGTATTATTAATCTTCTGTTTTTCTAATAGCTGTTTTTGTATCATTTCCAAATTTTAATTTATTTTGTCAGTTTGTTTCTGCATTCTTCTAAAGCTTTGTTTGTGTTTTCCTGGATTTCATCTGAAGTTTTCTCAATCACTCTCAATCTATTGAAGGCACCCAAATATCAATTTATGAAATTCCTTATCAAGTTGTTCTGATACCATTTCTGGTATTGTATTTTTTTACTTTGTATTTTGGTCACTTGTTTCAGGCACTCTATCTTGTTTCTTCATGCAAATTGAAATTGTCTGTTTTTTCTGTGACATTGTAGTATTGTATTTAAATTTGACGATTGTATGTTGGTGTGTTCTCAGACACTCACCATCTGTCTCCTGGTGGATGTGATAGAGACTGAAAATTGTGAAGCCAAGTTCTGTGTTTGCTGTTTGTGTTCATGGTGGGATCATGTGCCTCCAGAAGCAAGGTGGTATGCTCAGCACCCAGACCCACGTAGAAGAGAAGCTGTGTAAGAGTGGATGACTGGGTTGGCAAGGTAAGGACTGGCCACTCCCCTGGCTACCAGGAGGG
>NW_006408550.1:11422239-11440669 GCF_000296735.1 Chrysochloris asiatica
GGAACAGCTGGTAGTTTTGAACTGGCAATCTAGAGGTTAGCAGCACGATTCGTAACCACTACGCTACCAAAGCTCCTTTCTATGTGCCATAGGTTAGTAATATTTGCCTCTATTCCCTCTTTTTTTTTTTTTTTAATGTACACAAAAAAACACAGGAATATATAATCATTTAAACAACCAAAGGGCACATTTTGCAAGTCAGCATATAGCCTTTCTCTTTCCTTGAGACTAGAGTCCTCAGCTACTCAATCTCTCCATGCTACCAGCTTTGCCTCCATATGTGGTGTAGCTGCTTCTCTGGTTAGGATCTCACATTTTGTTCATGCTCTTCCCTCTTGATGGTCCTAGAATCCTCTGTTCCTGGAATGTAAGATTAACTACTCCCCCCTTTTTTCTACACACCTTCTACCTTTACAGTTGTGACTGTTGGAATTAATTATAACAATTACTCACTATTAAAACAAAAAATACCCATCTAGACAAGATGAAAACTATTCAGTGGGGATTCTACCTTCCCTTCCTCATTCTGAAACTAAACTCCCCATTGAAAACTTGTAAGCCAGCCACTTCATGTCTTTATAGCACCCCCATTACACACTGGACCATTTGAGGTAGTCAGTGTTTAAGTTGCCCATCCCCTGGCTACCTGTGTACTGGGGGAAAAGGCTTGATCTTTGATGTGAAGACTCCTTCCATTTCGGTTGGTATTTTGAGCTACCACATCCATAAGCATAGGTCAAGTTCATCAAATTGTAGCAATTTACATTTGCTTCCTGTCTCAAATTTCTTTTATCGTCCCCTAGTTGAGTTCTGATAATCAAGCCATCCAAGATAAGTCAAATGGGAATGATCTGCAAATTTGGACATTTTTGCACACCTCCCCCCAATTCTTATCAGTTGGACACTTCACTCCTAGCTCTAGCCCCCATTGGCTAGGTCAGTGTCCACAGACTTAGGAGTTCCCAAGTCTCCCCAGACTTTGGACCAACCAGTCTTTCCTCTTCTCTCTCTCATCTCAAGGTCAACAGAATAACTCCATTGTCTTTTAATTCCATTTTTCTTCAAATTTTATTACATTTATTCATATATAGAATGCAGCCTGATTTATATTTGTGAATAAGAGAATTAGAATAACATGTTCCAAAATGTAAGTCCTTATTATTTCTGATTTGTTTTAAAATTACAGCCATTGCATTATCTTTACTTATACTTTGATATATTTTTTTAAACTGAATATATACTATTATGTAATAAAAAGCATGATTTAAAGCATAGACTATATGGTGTCACATTCTTAGTTTCAATTCCTTCTTAGTTTTCTCTGAATATACCACTCTGCTCACTTAATTCAGCCTTGCTGAAAACTGTGATGTATCTGGACTACAGTTGAATGTGCTTAGGATACCATGACAATCTAATTACTTATAGTCACTTCGTCAAAATATTTATTTTCCACCAGGCAAATTGTTACACCTTGTCAAGGACAAAAATCCCTCCAAAGGATGTGAAAAATCAAAGAATAGTTTAAATTGGACCCTCACTTAAGCAGCATTTTGCAAAAATTTCTTTCTCATTCTTGAAATTTTAAGTTATTTTAAATATTAGTCTAATTTCTATTTGTCTGTCTATCTATCTATCTATCTATCTATCTATCTATCTATCTATCCATCCATCCATCCATCCATCTCTCTATCTACATGTTAAATAGTTGTGGCTGTGAAGTAGACATTTCCACAGATAAATAAATGCCTAAGATGACTCTGGAGTCCTGGTGTGGCACTGTGGATTAGTGTGCCAGACTGAAAAGTTGCTTTGAACTGCAAGATTGGCGGTTCAAGCTCACCTGTCACTCCTTGGAAACCCTATATAGGGTCGCTATGGGTCGGAACCGACCTGACAGCACTTCACAACAACAACAACAAAGATGACTCTTGAGAAAGTGACTACTTTATTGTGTTGAACTTCCTCACCTCTCCACATAGAAAATGAAATAAACACCGCTGAGAATTTTACCCTTGATGGGGATTTAATTGTTTAATATGCTCTATGTCCAATTTCTTCCAGCACAGATTTGTTTGTTCTTCTGGAAGTCCATGGTGTTTTCAATATTCTTCTCCAACACCATAACTCAAATGCATCAGGTTTTCTATGGTCTTCCTTATTCATTGTTGGAAGAACTACAGACAGAATGATCCTTAGAAGCCAGGATGAAAGACTGTGTCTTTCACACTTTGAATATGCTATCAGGAGGGACCAGTCCCTGGAGAACGACATCATGCTTGGTAAAGTGGAGGGTCAGTGAAAACGAGGAAGACCCCTAACAAGATGTATTGGAACAGTAGCAGCAGCAATGGGCTCAAGCATAACAATGCTTGTAAGGTTGGCGCAGTGCTGGGCAGTGTTTCCTTTGTTTTGTGTAAGGTCTCTATGAGTCAGAACTGACCCAGTGGCACCTAACAGCAACAACTAGTCCCATTGATTATTTTGAGCCACACCACACTTGTATCATTAGTCCAACTTTCTATCCTTGAGGTTTCAGTACATTTTTGGCTGTGTTGATTTTATATACTGGTTTTTTATGCAAATAATGCTTTTAGCATCTACGTTTGTTTGCCAATCACATTACAAAGTCATTTGAACTGCAAGGTTGGAGGTTCAACCTCACCATCTGCTCCTTGGAAACCCTGTACAGGGTCGCTATGGGTCGGAATCAACTCAATGGCACTTAACAACATACATATTTTAGAGCAACATGTTAAAAAAAAACAAAAAACAAAAACAAAAAACATGGTATCATGCTGCTTACAAAAATACCTGATAGAGGGAGAAGAGGAAGCAGTTGGAAATCAAATGTAGAAATCATGTGTTATTTGCATAAAAACACAGTAGTCTGAGGTCTCTTAAACAAACGGGACTGTGGATGAACTTTTTATTTAATCACTATGCATCATTCATGTCTTAAATACATTGCGTTAATTGTGTTTCAATGCAGGTTAGTAAGAGCTACATGCCACATGCCTTAACTATATATATATTTTTCCTTTGGGTAGATTTCATATGCACACATGGAGCTCTGGCGTGTAGTATTTAAATGCTCAACTGCTAGCTGAAAGATCAGAGGTTTGAACCCACCAGCTGCTCAACAGAAGAAAGATATGGCAGTCTGCATAGATAAAGATTACAGCCTTGGAAACCCCTGAGGAAGATTTACTCTGTCCTTTTAGGTCGCTATTAGTCAGATTGTACTTGAGAGCAAAAGGTATGCTTTTGGTTTTAATATACAAAATGAGTAAAATGACTAGCTTGCCATGTCTACTCAGTTCCATCACATAGCACTCTGTATAGTGCTTCGTAGGAGCAGCTGGTGGGTTTGAACTGCCAAACTTGAGGTTAGCAGTCTGGTGCTTATTATCACAACTCCTTATCATGACACTCATACTCAAACCTTAAAACAAAAACATTGTTAATTAATATGATATAACAAGAATAAATGAACTTTTTTAAGGTGATATACATAATACTCATTTATGACCTCTGTTTTCTAAGAAAAGAGATCCTTGGTTTAAGGAAAGTTAGATTCTTTCTTTAGGTTTCAAGAAAGAGTAATTGACTTTATGAAATATAAGATGAGGTGAAAGTGAAATAGTTTACACCCCAAAATATGAACTTAGTAATAGGTGATCCTTGCCCATTCCTCTCTCATTCTTGGCAACAGTGAGCTGTGTATGTTCTCCTTTTGAACCCCGTGTTAATGAAATTGAAGGTTGGGTGCCTTACACAATGTGTGTTCCACAACATTTTGAAAGCTTAGCTGGGAATCCCTGTGGTGCTGACTGAAGGAAAAAAGGAAACAAAGTCTTCTCCATTTTTAAAAACCAGAAGTATTTTTCAGAAGTCATGCATGAAATAAACTGCTTATGAGAAGATGACTATAATGTGGCCTCAGTTTTCAGTGATAGAGGGATCTGTTTAAAACACTCTGACATAAAAAATAAATCAGCTTTACTTCAATTATTAAGTGCTAAAAGTAGTATTCTTTGATAGGAAGGGGTGGGTTTCTGGCGTTTCAATGATAAATATGTATGAAAAAAGAGTTGTGTCACCATGGAAACCAAAACCTTACCGTATTTTTTTTTTTTTTTAGACCCTGCAAAGAGCATAATAGAAACTTGGGATCTCTTTAAAAACAAATTGTTGAAGATCAGCCACTATAAGGGTATACTTTGGTTTTGGATGTTTTAGCATTCCTTACTTTCTAGCAGTCACTTAATGTTCTGAAGAATATTTTGAAATTTTTATTATCATTATTGACATTTTAAGTGTCTTAGTGAATATTTCTAAACAAGGATTATGAAACATCTACATGATTATGTTATCAATGAGGGTGTTTCAGAAATCTGTACATTTCTGTACATCAGTCTGAGGAAATCAAATAAGGATCTCTTCAAAATGACACAGGCTGTCTTAGAGGCATTTAGCCAGATAGCTTTTATCTTTCTCCATTGGATGTTATCTACTATAAGTGAGCTCTGCATTAGAAGTGATGAAGATTGTATCCAGATACAGTGATTTATTAATATTTTTTTCCTGTGTCAAATCTTACAAACACTTTCTGAAGCTTCTGATAGCATGTATTCCCTTGCTGGGATTACCTCCGAGTAGAAGCAAATGCATTTCATATTCCCTTAGGTCCCTGGGTGGTGCAAATGGTTAAGCAATGGTTGGATTATTGACCTAAAAGTTAGCAGTTCAAGCCCACACAGAGGAGTCTCAGAAGTGAGGTCTAGCAATCTGCTTCCAAAAGGTCACAGCCTTGAAAGCTCTAGAGCAGCTCTTCTCTGTACACCTAAGGTCACCATGAGTCTGACTGAGTGAAAACTAACAGCAAGCTTGCCTAAAGTTTAACAGCTTTGAATGATTCCACGTTCAATATGTATATGTCTAAACGAAAGCTGAAGCAGCCAATTCAAATGCGTCTCTGGTAGCGTAGTGGTTACGAATTGGGCTGCTAGCCTCAGGGTCAGCAGTTCAAAACTACCAGCTGTTCCAAAGGAAAAAGATGAGGCTTTCTGCTCCTGTAAAGATTTACAGCCTCGAATACTCTGTACAGGGTTGTTATGAGTCAGAACCAACTCCACAGCACATAACAATAACACATAAAGATAGTGTTGGGACTAGAAAAGAGAATTGGGTCAGAAGATCCAAATCTCTAATGTTAGTTCAAATTTTCAATAGCAATTTAGCCCTAAAACAGCCATTTTATCTCTCCAAGTCCTTATGACCATGCTTAGGAAATACTAGTACTAATAAATGTAGATGTCCGGGATTACTTTGACATCCATGCTGCTGCTGCTGTTACACGCCTTACTATCCAGTGCCTTCATCCACAACGCCACACTAGGACTAAGTTTACTGCTCACAAATTAGAGCTCAGTTAAAAAGCATAAAAGCATTTAGTTGGAAGTAAAAATTCTTGTGCCTTATATGTTAGAATAAAATTAAGCTGACTAGCTTCCCATACTTATTTTCTTCAGTCATGACAATTATTAGAGTATATGGAGCCCGGGTTCAGCTCTCTGTTATAGTTTGACCCCAACAAGCACTCCGAGGGAATAAAACTATGGCAGTGTATTCCCATTAAGAACACGGCCTCGGCAACTGTATGGGGCAGTTCCACTCTGTCCTCCAAGGTTGCTATGAGTTCAAATCAACTCAACAGTAATGTTTTTCTGTTTTTGAGTTACAGTGCTATCATTGAACAATTTAGTACACATCCTAAACTTGAAATCACTGTGATAAGCTCACATCACAAGGAATACCATCAGTTTAGCTTTGTTGACCTGGTTTCTATCAATACTACTTCAATGAAAAATGCAGAATCGATGATATCATTGAGCATTGGTACTTTAAACTTATAATGACTATATTGTTGTTGCTGTTATGTGCCATTGAGTTGGTTCTGACCCATAGCAACCCTATACAGGGTTTCTAAGAGCGGCTGCTGAGCTTCAGCTGCCAACTTTGTGGTTCAAACCAACAATGCAGTCCAACACATTAACTCACAATGCCACACCAGGACTCAGTAGTGACTCCGGATAATGAAAAATATTGTAGTCATGTAGAGCGTCACGCCATCAATGGGTTTCTTTTAAAGAAAACTTCTTCCTGTTTTCTAAGTCCTGATGGGGTGCTCTAGCATACACACTCAACCATAAGGTTAGTTTGAACTGTAATTACGGTAGTTCAAACTCACCAGTAGCTTCTTCGAAACTCTATACATGGTTGCTATGAGTCAGAACCAACTTGACAGCACTTAACAACAACAGGGATGGTGCACATTAAGTAATGCTGCTATGTCTCCTATAGTTGGTAGCATATGCTGTGGCCCATGGCCCATGTTGCTTTGTAAGAGTTACCTAACTACTTATGTGAGGATGTAACTCTCCCAACTCTAGATGAGTTCGTACAGTCAAGAGCATACAGTGTAATTTCACATTAAGAAGTGCATTCAAGTTCCCACCCAACAGGTTGTTACAGAGTTAAGTGCAACTCCTGCTGCCCCATGCATGTCAGAGTGGAACAGTGCTCACAGGATTTTCACTGGCTGGTTTTGTTTTGTTTTGTTTTTAACTTTGAGCATTCAAACTTCCAAACAGTTGGTTAAAGCCTGGGCACATTAACTGTTTTATCACTCAGAGACTTTTTAGCATGGCTATTGTTGTTAAATGCTATGAAGTCAGTTCTGACTTAGAAAGAACATGAATAGGGTTTCAGAGGAGCGGCTGATTGGTTTGACTCATCAACCTTGTAGTTAGCAGTCCAGTGCTTATCCTACAGCACCACACCAGGACTCCTTTAGCACGGTCGTTGTTATTGTTGTGAAGTGCTGTGAAATCAGTTCTGACTCATAGCTACCTGTGTTACCAAGGAACAGCTGGTAGGATTGAACTGCTGACCTTGTCATTAGCATTCCAGTGCTTCTCCAACAGCACCACACCAGGACTCCTTAGCATGGTTTTGTTGTTGTTAAGTGCTGTCAAGTTGATTCTGACTCATAGTGACCCTTTATAAGGATTCCAAGGATCAGTCCAGTGTTTATCCTACAATGCCACACCACCATGAACTAAGTCTAATTCAAACTCTCAGTGACTTTGTTTGTTTCTTTTTTGTATTTATTTATTTATTTAAGATTTTATTGTGAACTGAGTGACGGTTAACAGACAAGATCATCAGCTGTACATCAATAAATCCTATACTTTGTTTCATCTCAGTGATTACTATCCCCTCCCTCCCTGCAACATCAATTCTCTCTTTTCTTCCTTTTGCCTTCCCTTTTACATCTTATATTTCACAAATAAAAAACAAAAATATTTGATGAACACATACAAAACAAAACATATATATTCATTTAAATGCCCTAAAGTCATATTCTGCAAGCCAGCTTCCTGCCCACAGGCACACAGCCTTACTCAGTCCATGGGTCTAGAGTCTGCAGCTGCTCTGTCTCTTTGCCATCGCCTCTGCCACTGTTTCTGCTGTTACCACTTTTCTGGGTAGGATCTCATGTTCTACTCATGCTTTTCCTTCTTGATGGTCCTGGGATTGTCTGTTCCTGAAATGAAAGTTTAACTACTTCCTCCTTTCAGCTACACATCTTCTACAATTACAGTTGTGACAATCACAACTATTCCTGCAAATGTTGTTGTTGTTGTTGTTATGTGCCGTGGAGTCGGAACCGACTCATAGTGATCCTGTACAGGGTTTCCGAGGGTGTAAATCTTTACGGGAGTAGAAAGCCTCATCTTTCTCCCGCAGAGCAGCTGGTAGTCTCGAACTGCTGACCTTGTGGTTCACAGTCCGATTCGTAACCACTACGCTACGCAAATAGTTACTCACAATTGAATCATAAAATACTATCAGCATCATCCCTCATCCCCTTTCACCAGATCCATCTGGAAAACAGGAAAATTATTCAGTGGGGATTCTACTTTACCTTCCTTCATTTTTAAACTAAACACACATGAAAACTTGTAAGCCAGTCACTTTGTGCCTTTATAGCCCTCCATTTTTGATAAACAATGTCTAGATTGCCCATCCCTATCAACTCAGTGCACTGAGGAAACAAGCCTGTTCTTTGATATGAACACTTCTTCCATCTCGTTTGAAATTTTGAACAACTTCTTCCATAAGCAAAGGTTCAGGTAATCAAATCATAGCAATTTACTCTTGCTTACAGTATCAAGCATCTTTATCTTCACCTGGTCAAGTTCTGGTCAGCTAACCATCCAAGCCAGGTCAAATGGGTACTAGTTGCAAGTTTGGGAATTCATGCCCACCTCCCTAATTTCAGTGACTTTAAAAAGAATACTTGTGCAACTGACTTGTGACAAGAAATATGCCCATTCCTAATGTAAGAACTGGAGTCCTGGTGTGGCGCTGTGGGTTAATGCACCAGACTGCAAAGCCATTTGAACTGCAAGGTCAGTTGTTCAAGCTCACCAGCTGCTCCTTGGAAACCCTAGACAGGGTCGCTATGAGTCAGAACTGACTCGATGGCACTTAACAACAACAACAATATAAGAACTAATCTTATAATATACATTTCCATTGGTTCTTATTTATTATTTCAGTGGGGATTATTTGTATATTTAGTCATTTTCTCTTACTGTACAGATACATATCTGTTTAAGTTTTATACTTATAAAAATAAGCTACATTATTACTTGTTTCATACACATTGTCATATATTTTCTCAAAATAGGCATATTTTAAAATTACATTTTTATTTTATGTTTCCACAAAACTGTGCACAGAAAAAGTGAATTCCAATGCAAACTATGGACCAGCACTGGACTTTGAACCACAAAGTCAGCAGTTCAAACACATCAGCTGCTCCTCAGAGCAGTCCCTATACAATTTGGAACTGACTTGACGACACTTAGCCACAACAACAAATGCAAACTATGAGCTTTAATTAGTGATACTAATGATACAACTTTTTCTAATTTTATTTCAAAGTTTAATGTTCTTTAAAATTCTCTGAGAATAAGAGAAAGAGTTGAGGGGGCAGAGAAAAATTACATAAAGAGAGAAAGCAGGAGAACACTTAGGTTCTGAAGTTGAAACAAAGATGAAGAAAAAGAGAGAGGTTTTCAAAGATAAATTTTTGTTATTTCAAACATTTTCTAGGTTTGACTGTCTCATAACTTCTCCCTTACGAATGCATCTACAAACAGTGATGGACAACTTAGACACTGGCTACCTAAAATAAGGGGGTGATAAAGACATGAAGTGACTGGCTTACACATTTTCAAGAGGGAGTTTATTTTAAGAGTGTGGGTGGTAAGTAGAGTTCCCACTAAATAGTTTTCAACTTGTCCAGAAAGAGGAAGACTCCCAACAAAATGGATTGGCCACGTGGCAGCATCAATGGACTCAAGCATGGCAATAATAGTGAGGTAGGCCCAGGATTGGGCAGTGTTTCATTCTGCTATGCAAAAATTCACTATGAGTCAGTAGCGACTCAATGGCACCTAACAAAAATAACAACAGCAACAGACAGATCTGGTGAAAGGAGATGGGGATAAGATTCTTATGACTCAATAGTGAGTAATTGTTATCATGACTAAATGTGACAGTCACACTGTAAAGGTAGATGTTTTATAACAAAAATGGGGGAGTAGTTAATCTTACAGTCTAGAAACAGTGAACCCTAGGACCAACAAGGGAGAAGAGCATGAGCAGAATGTGGGGCCCTACCCAGAGAAGCAGCAACACCAGAGATGGAGGCAGAGATGAGGACATGGAGAGAGGGAGCAGCTGAGGACTCTGGACTCATGGAAAGAGAAGGACTGGGTGCTGGCAGCCAGGAGGCAGACTTGCAGAATTTACCCTTTGGTTGTTTAAATTATTATATATTCCTGAGTGTATTTATGTACATTCCACACACACACACACACACACACACACAAACAAACAAAAACAGAGGGAATAGAAGCAAATATTGTTGAATGATGATGCACGGAGGAGATTGTAATCACTGTAATGAAATGATGGCTTAAAGCTGATGTTCCTCCATGTAAACTATCACTCAGTTCACAATAAAAACTTGAAGGAAAATGCATCTACATCCTTTTGAACAAGTGAATGGCATTGCATCATTGCATATGTTGGTGTTACCTTCAGTACTCCAGTACAGGTGGATAGCACAACCACATCATTGCATGGGTCAGTTGTCAACAAACACACTTTAGCACATTTAAGCAGAACACGGGAAAAGGGAAGACTAACCAAAAGAGAGATTGCTCTGATCTTAGGACCCCATGGGACCAGAAATAGCAAAACAGTGAAAATCACAGCACAAATGATATGAACTATAAAACTGGCTGTTTGATCATTGTGACAGAACAGAATGCCTATAATTTTTTTCTGTTGATTCAATATTTTTTCATAATGTGTATATTTGATATTACAATATATAATTTTTTCTTTTTATTCCCCCCAGGTATCTTCTATTCATATAGGAAAATTCCCAGACACAAAATGCAACTTGTAAATAATTTGTGCTTGGCAAAACCTCATATACACTAAGAGATTACATATTGTTCTGATTAGGCACGCCAAACATGCAACTCAATATGTAGACATGTTTCAACTCACAATGACAAACTGACTTATGATTTAGTATGCTGACTGCTCAAGGCATTTGTATGGATTCAATATTCATATTTATTTATTCCAAAATTTTGTTGTAAGTAAAGCAATTTAAATGATGCATCAAATAGCTACCGACAAAGAGTTTTTAAAGGCTGCTCACTTGTATTTCCGAGGAAAAAGAAATCATGTAAATATGCCAGTTCCATGAAAATAAAGTAGGTCCTTTAAAAAGTAAAATAAAGCCAATATCATTCCACTGTATGTTCCCTGTGCCATTTTAGTTATTCACCAAACTGAAAGAATTGCTAACGAGATGGTTCGAACGTTTTTCTTCAGACAGTGACTATTTCTACATTAAGAAAAAGTCCTTTAGAAAAAGAAAGAAAGAAAGCCAAACTCTTCTTCCTAATTCACTCAATTTAAAACTGAGCTCCAAGTGAGTGTCGCTGTTACACGCAGTAACTTCTGTATGATCTAACTGGTGAGAGGTGACCCAATGTATAGTCATTGCGGAGGTAGAATAATATGTGCTGTTTTCTTTCACAGCCAGCTGTAAATCACACCATCAAGGGAAACACTTGTTAAAAACTTATTGGTCAGAGAAAAACATGCAAATTTCCAAAAGGAAAACAGGGACCCGCTTCTGGGAATGCTCATAAATTGCACCCACACCTTCATTGGCCACACAGGGTGAAAGGCAAGCTTACTAACGGGTTAGGTAGTAAACACAATCTGCTCAGAGGAGGGGAAACTCACCACCTTGATCCATATTTCCCTGGCATGTTTATCTCTGATCAGAGATGACTGACTGCCCTGTAGAATGTAATACTGGGAGGGGAAGAGCTTCCAGAATAGCTCTATTTCCATGGTGGAGTCAAACGCACAAGCAGAGATACTTAATTACAATATATATTTAGGTGTTGTAGTTGTTGTTGTTCATAGGCCATTGGTGAAGTCTATTCTTACTCATAGTGACTCTCTTTGCATAGCCGAATAAAAGACTGCCTGGTTCTGCATCCTTGTCACAATTTTCAGGAAAATCCCATTGTACCTATCACTGCGTCTATCCATCTCATTGGGGGACTACCTCATTTTTTGTTGACCTTCCACTTTACCAAGCATGATATTGTTCTCAGGTCCTTCCTGACAACATGTCCAAAGGGTGGGAGACAAACTTTCATCATTCTTAGCTTCTAAAGAGCATTCTAGTTGTACTTCTTCCAAGCCACATTTATTTGTTCTTCTGATAATTATAGTACTTTCAATATTATTCTCCAACATCATAGTTCAAATGCATCAATATTTCTATGGTGTTCCTTATACATTGTCCAACTTTCACATGCCTATGAACATACCATGGCTTGGGTCAGGAGCAGCTTCTTCCTCAAATTGATTATATTTGCTCTTTAACACTTTAAATTAGGTAAATTTGCCTAAAGCATTATGTTGCTCAATTGTTTGGCTGCTGGTTCCATGAGTTTGATTGTAGATTCAAGTAAAATGAAGTTTTTAACAACTTCTATCTTTCTTCATCTACCTTCCACTTTTACTTTGAGGTATAAGCCATACTGAAGGCTATAGTCTTTGATCTTCCTCAGTCAGGGCTTCAAGGCTTTCTCACTCTCTGCAATTGTTAAGATGTCATTAAAGTGTGAACCAATCAGATGGCAAGTCAACTATTTTCCTTTAAACTCCCCTGGTAAAATAAGAGAATAAATATTTGTTATTTTTATAATGTTGGTATAACACTGCCGGCTAAACACTGGACTGCTAACCACCAGTTCAGTGGTTCAAACCTGCCAGTAGCTTTTTGGAAAAGCTACTGTGTGTCCCTGAAGTCCTGGTGTGGTGCTGTGGATTAATGCACTGGACTGCTAAATCAGTTTGAACTACAAAGTCAGTGGTTCAAGCTCAGCAGCTGCTCCTCGGAAATCCTATTCAGGGTTTCTATGAGTTGGAACCAGCTCGATGGCACTTAACAACAACAACATACAGGGTTGCTCAAAATCTACTTGATGACCCTTAATAACAACAACATTTCATCCTAAAGGGCTACTGAGAAAGAAAACTCTAAAATGACTTTCTTAAATTTGGATGTTGCTCATAATACTTTTATTTCTATAATATATACAACATTGGTGGTGGTGGTAATTGGTTGCCATAAAGTCCATCCTGACTCACAGCGACACTTTGTAGAATCTCCAAGGCTATGATTCTTTATCGGAGCAGAAAGCCTCATCTTTCACGATCCGAGCGACCGGTAGATTAAAACTGTAGATCCTGCATTCAGCCGCATAATTCATTACCCATTAAATGATCAGAGATCCTATGTTCAACATTAGATTGTCAATAATTAGTCTGGAGTAAAGCAGTTTAATAAATACTCAAAAGTAAGTACTGTCATCAAATACTCCACTTATGAAGAGCTTTAGAACAGATTTCATAAAGGTGTAATATTCTTTTCTAAGGAGAAACCAGCTTTTGCTCTTTATTTCTAATTTGTATTGCAGATATTTTCAATTTCTATATTTTCATGGCTGTTTATTATTTCTATCTATTTTCAAATTTTTATTTTAATGCACAAATTTGACTATTGCTCAAATTAAAAAACAAACTGTGTTGATAAAAAACAAAACAAAACAAAAAAACAATTAACAATTATGTACATATCAACCCCTTCTTCACTGCTATAATTTGATAAACTTTGCTTTGGCGCTGTTGGATGTGATTGGGATAATCTATTCACTTATTGTGGCGCTGTGGGCTAATGTGTCAGACTGCCAAGTCATTTGAACTGCAAAGTCGGCAGTTCAAGCTCACCAGCTGCTCCTTGGAAACCCGATACAGCGTCGCTATGGGTCGGAATTGACTCAACGGCACTTAACAACAACAATCCAATTATTCATTAGAATATTATGAACTAAATAAAAAATAACACAAATTGCTTAAAACCATAAATATTAGTTCGTGAGTTAGGTACATAGACATGAAGAAAACATACATTTAAGGGTTCAATGACTGCTGATAGGTAGCAAGTCCTCCTGCATTAAAACCCTATTCTGAAAAGCCACCTTTCTTAAAGTTAGCACTTACTCTACATTCTGCTAAAATGATCCAGTTAGTATTCTGTGGAAATAAATTTTTCCATAATAAAACGCCACTAACAAGTCCATAACACTCCAAATCCAATGTCCCAAAAGTTTAGAATCCAAATATCTGTGTAGTATAAACTTTGTCTGATGCTACCAAAGCACTCTTTGTTTTTAAATAATTTGATTATTTATGTTTTTATTAACTACCAAAATAATGCAGCTTTTAAGGGTCCTAGATAATTATTTAGCCTTTCTTAACAGTCTCAACTGGTAAATAACAAAAATTTTCATAAGACTACTTCCTGAACTGCAATTCCTTAAACTGATTATTTTCTCAGCTAAGTTAACAGTTCAGATGGAGCACTGTGTGATTTTATTGGGGCCCATCATTAACTCAAAAGAGATCAAAATCTTATAATTATAAACTATTCAATTCAGTCACTTGAGTGTAAAAATGTGCCAGTCAAGCTCATATTTATTTCGACTGGTTTATTTTTGTCAAAATAGCTGAAACAGTTACATATGTAGATTAACTTTCCATCCCCAAATATGCCTGGTTGGGACTTAAAAAAATAAAAGAAATCATGCATTTAGCTACTCAATAAATTACAGTTGGAGAAGGAGGGATTGGTGAGCTCTTTTGTGTAGCAGAATAAAATTCCAATCATGTAAATAATGCATTATCTATTTTCTAGTTCCATTACAGTTTAGTTTCTGATTCTCAAAACTCTAGCATGACAGGTCTGTGTTCTCTTGGCCAGGTTGTGCTACATTTTGCAGCTTGTCAAATGTCCTCACGCCCTTTTTCATTATACAGTATTGCTCTGTGCTTAACCACTGCACCCGTTCATGCAGACATACTCTACCTTCAGTATAACACTGAAATTGATTTGCTAGGAGCTTCTTTGCTTCTGCACATTTCATAACTTCCTATTGAATTTCTTGTGTCAAGAGCTCAGCACTGTCTTTCTACTCCCATCCTCAGAAATCTAAATACTCTGGCTTTTTTGAATATTTAAATGGCCTTGTGACTAATGTCAAAGCATTTCATTCTGTACTACTTCGTTCAATGCAAGTTTTTATTGTGTCTTGAGAGTATTCCATGCTTATTTTCATTTTAGATTCTCTCTGTTTTAAAATTATTGAAACGTGCTGGTCTTTTTACCTGAGCTAATGGAAAGACTATCCTTAGTGGCACAGTGATTAAGTACTCCACTGCTAACTGAGAGGTCTATAGTTTGAACCCACAGGCAAAAGATCTGAAGATAGGAAGGATTATGTGGTAGGAAACCAGATGGGGCCGTTCTGTCATATGGGGTTGCTATGAGTCAGGTTCTATTTAACAGCACACAGGACAAGCAGGAGACCGATTTTTAAAGACAAGATTTCTAATTACTATTTCCAATAGGGGGAAAAAATTAAATCCACTATGTAATATTTGTGGGAGAAAGATGAGGCTTTCCACTCCCTCAAAGATTTACACCCTTGGAAATCTTATACAGGAACCGACTGGACATGTTAACAGCAACATGTAATATTTGGGAGTACTGGTGTGGTGCCGTAGGATCAGTACTAGATAGCTAACCACTAGGTTGGAGGTTCAAACCCACCAGTCGCTCCTTAAAAACTTTATACATAAATCCATTATGTAATATGGAAGGAGCTGTGGTAGTGTAGTTGTTACCAATCGGGCTGCTAATCTCACAGTCAGCAGTTCAAAACTACCAGCTGTTCCGCGGGAGAAAGATGAGGCTTTCTGCTCCCATAATGATTTACAGCTTCGGAAACCCTGTACAGGGTCGCTATGAGTTGAAACCGACTCCACGGCACATCATAACAACAACAATAACAACAATGTAATATGTAATCCTGATATGGCATTATAGGCTAAGCACTGGACTGCTAACCACGAAGTCAGTGTTTCAAACCCACCAGCAGCTCTTTGGAAACTGTACCTAAGAGTCGAACCTTCTCGACAGCACTTAACAAGAGCAACAACAACAAGAAATATGGATTTTCTGTAAATTAATAGTTCGTTTTCTGAAAAAGGAATAGACAAGGAAAATGCAAAGTGCTAAATACTCTTATGTAAATGAAAAAATAGGTTTTATCTCCCTGCAAACTTGAAGAAATGAACATAGTAAGATGGTTCCGGCTTGTAATGAAGTGATCTGAGCTAGTACCGAAACTGAATGTTCTGGGAGAATTCGAAGGTTGACTGTTTAGTGCTATCAATAAGGCACATTTACAGAGGATCTTGTTTAAACTGGTAAATTTTTTGAGACTTTCAGATGCCTAGGTGAAAGTTCAAACTTCTTTACTCAAGTGTAGTGACCGTGTAATAAAATACCGAAGATGATTCATTTAGTCAACCTGATATCTACCATCAAGGAGAAGACGCTGAGGAGGTATTGGATCTTTCTCTAGCATAACATGTGAAGTGCAGCATTCCAATCTAAAAGGTAGAATTGTTCCTTTGAGTAAAATAATTAATGAGCCCGAAAAAGGAAAGCTGTTACGAGAGAGACCTCTAGTGGAAAAAAATGCAAGTGTCTTAGAAAAAGGTTTTATTGTTGCCGTCTCGGGTGAAAAAACAGAATTTACACAGGCTATTTGAGGCACTGTCCCCAAAGCTGCAACGAAATTCCCCGTTAGCACTTAATACATGTTGTTTGTCGAGGCAAACAATGCATTCCGAGCAGAGCCTACCAAGTGTTTGAGGAGTATTGAATTTCTTAGACATTATCATTTGAAAACTAACTTGCAGGTGCCCAAGAAAAAAACAAGAAGATTGGTAAAAAAAAAAAAAACAGCAGCCAGAATTTGGAAGCACTGCATTTTCTAGTAATTTACCCCTTTGATTTGTAGGTCATTTATTTGTTTATTTATTTAACTTTTAAGATTATCAGAGCACTTTTGTTTCTGTGTAGGGAGCAGGAATTAGGGGAATATTTCTGTTTTTTGTAAACCATCACACCAAATAACAAAATATGTTGAAATGGTAACTCAAGTTACTTTTTAAGAAAATGAAAAAGCAAAGGTCGATGACAAGTCGCATAGGGAGACCTCGAGGTAAGCACAGGTTGTTTAAAGAAATTATTTGACATTGGATTACAAAATATGTCATTCAACTACTGCTCCTTAGAAGGTATTCTTCCTTTATTTCTCATGCATTTGCATTTCAATTGCTCTCAGATATATAATCTAATTTAAATTATTATGACTTTTCTACTCTAAACAAAATTAATCATCGTCACTATAAAAATCAGAGTGTGTTTTCTGGTTATGGATAGAACATAATAATATTAAATCCCAACGAAATTGGCTCTAAGAATCTATGTTTACCAATTAGATAGTAAGATCAGTTCTCAATTACATCTAAATGGGGACAACCACTTGAGTTGAGAGAGAACTGACCTAAAGTTACATAAGGAAACTAAGAAAGTGTTCCAGGCATAAGAAATACACTGAAAGAAGTTGATAATCCAAAAACGCAATGCTAATTCAGTCACTAAAATAGGTCAAGATTATTAAAATAAGCATTGGAACTGTGGGAACCAGTTGGCTATAATAACAATTTCTGAAATTCTTTTTCTATAAAAATATTGACAAATATTACATTTGCTTTTTTTAAAAATTAACCACAGTAGTGTTTTGGTTTTGTTCAGATGTATCAACAAATTTAGGAAAAGAGCATTTTAAGGCTGTTTTCATTTTCAGTGTCTTAATTCCTTATTCATTTTTAATTCTGCCTGTTTTATTTAATAAAACTATTTTTTGTTTCTTCATAGGACCATTAAATTTTAGAGCCTGTTTGTGGAACATATTATTCACAACCCTTATATTTCTTATACTAATATCCTGAGGAGTATCTGTATTTTCATTGTTACCAAATCTGAGCATCCCATAAAACAGAACATTAGCATTCCAGGAAGCGTAGTTCATGAATTTCTTCAAAATTGGGGCAGGCTGGCAGCTACTTAAAAGGCTTGGTAGCAGAGGAGGCGGTATGTGTGAGTGTGTGTGTGCATGTTAGAGAAAGGCACACAAATTTCCTTTTCCTGATTTTGTTTCCAATTCAGCATGTACCTCTTTAACGAAAAAAAAAAAAGTAGCTTCAAAGTTTGGAGGCTTCACATGATTTTTAAAATGTATCTTCAAAACTCATCTTCTAATTATTTTTATATTGTATCTGAAAGAATTTCCCCAAAGTTAGAAAAGCAGATACATATTTAGCTGTACCTGTCTTCTAATTCTTACTTTTCTTTAATAGATATTCCAAAGTTTCTTTGTGTTCCTTAAATACAACTTTACACATATAACAATTTGTTGCTTTTGTGAAGTGCCATCAAGTTGGTTCCGATTCGTAGTAACCCTGTATAGGGTTTCCATGTAGTGGCTGGTGGATTTGAACCACCAACCTTGTGGTTAGCAGTCCAGTGCTTATCTTACAGCATCACACCAGGACTCCATACAATAGTTTACAATAGTTTAGCTATATACATCCATGTGAGCGCTGTCTATCAGCATTTGCACCTCTTCTGGAATGGTTTCTTTGCAATCTTCCTAATAGATAAACTCATCATTCAACATATATATACATACAGAGACTCCTGCTGCGGTGCTGTATGTTGTTGTTGTTGTTGTTAGGTGCCATCGAGTTGGTACCCTAGGCACAGCAG
>NW_006408550.1:11445379-11467554 GCF_000296735.1 Chrysochloris asiatica
ACATACACATGTATATGTGTATATATATTTGTGTGTGTGTATGTGTGTTTGTGTGTATAGTATAAAGGAATTCTGGTGGTGTAATGGTTATGAGTCATGCTGCTAACCTCAAGGTCAGCAGTTCAAAACAAAACTACCAGCCTTTCTGCAAGAAAAGGCTTTCTGTTCCCGTAAAGATTTACAGCCTTGGAAAGTCTACACAGGGTTGCTATGAGTCTGAACACACTCCACAGCACACCACCACCATATATAATAATATAAAACATGAATGATAAGTTACTATATTTAGAGAGAGAGACTCCTGGTGTGGTGCCATAGGATCAGCACTGGACTTTAAACCACAGGTTTGCAGTTCAAACTCATCAGTTCCTCCTCAGAAGCCCTATATATGAGTCAGAAACAGTTGCACCACACTTAAAAACAATAGCATACACACACACACACACACACACACACACACACACGTATGTGGAGCTCTGGTAGCGTAGTGGTTACGAATTGGGCTGCAACCTCAGTATCAGCAGTTTGAAACTACCAGCTGTTCTGCGGGAGAAAGAGGAAGCTTTCTGCTCCCGTAAGGGTTCACAGCCTTGGAAACCCTGTACAGGGTCGCTATGAGTTGTAACTGACTCCACAGCACATAACCAACCAATGAAAGTGGAGTTTCCTTTGGTCGGTCAACAAGAACATTTCTGGTAGGAAATATCATGGTAATGCAAGCTATTAAAACAGACATCTTAACCAATTCAAGATTTTGTCACTACAGCTAAACTTTCCCTTGCTCAAGAGAAATCACAAAGGTCAGTTTGGATGTTATGATAAGTCAATGTCCCCACATCAAATGCAGGAAAATAGAGAGGGCTATTTTACCTATCTTCTTTAAAGAGCATCTGCAGCCACATAATACAGACTTATTTACTCATTAGTTGTGTTATCTATTTAAAAAAACAAACAAAAAATCACTTCCAACTCTAAAAACTCCAATTTTATTCTTTATTCATGTGTTGAACTTCATGGGAATTTTATAAAAATAACACACACATATTAGTGTGAACTTAAATTTGTGATTGCATATTTTTATGTATGTTTGCATACAGAAAAGGACTAGAAAAATCATCAGAGAAGTGGTTAATATAAGACTGTTGAGGTTGTAGTGTAATTTCAAATTGTGTTTTTAGTAGAATCTGCCCACACATCCATCTCCTCTGCTAGATTGCAAGTTTTCTGAGGACAGTGACTCACATTAATCATTGTGTATCTAGTGCTCTGACTTTATTCATTCACTCAACATTTATTGAGCATTTGTGTGCCAAGCAGAGTGTAGAAATGTTTAAATCATGAGTCCAACACAATCCTAGTCCTATAAGAATTCATAGTCTACTGGAAAATGAAAAAAAATCATGTGATTTTAGGAACTATAAAATTTGTAAATCATATTTACTTGTTGAACTTTAGCAACCAAGTGAGATTGGTACAATTATCACCATTTCACAGACTAAGAAAGTGAGTTTCACAGTGTTTAATTATGTTACTTCAGGTCACAGAACTAATCAATGACAGAGCATGCGTTCCAAGCTTCTAACTCTAAATCCTGCAGGTGCTTCTTAAATACAACTATTCATCCAACAGTACAAACTTGGACTGTTGGATTATTAGTGGTATTGGGTTATTAGTCATATTACTTCTCATCAAATGAGAATATTTATAAAATGCCTTCCTAAACAGCTGTTTTAAATCAATTCACTAAGTAAATTACATGGAATCAAAACTAAAACTCCTAATCTGACCAGATGAATTGTGAACATAAAATCTTTCAAAATAAATCAAAATATTCACATACCCTCAAAAATTTAGTACCGCAAATCTGATTCAGGCCATTTCAACAGCCAAAAATACCCTTGCCGCACTAGAAGGATACAGTAGTATTTGCCCTCATGGTTTCACTTCAAAGAATTACTGCGCCAGAAGTTGTTTCCTCTGTTACAGGTCCAGGAAAATCTGATTCTTGTTAATTTCACTTCCTATACACAGGGAAGGTAGGGAATGCAGCTTTGATTCAATCCAGTCTGCCCATCGTGCTGTGTCTGCCAGGCTGGATTTGTACTAAAAAGAGAAAAAAAGAATAATATGGTACCCCAAAAGCTTCTCTGTGGCAATCAGAGGGATAGTGATGGTATGCGGTGCAGGTATATTATGCAAAAAGAACTAAACAAATACTATATGGAACCATTTACATAACCAGACTGTATGCTATACTAATAAATTTGAATAAATAATAGATCAAGCCCGATAAAAATTGCATGAAGAATTATCAATTTAGGAAATCATTTTAACAAAGTGTTAAATGGAAAGGCAACATGACGGATCTTGTTTGTTTGGAAAATTTGTGGCTCTTGCTTTGACTTTAGTGCTATCTTATTCTCAGACATAGTTTCGTCATAAGTAGGATCCTTCCTGATCCATCTTCATATTCTAACCTCCCCCTTCTGCCATTGCCTTTTCTAATTTTCCCAAACCAAGGCTTGGAATATAATGGTTTTTAAAGTGATTAGAATCATTATGCTATGGAGTTTTTCTGAACACCCCATATTGAAGTTCAGTCTGCTAGAAATCAGAAATCAAGTATAACTGATTGTCATGTACCCTGTTTATTCATTCATTTGTTAATTCATGTATTCATTCCATAAACTTTTATTGACTATTTTCCCTGGGCTTACAGAAATGATGAAGGAACCCATAGGTTAATGATGTCTAAAAGATAAATTGTTATCTATTACAATGAAAGCATTGTATCAGTTAATATTGAAGATGAAGTTAAAATGAAGAAGAAGGATGTTAAGTCATCTCATGAGGATATAATGCTAAGATGACTGAAAGATCTTTAAAGAGGGGTGAACTCTACGGCTCAGGTTTATCCTCTGCTGTGGTGTAAGAGTGGCTGTTATCTGGAAGACAGTAACTGTTGAGTAAAGAAGGAATGATTGAATGAGTGAATGAATGAGTAATTGAAATAAACGTTACAGATCAAATTCTCCAGGAATCCAGGAAAAGTCAGTTTTCTTGGCTCCAATGAATAAATAAATATTAACTTGATGATGGATGAATGGCATAAACCCTGAAGACCTGATGTGCTAGGACTTGTCTTAGTAACTTAGACCCACACTGCATTGCTTTCCTCAGCCAACCACCTAGTCATTTCAGAAAATGGACTGAGTGAGAAAGGAGAATAAGTCAACCATGGGACAGGTATGGCATACCTGTGATTTCACAGGGATCTGCCCTGCCCAGTGTAGTCCACCCAGTCCCAGTATAAGGTTGTGGTTTTATAGGTCTCCTAGGAAGCTCAGCATTTCTTACTTACATGTGGAAATTATCAACTGCTTTAGTGTCCTGAATATGACAACATGCTGACGTACTGTAAACAAGATAGTGCAATTGATGGTGCTGACAAAATAAGCAAGAGAAGGAAATATCCTTCCTCCATGCTTTGGTCAAGTGTATTTTATAGCTAACTAAATTTAGCATGCATGTGGTTTCCAGAAATGTTTGTAAAGGAAATTTCTACTTTGAGTGAACTAGATCTAATGAATGCAACCATTCACAGGAAAAAAAAAAAAAAAAGCAAACCTAGAGACTCCTTGAAAATGTATTATTTCCTGTTTCAAAGATGCAATATGCCTCCTGAAAAAAGTTTTTAATATAATTCTAGTTCTAGATCATGGACACTGATATACTGATGGTTCACATTCAAACTCTCAAAATACAGATGAATTACTTAAACCTGAAAGTATGATTTATTCATTATGTGTTTTGTTGATTCTAAATTGACACCCACTCCCACCTCAGACTTAACAGAGCCAGTGCTACAGGGTCAGTCTCATAAATATTGAGCAGCCATCAGGAACAACAGAAATGAGAATAAAATGGAAGTAGAGAACATAATGGAGAAAGTAGGGCTAGACAACAAACAAAACCAAAGCATGGAGCCCAGGACTTCTGCAGGAGGTCACATGGACTCTCCTCAGTTTACCATTCTCCTGGTGGTTTCTGAGGCAGGCCAACTCTGACTGCACCCTTGAAAGTGTACAGCACAAGTCTCTTATTTTTCATGAAAGTCATTCAAAATTATACAAAAAGGTAGTGTTTTATCATTTCTTTAAATACTGTATTAAGAAGCTCAAGTTGCAGTGTTCTAGTTTTTTTTTCTCAATAATTTCCTGATGTTCAATTTCCCTGAACACAGGCAGCAACACTGTCCATATTGTATAAACACACAATCTCTCCACTTCTGTGGTGGAGAATAAGTATGACAATTGCTTATTCAATAGGTTTTAATATTTAAATAATAATTTATGGAGTTTTAGGTGAAAGCTTATACAGAAAGCTAGGTTCCTATTTGACAACTTCCACAAATAGTTTAGTTACATTAGTTACATTTGTCACATGTGTCAACATTGTTTTTAATCATCTTCTCACCTTTGCTTTTCAGAATTTCATAAACTTTTGGCCTTATAGTGCTGATTTTTAAGTTAAGCATCTATCTTATGGGTAATATCCTTTATTTTGTGTGCCCCTCTGCTATTTCAATAAAAGGTGATCTCAGAAGTTAGTCTTGGTTCCAGGTTTAAAGAGTGAGTTTTCAGGGTAGTACCCTCCTGGGGTCCTCTATTTTCTACTCTTTCAGTTATTCTGGCTTCTTCATTTTTGTAATAAGAATGTGAGTTCTGCTCCACATTTTTCTCCAATTCTATCTAGGATTAACTATTATGATTCTGGTCAGAATGGTCAGTGGTATAGATAGGAGCCATCTAGTTCTTCTGGCCTCAGGGTAAATGAGTAAATGTGTTTCTTCTCTGTGCTCTTAAGTTTTGCTCCTGAAGAGTCGAGACCATGGAGTGTGTCTTAGAGGGCAACTCACGTGCCATTAGGACCACAGATGTCACTCTCTTCACTAGGGTACAGATCACAATTTTTATGAATTATGCTATACCATAGTTTAACAGCAAAGATATCAGTTGAAGAACAAAGATATCACTTTGAGGACTAAGGTGTACTTAACCATGTCATGGTATTTCAGTAGCCTCATAAGCACATGAAAGTTGACCAATGAATAAGGAAAATTATAGAAGAATTGATGCATTTGAGTTACTATGTTGAAGAAAAATATTGAAAGCACATTGACTGCCAGAAGAACAAACAAATCTATGTTGGAAGAATTACAGTCAGAATGTTCCTTAGATGCCAAGATGATGAAACTTTGTCTTTCATACTTCAAGCATATTATCTGGAGGACAATGAACAAGGAAAATCACAGAATGACCAGTCCCTGAACAGGGCATTATGATTGGTAAAGTGAAGGGTTGGAAAAAGAGAGGAAAAATCCCCATCCCCTCAACAAGATGGATTGGATTGGCACTGAGGCAGCTACAATGAGCTCAAGAGTAACAATTGTGAGAATAGCACAGGACCAGGCAGTGTTTCATTTGGTTGTGCACAGGGTCTGTATGAGTTGAGACCATCTAATGGCTCCTAAAACATCAACAATGTTATGTCAAATGATTAAGCTATCCCATTAGGCTATGGTCCTAAGCCTTCAAAGCTAAAAAGCAATGTTGAAAGGTGTTTGGTTATGTCTGAGAGGTATCTGTATGTGTGTCTCCTATTACATTTTATTTGTGTATTCATCATCATATATGTGCCTATTACATTTTAATTTTGTATTCATTGAAGATATGTTAATAGGCTAATGCAGGCCTTGATATATGGTAAGGAAAATTAAGAAAGTCAAAATTTAAGTTAAAGAGAAGATAATATAGAATTAAATTTAAGTTGGTTTGAACCCCAGATTGATGGTTCAGACTTAACCAACTGCTCCTCAGAAATCCTATACAGGGCCCCTATGAGTCGGAACCAACTGGATGGCACTTAACAGCAACAACAGTAGTTTAGTAGTAAAGAGATTTTTATTAATAAAAATCAAATTCATATGTTTACCAAAAAAGTCTTAAGAGAAAAACAACAGTAACACAATTCTGGGGCCTGGAAACATAAAGTATATATTATCTGCAGTCTGTCTTCCAAATGATCCAAACAGAAAAACTCTGTTTCATTATATTGATGATGCAATCAGCTACTTTTAATATAAATTTTTCTTTTTTCCCTAGCATTCCGTAAGGATGTTTAGAATAATCTTGAGCTACTTTGGCAGCTATGTGTCAATACATTGTATGCCATTTGTTAGCTGTAATCTGTAGTCATTTTAGTGCATCGAGCCTTAATCTTCCAGTCTCTGTCCCATTTTGTATTACAAATCATTTGTAGTTTTATAACTGTCATTTCCAAGGACATCTGGAAAAGATGGGTTTATGAAAGGTTACCATGCATTGTAAGAAGGCCAAGAATTAGCATGACTTTGTAAAGGTTCTTATAAATTGAGCAGCAGCCATCATGGGCAATAAGGTGTTTTTGGCTCTTGTCAAGTACCTTTATTTAAATATTAAGGGAAGGAAATGACCTTTGGCCTTGGATATCACTGTGACATGGCAGTGGCCCAATCTATTAACTGTCAATGGAATGCTATGGCCTGCCTCTCTCAAGACCCCTATTTGTGGGCAGTGTTATAATAACCCTTCCATTAGGCATCCCCAAGGCAAATAACCTCAGCTTTAACAGAGTCAGTTTAAAATTCCTTAGAGTAACATTAAGAGACTATCTGGTTTGTGTCAGTCTAAGATCAACTACTTTCTGCATTCATTCAATTCTGTAAATTTTAAGTAGCCATAGTTATTGAAGAATGATTTCATATCTGCCTGGAGGTAAATATTAGAAACATCGAATGTAGAAATAACTCCAGCTACTTCTTTGATTTCGTAACCAACCTATTTAGAGATTAATCAAAATGGATTTGAGAATCTACTTTTCTTACATGACTTTTTTTCATATGATACTTATCTTTTGTTAATAGAAACTTTCCAGATGACTGCAGTTGCATGGTATAGACAGAATGGGGAGACATCAAATTCTCTCACAATACAAAGTAAACTATCAAAACTGGAAGGGATCAGATAATATTCACTAGGAGGCAGGCATATTTTTCTGTGTGTATGTTAGTGTGTTAGGGATAATGTTTACAACATCAAAATGTTTGTTTTTCTCTGCTTTCCCCAAGTTATTAAATCTGGTTGTGTTAAGAAGAAATACTTATGTTTTAATTGCTAATGATTACTGCTCTTTTCTCTAACTAGGATTTTTATTGACCTTAGATTTTAGAGGGAAATCTCTGCTCAAAAACCTTGTAATTCTGAAAAATATCAAGGTCAAAATCACCCAGAATGCTTAGAAAAATTAGTTATGATCCTGTGTCTTAAAATAAATCACTAAAGATGACAATAATATTTAGAATGTTTTGTCATGACTGAATTTAGTCTTTCCTCCTAATCTAATTTTGTGTTTGGGTGTCTGTAACTTCTCTTCTAAACCATGCAATTCAAATTAAAAACATATTCATACTATAAGTAGCTTCTCAAATGCAGCTTTCATTGCTTCATTTTCTTAGTTAGCTACTGATGAATATATTAAGTTAATTGAGAAATGTTATTTTATATTTTGTGGAAAAGCCAACAGATGTTTATAGAGTACACACAACATTGAGATAAGTATACACACAAATATTTCATATCATTCCATTCTTTCTGTAATAATCTAGCTAATTTAAAAATCTAAGTCTAAGGTTTAGAAAAATAAAATATAAACTGAATTATCTGATGTTAATTATTGATGCACAAGGACTTAAAAATATAATGTTATTGATTGAATTAAATTTTATCCCACATCAGGTTAAATGCTATAAGAAAGAAAAATAAAATGAAATGATATCATGTGCTAAAACTCCAGTGATCATAAACAACACTTAGCTTTTGATTTACAGTGAAATCACAATTCTCCATTTCTCGTTCCCTCTGTCTCTGACATTGCATGTGAGACCATAGGGCAATCCATGCCGTTCGACATAATATAGGATGTAATTTAAAGGGTTCTATTGATGCCATAAATCACAAGTAGTTCTGCTGAAGCAGTTTATGAACAGCAGTAAAACACTAAGACTGGATTATATCATTACAATCATGTAGCGCATGCAGGTATTGCTATTTGTAATTGAGGATAAAGAATTACAAAACACTTATGCAGATGTCATTTTTTTCTTGGTATTTACAAGCATCTTTTACTCTTAGGCAAGAAGATATGTTTGGGGATAAAATTTAAAAGTCTGTGATTACAGAACATCTGTCATTCTAAAGAAAGGATTTATATGCTTTGAGAGGAGATCATAATAGTTAGAACATATTCTGACAGGTTGTACATAACCTAAGCACTGGAAGTATAAAAGACCATCTACATAGGGGCTACCAGCCAAGTTCACAAGGTTTATTAACATACAATTAAAGAGACATGACATCACAAAGACTACAAGTAAGACTCTCTAAAGGCTGGTTGAAGAGTATAAAAGATCAATCAACTTCTTTGTGCTATCTACAAGAATGTATATAACTTTAATAGATATATTTTTCCATTGAATTGACCATTTTTTATAGACACATGTCCATTCTAAAGCTCTGAAAAAATCTTGACTTACAGGCGTCTTTTTTGTCTTTTTGAGAAGATAAAATAATAATGGAAGTCTTTCAAGCATTTTGGGCACATTTGTAATGATAAAGAGGAATTCCAGTCTTCTGTTGCTTTGAGTTGCAGCCTTCTGTTATTAGGAGTAAATTGTTGCAGTGGTTGTGTCTATGTGGCTAAGCTGATGGTCTAGCTTGGTGCCACCAAATTCTTCCATCTGCTATTTTTAGTGTTGTTATTTATTGTTTTGCTTTAATTTTCATGTGGTTGTGTTTTTTGTTGTTGTTTTTTTCCTCAAAAGAAATGATGTAACTTTTAGTAAACTCAGAACTTGGGTTCTTCAGACTAATATCCCCAAAAGAGGTCAGTTACAAAACATATCCCTCAAAAAGTTGATCTCTGAGCACTTCCTAGCTTTCTCGCTTAGTCTTTGACAAGCAATGACCACCCATCTAGGTGTACCTCTAGTTTCACAAGGATCCACTAGGACATTCACTCCAGAAATATCACCTGATTAATTCACTTCCCACAGCAACACATTTTTTCCAGTATCATTCCTAAATGATACGTATTCATTCGCAAAGCAGAGATTGCAATATATTGATTATTTAAAAGTGGCTTTCTATATATAAATCTAAAATGATTAATCAAAAATATAACTCAAGAGATTAAACTGTGGAAGCAAGCAGAAAGGGAAGCTAATACTGTGGCAGACTAGTTTTAGCATTTGGTTTCAATTAAGTTGTACAATGAAGTCCATTCACTGCAAAAAATAAAAATGAGTATTAATAAAAATATAAATCTATGAACAAGTAACTTATATCAGAACTTTAATTTTGCACAGATGAAAGAATTTCAGTAGTCACTTATTTCCAGATGCATACGATATTTCAGGGGAAAAAACCTTATAACAGTGTAATATGACTAAGCAAGATTTCTGATTTAAATCCTTATTAGTTGTATGATGTTAGACAATGTACTTAATTTCTTCATGCCTAAATTACCATGTAATTGTGAAATTTAATGTGTTAATTTATGTAATGACTAGCAAAAGAAAAACATATGTTTATCATTCAAATAATAACTTAGTCTTTATGAAAAAGATGAAGTATAGTTAGCCAATAACTTTGAAACATGTACTCACATTTTTTTATTATGGATTACAGAATTATTGATTATGAATGGTACATATCTAGTCAACAGATAATTTCTTACACTTTTGATGTTATGCACTGAGCTACATGGTATGAAATACACAAAAAAGAAAAAAAAATTCTCAGTTACTTTAGAATTGTTGTTGTTGTTGTTCAGTGCCAAATTGTCAGATACAGTTTCGGAAGGTGAGTACCTCAGGTAAGAGGCACTCACACAAATGGGGGTGGGGGGAAGCTGCCTCCTCAAAATGGAATTGCCTATGATGGCATGAATAGAGTGAAACATTCAAGACCTTCATTTGCTCATGAGGCACAACTCAAAATGAGGAGAAGCACCTGTTAATATCCATTAATAATCAGAACATGTGGTGTACGAAATCTGAATCTAGGAAAATTAGAAGTTGTAAAAAATGAAATGGAACACACAAAGATTGATATCCTAGGCACTGTTATTGTTATTGTTAAGTTTCATGGAGTCAGTTCAGACTCATGGCGACCCTGTATAGGGTTTCCAAGGAGTGGCTGGTGAACTTGAACTGTTGACCTTGTGGTTCAAACCGACCTTGCTGTCCAGCTCATTAACCCACAGTGCCACATCAGGGATCCATCCTAGCTATCCTGAGCTGAAATGGACCGGTATTGACCATTTTGAATCTGGCAATCATGTGGTTGATTACCCTGGGAACCACAAATTGAAGAAAGATAACATCACATTCATCATCAAAAAGAACATTTCAAGATGTATCTTGAAGAAAATTGCTGTGATAATATCCATGTACCTTTAAGGAAAACAAGTTAATACCACCACTATTCAAATTTATGCACCAACTACTAAAGCCAATGATGATAAAATAGAATTCTACCAGCTTCTTCAGAGTGAAATTGATCAAACTTGCAATCAAGATACATTGATAACTACAAGATTGGAATGCAAAATTTGCAAGCAAAGAGGATGGATCAGAAGTTGGAAAATATGGCCTTGATGATAAAAATGATGCTTGAGATCGCATGATAGAAATTTGCAAGACCAAGGGCTTATTAATTGCAAATACCTATTTAAACAACATAAAAGATGGACCTCACCAGATAGAATACATAGAAATCAAATTGGCTACATCTGTGGTAAGAGATGGTGGAAAAGTTCAATATTATCAGCCAAATAAGGTTAGGTTCAGACTGTATAACAGATCATTAACTGCTCATACATTCAAGCTGAAATGGAAGGAAATTAAAATAAATTCACGAGAGCCAAAATATGATTGAGTATTTCCCACCCAAATGTAGGGAGTCATGGTGTGGCACTGTGGGCTAATGCATCAGACTGCAAGGCCATTTGAACTGCAAGGTCGGTGGTTCAAGCTCACCAGCTGCTCCTCGTATATCCTATACAGTTGCTATGGGTCGGAATTGACTCAATGGCACTTAACAACAACAACAACCCAAATGTAGAGACCATCTCAAGAACAGATTTGATGCATTATACACTAGTGAATGAAGAACAGATGAGTTGTGGTATGACATCAATAGCATGATACAGGAAGAAAGCAAAACAGTTATTAACAAGACAAGGAAGAAAAGAAAAGACCAAAATGGATGTCAGAAGAGTCTCTGAAACTTGTTTCCCAGTGTAGAGACATTAAAACAAATGCAAGAAATGAAGAGGTGTTAAAAAATAAAGAGCTGAACAGAAAATTTCAAAGGGCAGCTCAAAAAAAAACAAAATTGGACAGCTTGAGAAGACAAAGTCAAGTATTATAATGAAATGCATAAAGATCTGAAGCGAAAGGAAAAAAAAAAAAAAATCCAGAAGGGAAGAACATACTCAGCATTTCTCAAGCTGAAAGAACTGAAGATAAAATACGAGACTAGACGTCAAGTATGAAAGGATTCTATGAGAAAAATACTAAATGATATAGAAAGCACTAAAATAAGATAGAAGGAATACTCAAAGTCACTGTACCAAAAAGAAATGACGGATGTTCAACCATTTCAAGAGGTAGCATTCCATCAAGAGCCAAGGGCACTGAAGGAAGAAGTCCAAGGTACACTGAAGACATTGGCAGACCACTAGGCTCTGGTAACTGATGTAATACAAATGGAAATCTTTCAGCAAATTTATGCAACACTGGAGACACTTACTCATCTATGCCAGGAAATTTGGAAGACAGCTACCTAGCCAACTCTTTGGAAGAGATCCATATTTGTGCCCATTCCAAAGAGAGCTGACACCATGGAATGTGGAAATCATTAAACAATATCATTAATATCACATGCAAATAAAATGTTTTTAAAGATGATTTTTTATATGGCTGCAACAGTACATCAACAAAGAACTGCCAGAGATTTATACTGACTTCAGACAAGGGTATGGAATGAAGGATACCACTGTCGATGTCAGATGAATATTGGCTGAAAGCTGAGAATACAAGGAAGTTGTTTAACTGTGCTTTATTGTCCATGAACCATGGCAAGTTATGGATAGCATTGTGAAGAATGGGTATTACAGAACACTTAATTGTTCTCATGAGGAACCTGTACATAGACAGGAAGCAATTGATGGAACAGAACAATGAAATATTGAATGGTTTAAAATCAGTAAGTGTGTGGATTAGGGTGCATTCTTTCACCATGTTTATGCAATTTGTATGCTGAGCAAATCATCCAAGAAACTGGATTATATGAAGAATATGACATCAGGATGGGAGGAAGACTCATTAATAACCCATGATTGCAGTTAATACAACCTTGCTTGATGAATGTGAAGAGAACTTTAATACTTATTGATGAAGTTCAATCACCACAGCCTTCATAATGGGTTGCATCTCAATGGAAAGAAAACAAAAGTCCTCTCATCTGTACCAATAAATAACATCATAATAAATGGAGAAAAGATCAAAGTGTTCAGATTTAGTTTTACTTGCATCCACTATCAATACTCATGGAAACAGCAGTCAAGAAATCAGACAGTGTATTGCATTAGGCAAATCTGCAATATATTTCAAGATCTTTTTAAAGTGTTCAAGAACAAAAATGTCAGCTTGAGGACTAAGGTGTGCCTGACCCAAGCCATGGTATTTTCAATAACCTCATATGCATGTGAAAATTAACTAATTGAACAAGGAAGACTGTAGAAGAATTGATGCATTTGAGTTATGGTGTTGGAGAAGAATATTAAGGGTAACATGGACTCCTAGAAGAACAAACAAATTTGTGTTGGCAGAAGTACAGCAAAAGTGCTCCTTAGAAAGCAGGACGGTGAGAATAGTGTCTCATACTTCAGACATGTCAGCAGGGACCAGTCCCATTATGCTTGGTAAGTCAGTGAAAAAGAGGAAGACCCTCAACAAGATGGTTTGGCACAATGGGATCAAAGGTAGCAACAATTATGAGGATAGTGCAAGACCTCATGTATAGTTGTCATTCATGTTGTTGGACAAAGGTATTTGCAATGAGTAAGTCATTCGTCTTGCAAAATTTTGTCATGGGATCTCCTGCATCGTTTGTATCACCAAGGCCATACCTTCCAATTATGGATCCCTCTTCTTTGTTTCCAACTTTCACATTCCAATCACCAATAATTATCAATGCATCTTAATTACATATTTAATCAATTCAGACTGGAGAAATTGGTAGAACTCTTCAATTTCATCATCACTGACTTTAGTGGTTGGTGTGTAAATTTGAATAGCAGTAGTATTAATTGGTCTTTTTAAGTATGTGGACATTATCCTATCACAGACAGCATTGTACCTCAGGATAGATCTTGAAATAGTCTTTTGATGACAAATGCTATTCAATTAATCCAATTTAGGGAACACCTTAATCATTATTTCTTCAAATAGTATCTTTTATCAGATTTAGGAAAATTCTGTCCTTTTTTTCTTTAAATATTTCTTAGGTCTCATGAGCTCTTTCCCGTCTCCATCTGTGATTTCAATTACACATGGTAGATTTTTTATAAAGTATCTTACATGCCTTTTATACTATTTTTACTGGGAATTTTCTAATTGTTTGTTTCACTATTGTCATTTTGTTGTTGTTAGGTGCCATTTAGTTTGTACTGACTCATAGTGACCCTATGCACAACAGAATAAAATACTGCCTGATCCTGGGCCAACCTCACAATTGTGGCCATGCTTGAGCCCATTGATGCTGCCACTTTGCTATATTACAACAAAATGATTTCACTATGACTTGATTTAAATATTTTTTTGTTGACATATCTTTTGGTTTACTAATTTATTTATTTATTTATTTGGTGCATACAGTGACCTGTATGTAATAGTTATGCTGTGGGGTAAGCACTGGCCTGCTGATTACAAGGTCAGCAGTTCAAACCCACCAGCCACTCCTCAGAAGTCCTATATGGGGTTGCTGTAGGTTTGAATAGACTCAATGGCACCTAACAACAGCACGATATATAAACTAAAACATTAATTCATATGTATTCTAAGATTGATCACTTTAATGCTGAGATTTTTAATACTTATGATGTATAAATGAGCTTCTTGTTAAGTACCATCGAGTCAGTTCTGACTCATAGTGACCCTATAAAGTGTTTCCAAGGAGCAGCTGGTGGTTTTGAACTGCTGACCTTGCAGTAATCAGTCAAGTGCTTTTCCTACAGCACCATACCTGGACTCCATGTTGTTGTTGTTGTTGTTATCAGGTGCCATCGAGTTGGAACCGACTCATAGCGACCCCATGCACAGCAGAATGAAACAATGTCTAATCCTGGGCCAACCTCACTACCGCTGCCACATTTGATGCCGTCAATGATGCCACCTGGCTGATCCATCTCGTTGGGGGTCTTCCTCTTTTTCTCTGACCCTCCACCTTACCCAGCATGACATTCTTCTCCAGCGACTGTTCTCTCCAATGTGTCCAAAGTAGGAGAGACGAAGCTTAGCCATCTTGGCCTCCAAGGAGCACTCTGGTTGTACTTCTTCCAAAACAGACCTATTGGTTCTTTTGGTAGTCCACGGCACTTTTATTCTCCTCCAACATCACAACTCCATAGTGCATATGAAAATTCTCTGCAAAATACAAAGTTCTATTCAGTTTAAATTATTTCTGTAATACAGTAGATGTTGGGTGGAGGACTAGCTATTGAGACAGACAGACATGGACAAATGTTGGATGTGTAGTAAAAGTTATAGCAATGCATGGCAGCATGTGACTCACTTACCAATTAAATAAATAAAAATATGTTGGAAACTGATATGAAGAGAAGCACCTCATCTTTGGCAATAGTTACCACAGTGCCAAACATGGCCAAAAATGGACTCAAACACAGGAACGATTGTGAGAATGATGCAAGCTCAGGTAGTGTTTCATTCTGTTGTATACAGGGGTCACTATGAGTCATAATCGATTCCAGGAACCTAACAAAAGCAATAACAAACATGTGAGGATGATCAGGTGATAGTGCTATTGGATAAGAACTGGACAATTAACTGCAAGATTGGCAATTCAAACTCACCAGCCTCTCCTCAGGAGAAAGATCAGGCTTTCTCCTCTTATAAAGATTTATAGCCTCAGAAACTCTATAGAGGGTCACTAAGTCAATATTGACTCTATGGGTAATGAGTTTACCATTTAATCTTTATCAATGATTTAACAATTTGTTCCCATTTTACACACGAGGAGACTGGTGCACAGAAATATAAGCGAATCCTCCCAGTCATACACTCTAGTTGCAGACCAGAGACTTGGATCAAGTTTGACTTCAAAGGCAGCAGAGCTCACAAACATTAATCTGAAAGTCTCCAAGGGCTTCATCATAGGAGACATTTTTGTGCCTTGTAAATGAATGTGATCTATCTGGAGCAATACCTAAAGTGAGTATGGTTGCCCATAGATGCTGCCAAAAACAATAAAATCTAGAGTTGTTGTTAGGTGCCATGAAATTGGATCCAACTCACAGGGATTCTATGCACAACAGGATGAAATACTGCCCAGTCTTGCAGTAGCCACACAATTGTCATTATGTTTCAACCCATTGCTGCTGTCACTCTCAGTACATCTTGTTGGGGGTCTTCCTCTTTTTAACTGTCCCTCCACTTTCCCAAGCTTGATATCCTTCTCCGAATAGCATGTTCAAAGTATGAGAGATGATTTCTCAGCAGCTGGCTGTACTTCTTCCAAAGCAGATTTGCTTGTTCTCCTGGTACTCCACGGTACTTTTAATATTCTTCTCCAATACCATAATTCAAGTGCATTGATTCTTCTATGATCTTCCTGAATGGTTGTCAATGAATGATTGTCCAACTTTCACATACATTAGACAATTGAAAATCCCATGACTTAGTCCTAAAACTATTATCTTTGCTCTTTAACACTTAAAAAGGTCTTTTACAGCAGATTTTCCTAATACGAAACTTCATTTGAGTTCTTCACTTATGTTCCCATAAACAGTGATTGTAGATTTAAGCAAAATAAAGTCTTTGACAACTTCAATCTTTTCTCTATTTATCATGATGTTAATTATTGGTCGAGTTGTGAGGATTTTTATTTTCTTTACAATGAGGTGCAATACATACTGAAGGCTATAGTCTTTGATCTTTCTTCATCAGTAAGTATTTCAAGGCCTCTTTACTTCAAGCAATCAAGGTTCTGTTGTCTGCATATCACAGGTTGTTACTGAGTCTTCCTACAATCTTGATGCCACAATTTTCTTCATATAATCCAGCTTCTCAAATTATTTGTTCAGCATACAGATTGAATAAATATAGGGAAACGATACAGCACTGACACAAACCTTCCCTGATTTTAAACCATTTGTTACCCCCTTGTTCTGTTCTAACAACTACCTCTTGTTCTATATACATGTTCCTCGTGAGCACAATTAAGTACTATGGAATATCCCTTATTCACAATGTTATCCATAGTTTGTCGTGACCCATACAGACTAATGTCTTTGCATAGTCAATAAAGCACAAGTAAACATCTTTCTGGTATTCTCTGCTTTCAGTCAAGATCCATCTAGCATCAGCAATGATATACCTAGTTCTAAGTCCTCTTCTGAATCTGGCTTGAATTTCTGGCAGTTCTGTTAATTTACTGTTGCAACTGTGTTTTGAATTATCTTCAGCAAAATTTTATTTGCATGTGATATTAATTATATTGTTCAATGATTTCTGTATTCTGTTGGATCATCTCTCTTTGGAATAAGGGCAAATGTAGATCTCTTCCAATTGACTAGGCAGGTAGCTGTCTTCCAAACTTCTTGACATGGATGAGTGAGCACCTTCCGTATTACATCAGTTCGTTGAAAGTTTTCAATTTGTATTCCATCAGTTCCTGGAGCCTTGTTTTTAGCCAATGCCTTCAGTGTAGCTTGGACTTCTTCCTTGAATATCATCAGTTATTGATCATATGCTACCTCTTAAAATAGCTGAACATCGACCATTTCTTTTTGGTATAGTGACTCCGCGTATTCCTTCCATATTCTTTTGATGTTTTCTGCATCATTCTGTATTTTGCCCATTGAATGTTTCAATACAAGTCGAGGCTTGGCTTTTTCTTCAACATCTTTCAGATTGGTAAATTCTGAGCATGTTCTTCCCTTTTGGTTTTCTAACTCCAGGTCTCCCCACATTTCGTTATAATATTTGACCAGCACAGATAACACTGTACTTCAAGTCAACCAAAAAAGGACAAATACAATGAATGTAACGCTATTCCTCTTCAATTTGTAATTTCCACCATAGAAAAACATATGACTCAAAATGTCCATTTCAGGTCACTAATACCTAGGATCTTGATCTTTATTCTTTCTATTTCATTTTTGGCAATATCGAATTTTCCTAGACTCATACTTCATACATTGCATTTTCTAATTATTAATGAATGTTTGCAGCAGTTTCTCCTCATTTTGAATTGTGCCCCGTCAGTAAATGAAGGTTCAGAAAGTTGTGCTCCATTCACAATGGTAAACTCTACTTTGTAGAGGCAGCTCTTTTCCAGTTGCATTTTGAGTGTCTTCCAACTTTTCAGTTGCTAACTCTTCAGAAGTAGTCTGTCTCTCTGTCTACCTCCTCATCTGTCTTAGTCTGGAAGATCCACTGAAATCTGTCCACCACGGGTGACACTATTAGTAGTTAAAATACCAGTGGCATATCTTTCAACATCACAGCAATAACACAAGCCACCATGGTGCAATAAACTAACAAACAAGTGGTTGAAATTTTTAAATAGAATCATACAATTAGAAAAGCAAAAAGTCATTCAAAGTTCCAACCTTCCTTCTTTTCTTTCATGATTATACTTTTTTAAAGGAACACATATACACTATTTATATTGAATTGATTCTTCTTCCTCTCCTCCTTCTCTCTTCTTCTTCCTCTTCCATTCTGCTCCTTTTCTCCTTCCTTTTCCTTCCTCCCTTCCTTCTCCTCCTTTTCCTCTTTCTCTCCCTTCTATTTTGGCCTCTCTTAGATTCTTTTTCACCTCTTTAAAGATCCCCTTCATATCTATGGTTTTGATACCAAATCTGATGAGAGGTTTCTGTAATCTTGATGCTTCTTTCATTGAGCTACAAAATGTACTACTACACTCTCAAATAAATGATGCATAATTCCCATGTCACTCTAAATTGACTGTTTTTAATGTCTAATTTATAAAAACATTGTGATTTTCCTACCTTTCATGCATAAAATATTGGACTAATCTTACTGTGTACTCTATCTACTGCAAATTTTAAGTCTTTTTCACTCCAAAATGCTTCATTGTGAAAATAAGTGTATTGCAAGTGCTAGTGGGTGTTGTATGTCTATAGAAACTATGTAATCTATGTAGCAGAACATTAAGGTGTAATCAGCCAGGTGACTTAGAGTCTAGTTCTAGATCTAGCTGTGTGTTGGTAGACAGTAACAAATACTCCCATCTCAGCTGAGTATAGAGTATCAGGAAAATGAGAAAATCATAATTCTCTAAGATCCTAGTCTGGAAATGTTCTCTGCTTTTCAAGATATATGTGATTATGTTGGTCCTGCCTGAATAATCCATTTAAAAATCCCTTATTTAACCATATTTGCAAAGTCCCTTTTATCATGTAGGGTAACATATTCTTAGACTCCAAGGATTAGAAAGTGGACTTCTTTGGGGTAAGGGCATTATCTTGCCTACCATAGGTCTTTTTAAGCTAATGTTTACATCCAGATGTAAACCGATCTACTTTTAAGAAACCCTGGAAAAAAGTAAGTGCAAATAGGCCAATTCTGTTTTGTTTCCTCTGCATTTCTTATCTTCAAACAAGAAAGACAAAACTGTCTGTACAAAACAGGACTTAAAAGCCAGGATAGCAGTAAAGTTCTATGTGTGAATGAAGAAATTAGATAAGGTGACAACTGAAGCAATAAACAACTAGTATAAAAATCATAAGCAGCTTATTTTTCCTTTGAATATGTAACATGTATATTCTTCAAATAGAAACAAAACAAAACAAAAAGCATGGATGAAATACTCCCTTCTCTGTTCTTTCACTAATCAGAACTAAACTGCCTGTTTTTCCAGTCTTGTAAATTTCCACCTCTGACAGGATACAGCTTACGGTATTTCTCATTCTCTTTTAGTGGAAAAATTTAAGTTTTCCTTCTCTGACACATTTCTGCCTTACATAGTTTCAGACTTCCTCAAGTTTTACTGCATATCTTTCCACACTATGTGTGTTCATACACTATAATTATGAATACATAGTCTTAACTTTCTCTCTTCATCGCACAGAAGAGAGTATTCTACACAAGAAGAGCTGTATTGTAAAAGAAAAAGCTGTTCATAGAGAAATTTCCATATCAGTAGTGTTTTTCCTCCATTCTGGAGAAATTTCAAGGATGGACCATGACTTATTTGGTTTCATATTGATGGACATTTGATATAATTCTTATATCATTTATTAAACTACATCTAAGATGGAGGGTCAGAAAAAGAGAGGAAGACCCCCAATAAGATGGATCAACCAGGTTGCATCATTGATGGCATCAGGGTGGCAGCGGTAGTGAGGTTGGCCCAGGATGGGACATTGTTTCGTTCTGCTGTGCATGGGGTCACTATGAGTCGGTTCCGACTCAATGGCACCTGACAACAACCATATATTTATTTGTACCATCTCTTTATATTTAATTTTAGTACTTACTTAGGCTTCTATTTGCCCCTTTTACTGTTCATTCATGTCCTATACCACAGTTTTAATTAAAAAGTTTTAATTAATGGGACCTTAAGATATGGTTTAATACTTAACAGTCCTTGTTTTCCTTCATTGTTCCTCTTTTTATGATATTTCCTCTTTTCTGATTATTTTGTCTTTCAATATAAATGTGTCTGGTGCATAAATCCATTTGCATATAACCTAGTATATAAAAGGGTTTTACACTTTTGTAACTAGAACTCTCATACAAGGGCTGGTGGACCTGTAAAAGGATGCAACCCCTGTGAAAAATGGTATGGTGTTTCACAAAAATTTGAAAATAGAAATACTGTCTAATCCAGCAATCCCACTAGAGGTATATATCCTAGAGAAATAATAGTCACGACAGAATAAAAATATGAACACCCATGTTTATCACAGCATTAGTCACCATGGCAAAAGATGGAAACAACCTGAGTGTCCACGACAGATAAACAAGTAGACATATAGGAAGTACATACACATAAAGGAGCTCTGGGAGAATAGTGCTTATGAGTCTGGCTGTTAACCTCAAGGTCAGCAGTTCAAAACTACCAGCCATTCTGCGGGAGAAATATGAGGCTTTCTGCTCTCGTAAAGATTTACAGCCTCAGAAATCCTATACAGGGTTGCTATGAGCCAGAACCAACTCCACGGCACACCACCACCAATCACCATCACATGCACATAATGGAATACTATGCAACATTAAAGAAAAATAACATGAATGAACACTAGCACATTATGTTGAGTTAAATAAGTCAATCAAAAAAGGGCAAATACAGTATGACATGATTATAAACCATCAAGAAACATTCTTTGATGGTTTTCATAGAAGGCAGGCCAAGAGAGGGTAAATGACTAACTACAGGGTAACACATATTACTAGTATGAAGGGGAACACAATATATAGTAACTAGAGGTCAAAGAAAATGATGAAAAAAAATGATCAATTTTTTTTCAAATGATCTCGGCAGAGTAAAAGAGTTAATGACAACAGAGGCAAATATTATTATATACACAATAATGCAATAACAATATTTTACTAGTTAAAGCTTGCATATATATATATAAGTAAACAGATATGGGAAGGAGAATGGGACTATGTCCATGAACATATAGAGGTCAGACAAAGGCTATTGCTACATATGTATTTACCTATGTGGGTTTGAACCACAATGTTGGCAGTTCAAGCTCATCAGCTGCTCCTCAGAAACCTAATAAAGGGTTGCTGTGGGTTGGAACCAACTCAAAAGCACATAACAACAACAATGCTGTAAATATATTCATGAATATAGTAGAAGAGAAAGGAGGCAAAACTGCTTGGTGGTGGTGGTTATGTACTGTGGAGTCGGAACTGACTAATAGCGACCCTGTACAGGGTTTACAAGGCTGTTAATCTTTACTGGAGCAGAAAGCCTCATCTTTCTCCCACGGAACAGCTGGTAGTTTCAAACTGCTTATCCATAGCCAAATCGATAGTCTCAAGGGACACCAGAGTCAATTAACATAGCACAATCCACAAAGACAATGTTCTAGATCTTACTTTATTGTTGTGGTTAAGTGTATAGAGTCAGCTCAGAGTCACAGCAAGCCCATATAGGGTTTCCAAGGAGCTGCCTACCTTGTGGTTCAAACCAACTTTGCAGTCCAGCTCATTATCCCACAGCACCATACTCTAGTAAGAAACAATTTGGGTCATAATTGTTTGTGAGTGACCATGTAAGGTATTTTTGTTGGTTTCTTCCTGTCCAGAGCAAAGAAGACTGAAGGAAAGTAACGATGTACTGGAACAATTAGTCCAATGAACTAAGGAATTCTGTGAACTTCAGCGTTCACAACCCTGAGAACAGGAGAGCTAGCTACCACCCAGATCTGAAAGGGATCAAATTAGAAGTTCTTGGGTAAAGGTACAGAAAAATGTGGACTAAAACTCAAAATTATAAAAAAAAAAAAAAAAAAAGACAAAGCTTACTGGTAACTAGAGATGGGTGGGGCTCTAGAGACTATGTTCTTTTGTCACCTTTCAGGTCTGGGATTGAACTCACCTCTGTGACTTAATTTTCAGCCAAACATTATAGGCGGTTGGTTTTGTATATATGCTCTTTATTATGTTGAGGAATTTTCCTTCAATTCCTATTTTGTTGAATGTTTTTATCAGGAATGGATGTTGGATGTTGTCAAATGCCTTTTCTGCATCAATCGATATGATCATGTGGTTCTTTTCTTTTTTCTTA
>NW_006408550.1:11472085-11473228 GCF_000296735.1 Chrysochloris asiatica
TCCTTGCAGTTCAAAAGGCTTTGCAGTCTGGTGCATTAACCCACAGAGCCACAGCAGGACTGCTTTGTTATTAGTGGTAAACAACTACTCAAGGGTGTCTCAGCTTGGGCTGGCCTGTGCCTTGATGGGCGGGCCTGAGGCTTGGAGGCTGGGCAGAGGGCTGGCCTAGGCCATAGAAGTGGGGAGCGAGGGTAGTAGCTGCAGGCAGATGGCGCATCTGTGTCTGATGACGTCTAAAATGCCTCTCTCTGTCTCCCTGTGCCGTGAGCACCCCAATTTGCCCTATATCCATGCCAACAATGCCCAACGTGGCAATGAGGCACCCCCTGGGATGGACCACGCTAGTTCCTGTGGCCCCGCTAGCTCTCCAGGAGTGTCCACCCTCTGAACGGGTCTGCTCAAGCCCTGTGCTCCAAGCTCTGCAATGGGAGGGGCAGTCCCCGGGGTGGGAGCCGATTGCAGGTGGGTGGAAGCTCAAAATGCTTGCAACTCCTCAGCAGTTTGATTTTTTTAAAAAGCCAGCTTATAATGTTGAAGTCTAATGTTTTATGTTTTCCCAAAGGCTTTCTGTCTACCAGGCGGGGGCCTCCCCTGTGAGATACCACACCCGGAGCCTGCATACCTGTGCTGCCTGGTCAGGGAAGCGCCGGAAGTCCCTCAACCAAACATTATAGAGGTCTGTTCAGTACTGCATTTGGCAAATCTACTGCACAAGAACTCTGTAAAGTGTTCAAGACCAAAGGTGTCAATTTGAGGACTAAAATGTACCTGACCCAAGCCATAGTATTTTCAATTGCCTCATATGCATGTGAAAGTTGGACAACTAATAAAGAAGACTGTAGAAGAATTGATACATTTGATTTATGGTGTTGGAAAAGAATATTAAAGATATCATGGACTGCCAGAAGAACTAACAATTTTGTATAGGAAGAAGTACAACCAGAATGCTCCTTAAAAGCCAAGATGATCAGACTTCATCGCTCATACTTCAGACATATTATCAGGTGGGACATGTCACCAGAGAATGACATCATGCTTGGTAAAGTGGAGGTTCGTCATAAAAGGGAGACTTCAATGAGCTGAATTAGCATAGTGGCAGCAGCAATGAGCTCAAGCATAGCAGCCATTGTGAGGATGGTGCAG
>NW_006408550.1:11473463-11474985 GCF_000296735.1 Chrysochloris asiatica
TAAAGAAGGAGATATGGAAACCAGAAACATGAGGAGAAAGTGGAATAAATGTCATTACATTATGGAGATTGCAATGACCTGAAACAAAATGTGTATGAATTATTGAATGGAAAACTTATTTGCTGTAACATCAAGAACAAAAAATTAAAAGTAAATAAAAAATTTTAAATATCAATGCTAACTAAAAATTGAAATATAAATTCTAAAAAGAACGATATCAATTTGAGGCAAACATGAAGAATGGGTGATTTGTGAATATTTTAGAAATGTTGCAGCAATTCCTAGAAATTAATGTGCACTCACTAAAACAAGCCATTCCAGATCAACTTCATTTCCTTCTACAATAAAATTGTTAAGCTAGTATATCAGAAGATGATTGATGACCTTGTTGGGAGGTCAACAATATTGCCCGAATATGAGTTTTTTTAAAACACCTACAGCTCCATCAAAGGCAGGAGGATTCATTCCGATATTTCAGGTAATCTTATCAGAAACAATTAACTATTCAGTTTTCTGAGAGCTTTGTGTATACTAATTTTCTCTTACACCTGGATTTGGAGATTTGGGGTCAAATTAATGAACTCCTTGCTTTCCATTTGTTTTTCCTCATCTGACTGATTAACTTTTTAAAGACTCATGATTCTCGTGCCTAACATAGTACCTGGGACTTAAAACAAAAAGGCAGTTGTTTGTTCAAGCTTATTCTGACTCATGATGTCCCATAGGTTTCAGAGTAGAACTACGCTCCTTGGTTTTCATTGACTTTGATCTTCAAAAGGAGATTGTCATGCCACTCTTCCAAGGTTCCTCTGGATGGATTTAAAACTCCAACCTTTCCATTAGCACTAGAGAGCCATTCAGAGAGGACTTGGCATATGTTGTTGCTATGTGCCACTGAGTCAGTTTTGACTCATAGTAACCCTGTATAGGGTTTTCAAGGAGCAACTGGTGGTCTGAACTACCAACCTTGTGTTAGCAATCCAGTGCTGATCCTACAGCACCGTACCAGGACTACTGGCATATTGTTGTTGTTATGTGCAGTGGAGTTGGTTCTGACTCATAGCGACCCTACACAGGGTTTCCAAGGCTGTAAATCTCTACAGGAGCAGTCCGCCTCATCTTTCTCCCGTGGAACCGCTGGTAGTTTCGAACTGCTGACCTTGCAGCTCACAGCCCGATTCGTTACCACTACACTACTTAATATATTTGTTAGCTAGCTCGCTGATTCTTTGTTTAAGAACTACAAATGAATTTTTTCATGTAATGGCTCCTTGAAGAGTTGTACCAGTCTTCTTGAATAATGGAATCATTTGTTACAGAGTTTGAATCATGTTACATATTTATTATTTATTAGATGTTTTATTGTGCATTATGTGTTAGTTTACATGGGAGAATATTAGTTTTACATTCATCCTATCATATATAATTTCATTGCCATGGTTACAATCCCCTTCATGCATCATCAACCAACCAGAGGGTATACCCTGCAAGCCCACCCCCCACCCCCACCGTCATCAGCACA
>NW_006408550.1:11476440-11477056 GCF_000296735.1 Chrysochloris asiatica
CCCAGAACTCCTCCTTGGTGAAGTGTCTATTCATGTCCTGTGTCCATTTTTCAATTAGGTTGTTTCTCTTTTTCTTGTAGAGGTGTTGTACTTCCCTATATATTTTAGAAATGAGTCCCTTATCTGATGTGTCATTGCAAAATATTTTTTCCCATTCTGTGGTTTCCCTTTTTACTCTTTGGTGAAGTCTTTTGATGCAAATAAGTTTTTCATTTTTAATATGTCCCACTCATCTATTTTGTCTACTTTTATTTGTGTGGTTTTCAAAATGTTTTGTAGTCTGTGTATTCCCTGAATTAGATCCCTCACATTTGTCCCAATTTATCATTGATGACCTTCATAATTTTTTTACTCACATTTAGGTCTTTAATCCATGCCAAGTTGGTTTTTGTATAGGGTGTGAAGTAAAGGTCTTGTCTCAATCTTTTGCATGTCGCTTTCCAGATCTGCCAGCACCATCTGTTAAAGAGACTATCTCCTCTCGTGCAATATACGTAGGCATTTGTCGAAAATCAGTTGGCTATATGTTGTTGTTGTCAGGTGCCATCGAGTCGGAACCGACTCATAGCGACTCCATGCACAGCAGAACGAAACAATGTTCGATCCTGGGCCAACC
>NW_006408550.1:11487128-11488038 GCF_000296735.1 Chrysochloris asiatica
TTAATCCTCAAACTAGCATCCTTCTTCTTTAAACACTACAAAGAGATCTTTTGCAGCAGGTATTCCTAATGCAATATGTTGCTTGATTTCTTAATTGCTGCTTCCATGAGCGTTGACTGTGCATTCAGGCAAAATGAAGTCTTCGGCAACTTCAATATTTTCTCATTTATCATGATGCTATTTATTGATCTGTTTGTAAAGATTTTTGTTTCCTTTACATTGAGGTGTAATCCATTCTGTAGGCTGTAATCTTTAATTGTCATTAGTAAGTATGTAAAGTCCTTTTAATTGTCAGCAAACAACGTTGTATAATCTGCATATCACAGTTTATTAATGAGTCTTCCTCCAATTCTGATGTCACTTCTTTTTCATATAATCCAGTTCCTCAGACAATTTGCTCAGCATACAGATTGAATAAGTATGGTGAAAGAAAATAACACTGAAGCACACTTTTCCTGATTTTAAACCATTCAGTATCCCCGTATTCTTATTTGAATTATTTAATGTGTATACAGGTTCCTCTTGAACATAATTAAATGTCTGGAATTCCCATTCTTTGAAACTATTATGAAATAGGTTGTTATGATCCACACAGTCACATGCTTTTGCACAGTCAGTAAAGCAGAAGTAAATATCTTTTTAGTATTCTCTACTTTTAGCCACGATCCATCTAAAATCTGCAGTGATATCCATTATTCCAAGTCCTCTTCTGAGTCCAGCTTGAATTTTTAGCAGCTCCCTAGTGTGCATTGCTGCCACCATCTTTGAATTATCTACCACAAAATTTTACTTACATGTGATAATATGCAATGATTTCTCCATTCAAATCTACCAACCTATCCTTGGAAACCCTATAAAGGTCACTATGAATTGGAACTGACTCTAGCGTAGTGGTTATGAATCGGGCTGC
>NW_006408550.1:11488566-11525927 GCF_000296735.1 Chrysochloris asiatica
GCTTAAATATCCATATTTCCATCTGCATATAAAAACAGACTATCTCTTTTTATACAGGGGGTCCTGGTGTGGCACTGTGGGTTAATGTGTTGGACTGCAAGCTTGCTTTGAACCACAATGCAGGAGGATCAAGCTCAGCTGCCGTTCCTCAGAAACCCTATGTAGGGTCGATATGAGTCAGAACTGACTTGACAACCCTTAACAACAACATCTGTATTCTGATAGATCAATAAAATAGTTACAGTGTGGTGTAGTGTATTGTTAACTGTGTTTCTTCTAGCCTTAGTCTTTGTAAATCCCACATGACTTTTTTCCTGGTGTATATGGGTAAGAAAAGGTGGGAGAAGATATTAATAGGACAACATGATTCACCTGTAGATGTTACAGAGTTCATTGTAATTGTAAAAACTTGAACCTCCAGCATGCGTAGAAGATGAGCCATTTCAGAAGCAGGAAGGTAGATCTCATTACTGTCAAAGAAGAGTCAGGTATGAAGCACATCCTTTGGACCCTGATATCCCTGTGCATTGAACCTCCTTGACCCGGGGACAGATAGCTGTGACCAGAGGAGTGGCCGAGGAGCAGCAGCAGCAGAACCAAGGGCCAGAGCATGAGACAGAGCAGTCCGCAGAGCAAAGAAAGCTGAGTGACTTTGGGCAGGAGGCTTGCTTTCAGTGTGGAATGCCTCTAGGCTTTCTGACCCGGGGAGCTCGAGCTGACTGCCTACAGACTGAGAGGTATGGTAGAGTGGTGTGCCCTGTAAGCATGGATCAGCAGCCCTAAAATGCTTTGTAACGTTGCGCAGGCAGGGAAAGTGCTGCCTGTGTATATAGACGAGGGTACGTTGTCTGACTGGTAGAACTGTGCCCTGAACATTTCTGACCCTGAATTGTAACCTGTGCGTAGTGGTTATGAATCGGGCTGTGAACCTCAAGGTCAGCAGTTCTAAACTACCAGCTATTCTGCAGGAGAAAGATGAGGCTTTCTGCTCCTATAAAGATTTACAGCCTCAGAAACCTATGCAGGGTCACCATGAGTCAGAACCAACTCCACGGCACATAACCACCACCACCACCAAATAGAAGTCTTGGTGTGGCATTGTAGGATAAACACTCAACCTCAAGATCAGTTTGAACCACAAGGTCAGTGGTTCAAACTTACCAGCCACTTCTCAAAAACCCTCAACAAGGTCGCTATAAGTCTGAACCGACTCGCCAGCACTCAACCACAACTACTATTACTTCCCTAATACGCCCTATAGCTGTGGTATGGTGTCGGAGTTCTGTACAGCATTGCACTGAGTTATGAAACCCAGAAGAGAGGTGAATAGTGTTGGTGGTGGGCTAGTGTCTTTTTTTCTTTTTTTGTTAATAGATAGATTCAGAAACAATATCTAGACTAGGAATGAAAATACTACACTGGAATATTATTGTTAAGTTCCATTGAGATGATGCTGACTCACAACAAACCTGTATAGGATTTCTGAGGAATTGGCTGGTGGGTTTGGATCGCCAACCTTGTGATTAGCTGTCTAGTGCTTATACTACAGTGCCACACCAGGACTCCTTAATATCTTTTATTAGACATACTGGAATAATGTCTTTTATTTTAGAGTTACTTTAAAGGACAGCAACTGAAATTCTGAAGAAAACTAAGGAGAAATTAAGAAAACAGTTAAGGAATTTTAAAACCTTTTGATATAAGGAGCATTAGAATTATTGGTAATATTTAGACTTGTTGTTGTTAGTGACCCTATGCACAACAGAATGAAACACTTTTGACTTGATGTAAAAAAGTTAAACAATACTTGGACTTTCATGTTTTAAAAGATTAATTACTAGAGAGTGAAAATGTTTGAAATAACAGTATGAACACATACTTAATAAAAAAAATTAAAAATGGAATGGGTTGCCAAGTAAAAATATATAAGGAACATGGATAGAATTTTAGTTACTCTAACATCTAAGAAGTTTAAATGGGAATGAAGACTGCAAAGAAAGAAAAATGAAAAAGAACAGAACATCAGAGACAAATGGAGAGAAAAACGAATGAAAGCATTTTCAAGTAAAGCGGCAAACAGATTTTAATACCTAGATTCCCATAGTAGCTTCCTAATTGTTTTCTTTTTGAAAAACTGCAAAACTTCCTCCCAACTATTGGTACCAGTTTTCAAAACATGCTTTTCTTGAGTAGCATTCTTCATTCCAAGTGGGACTATTTCTTTGGGAAGATGTTGAGATGCAAATCAGGCATCATTTCTGGGGATATTTTCATGAACAAATATACAGTAGAGAATAATATGGAGACTCCCTAACCTAGAAATCCCCTATTTCCATGATCTGGTGGTGGTGCTAAGTGTTGTTGAGTTGATTCTGACTCACAGCAGCCCTGCATAGGATTTCCAGGGCTATAAATCTTTTCAGGATCAGAAAGCTTCATTTTGCTCCTGCAGAGTGACTGGTGTGCTCAAACTGCCAGCCTTGTGATTCACAGTCTAGTGTTTATCCTACAGAGCCACTGTGCTCCCTTTCCCCTCCACTATTGGTTCCAACTCATAGAAACTTTGTATAGGGTTTCTTAGGAGCAGCTGGTAAGCTTGAACCAATGACCTTGCAGTTCAAATGATCTTGCAGTTTAGCACATTAACCTATGGTGCCACACCAATACCCCCATAATTTAATAGCTGCCTCTAATTCTTCTTGCTTTGGCAAACAATTTGAGACTACTTTATTCATTCATCCAAATAAGTTTAAAACAATCAAGAGCTTGACATTTAAAACTTCCTATTTTATATTAGACTTTATCTCATTCCATTGTTCAACCTTCCACTTCAATCCAGAAGCATTCTTTATTGTTCTCCACGGAAGACTTATTTCTACGTCTATGGCTTCTCTGGTTGTCAGAGCATGGAGGGTTTTTTTTCTGTATTCTCATCAATTCAACTCCTAGCTCAAGACTTTCTAGTACCAAGTCTTTCACGGCTTTTATCTTTGTGAAACATTTCACTTATTTGGAATTTATTGTGCAAAACTATAAAATATTTGCATTCAGTGTGAGCCCTTATGCACATATTTTGTTGAGTCCTCTGGTTATTTATTTTACATATTTAACGTTCTGATTGCTAAATCCCTCAAGCACAGTTTCATCTTTATATTCCTTTCTGCAACAAGCATTGTTCATTGAGGAATGCTTATTTAATGCACAGTGAATGAATGAATGAATGAATGAATGAGTGAATGAATGAATAAATGAATTCAAGAAAAGATTTTTCCTATTTCAATCGTTGCAAAATTTGATATTATTTTTCTTTCTGTAACTCATTTTAGATAAGCCAAAAGAAAAGAAAAACTCTGTTCCCACTGCAGATGCAAGAATGACAAAAAGGTTGGAAGGCAAGCATTTCAGTGAATGGTCACAACTTTGAATGAACATCATTCCATTATTTAGTGATGCTGACATTCATACACTTCTCTTGCTTTCAATTAACCATCACTTAATCATTTATTATGGACACTGCATGTTTTGGCATGGCAGTGCAAAGAGGCGTGGGATAGAGAGAAAGTTGATTCGAATATAGTCTAGTATCAGGGGAATATAATCTATACATTCCTATGGTAAACCGCAATACAAAGTCAGAATACAAACACTAGTTGGCTGATATAGCCAGAAAAGATTATGTTGATGATAATTCATGACTTGTTGGGTAAGAGAAAGCCTTAAAATTAGAAAAACTCTTGCAGTAGCCTTGCTAGATTAAAGAAGAGAAGGCAAGAGTAGAATGGAAGTACAAGAACTGCCAATATTGATTTGGGGTATTGTGTTACAAAGGTAAGCCATCTACTTCTCAAATCTTACTTGTAACTAGAAGAAGATTGGTAAATATAGCCAGTGTATAAATAAAAATCTGATGTCAGAAGGAATAAAGTCTCAGGTTTCCCCCACTTCCAATAACTGTTCTTAGGAATATCAGAATGGATTTCATATAACTACATATTGCTTCTAACACTGTAAAGTCTTAAAGAACTTATCAACTCACTTGCTCCATATAATTATATAAAATAGGTATTTTTAAAGAGCTAACCATTTTACTCAAATGCTCTGTTTTCTTTACACATACACACAGCTTTCACTTTTAAACTCTTGTAAGCAAATAAATTATAATCTTGACTACAGTATTGTTTGCAGCAATTTCATTTTTTTCCAAACATAGCTCTTATTCTATTATAATGCTTGAATGATTCACATGCGATGTTTCCAATCCACTTTTCCTGGCTTGTGAAACTTTTTAACGAAATGTTAGCATTTGCAGGCAGCAGATGTTTTGACATAAGGAGAAGCAATATGTAAATTTTAATCCTTGCTAGGAACAATAGCCTGCAGGCACCTTTTTCTTATTACATGAATCATACACTTAACCACAATGTGGTCGATCCTATCAAAATCATCACCGTCTACAATGTTGTACTCTTGTCCGATTGTTGCCAATTAATGGAACTGATATATATTTAACATTATGAGTATCCACTACTTTACTAATAAACCTAATTGTATTTTACCAATTAACCATCACACAACTAAAATTCTGCAGGTGATTTAAGTAACAACAACAACAGCAACTTTTAGGTGGGCTTTAATTTCCCTGTTGGAGGTCAGTATAAGATATGCTATACATATAAACTATAAACATAAATTACTTTATTTAAAATTATTAAAACTTGCTACAGCTTTATTCATCTTCGCAATCTTTGTGTCTCAACAGTGTGTGTGTGTATGTGTATCTGTAAGAAATGTGATTTAAGGATAGCTTCAAATGTTGCCTAGGGCTATGTCCCGGAAATGATAAGATGTTCTTAGGTACAGAGTCTTTCCTACAAGACAAAGATTAGAAATATTTCTATAAGCTCCCACATAATTAATATATGTGTACCCAAACACACCACATACATACAGACACACACAATAAACAATCAAAGGTAAAACCCATTCGGCTATGAATTTTTTCAGTCTATATCAGATCAGAAGAATCATCTGTTTTATGTTTGCTTGTATTATATCAGTAATTCCTTTTCACATATAAATTACTATAGTGATCATTTTTTTGTCATTGATAATTCTTTAAGAAAAACATCCGTAAGAGATTACTTTTTTTAAATCAATGAAACAATATTTGAACATATTATACCACTTTTTTTATCATTCACTCAGAGAAGTCCTCTTTTATTGTTCCTGAAGCAGGTATATAGGGCAAAATCCATAAACATGGTATTAAATATTAGAAAATCTTAACTCTTAACTGAAATCCTTATTAATTTCATTACCAAGGGATAGGTCTAGTCAATATCAATTAGCAGCTTTATAATGTTTTACATATTAAAATCCAGTATTCTGTTTATCCTGGATTATCTGGGGACCATCTAGTATATTAAAAGGTTTTAAAGACATTCTTAGAGATTTCTCTGCTACCATTATGCCTGCTAGCAATTTTGTAACATTTGGATAAATATTTTCCATAAATCAAACCCATAACAGCATGGGGAAGCAGATGGCAGGAGACCATCTTAAAGAATGTAACAATTATTTTCATTAATAAGGAGATATTGGATGATAGTTTTCAGCATGGATTAGCTAGTGAAGAGTTGTGAGTTGTGAATTTTTGTGGCTGTTAAGTATCCTTTCAGGTGATTAACACACATTCTGTGTTTTTCAATGCAGTCTATGTAGAAAGGCAGAACAGTTTATATTAAGACATTTTAAATAATTATATTCTTCCATTCTATGTATGCAAAGAAAATATTGGTGCATTTGAGAAACTATTTGTACAAAGATTCATGTATATATTAACACATACAAGTACTCTTTCATTTTCATAGAAAATAAGACATATTGCTTTGTTATTAAAAATGAAAAATAGCAACAATTATAAAATCTACAGTCTTATTACACTTACAATGTTTTCTTGATCTAACCAATGCTAGATTAATATTAAAGGAATGTTTTTCCAACTATTCATATTTCTAACCGTATTAAAGTCAAATAATTTTAACCACATAATTACATAATAACCATATTATTAAGATTAAATAGCTGTATTAATTTTAGAGTTTTTTTTTTTTTTTTTTAATGCCATAAGCAACTCAAAGCTGTTAGATAAGATCCTTGAATTTGGTTAGCTTTTAAATTTTAGGTATCATCTTAAAGAGTAATGTAATATGTAACTTGCTGATTATATATCATTCTCCAGCAAAATGATTATCTCCCTTTTCTTTTTGTATAATGTGTAGTTATATAGAACCACCAGATTTAAATAACACAAAAACAAAATTTATTTCTGTAAAGCAGACAATGAAACAACAAAATTTTGAAAATAAAATAATGCAGGAATGAGAGAGAAGATAGCATTTACATTCAAAAGCCTTTAACTTTATTCTTGAGGCCTATGGTACTGTAGGATCAGCATTGGACTGCGAAACAAATGGTCAGTCATTCAAATCCACCAGTCACTCCTCAGAAACCTTGTACAGGGTCGCTATGTACTTAACAACAACAGCAACATTGGCTAAATATACTGGGGGGAAAAGATACTTTTCAGAGGATTTCATCATTCAGAAACACAATAGAACTCATTTGGATATGTAGAAATATACACATAAGTCCCTTTGCAAAAAAAAGATAAATGTTTCCTTTTATGAATGAACCAATAAATGGAAGGATTTCATTACTAAATTGGCTAAATTTAGGAGGAGCATTTTCATTTTATTTAAATCAAGTAACTTTTATGACAATCTCTTCATATTTGATATTAGCCTCATAGGAAAACAAATACGTAGCATGGGCAGTTTCAAAGAATAACTGTATTTTTCCTCAATGTTTAAATAGTTTGCAACTTAAACACATTGTTGTTGTTAACTGCCATCCAGTTGGTTCCAACCCATAGCGACCAAGTATAGGGTTTCCAAGGAGGGACTGGTGAGCTTGAACTGCTGATCTTGTGGTTCAAACCAAACATTATAATCCAGCGCATTAACCCACAGCGCCACACCAGGATAGAGATGCTAAAATATTGTTGTGTGCAATGAATCATGATTATTGGAGGGTCATATGACACATCAGATCAGCAATACACCAAATGTGTTTAGTATTTATTAAGCAAATGTAATGAAATCTGTTATACTTAACTCATACTAACTTAAATTGACATCTTAAGCTTATCAAAGGGAAATCATATTCAGCATGCTGGGGCAATGGAGGGGCAAATGATGTAATTCCATGTAGTGTATATAGATGGTGTCATTGTCAATAACAAAGCAAATTCAACCCATCCTGTGTTTTCCCAAAACCCAGATGGTTGATCTATCACTAACAGCACAGCAAAATAATCCATTGAGTCCAGTTTTTGTTCACATCTTAGGTATTTTAAAATTAGTAGATACTAGCTTAGAGATAAAATTAAAAAAAAGCATTCTGTTGTCATTTTTATATTTAAATATTTTTAAACCTCAATATTAAAACAGAGAAAAGTACTTTTACAACACCTTAAACATAAAAACTTTTAATCTGACTCAACCCATCCAAACAATGAAAAAATAGATTCTTGTATTCAGCTTGAAATCTAACTTCACTCCCTGATACTGAGGTAAATAACACACCAAACTTAGCAACTCAGTGTGTCTTCCTTTATATATTTTTAAGTAGGTACTACCATATATTTTATTTAGAGCTATGTAGGTGGGGAAAAAATGAGTTCAAAAAGGAGAGAGGTCATTTCTCAATGTCTTTAGCTCATCTGTTTTTTATTATTTAGAGCTTCATTATCTATACAAAGAAAGCTCTCATCATCAATATCTAGTCTGCAAACTAAAGAGATATGATTTAGTTGACAGGGGAAAGTTCCAAGGAAAAGGATGTTAAAAATTAGAGAGGGAGAAGGAGAGCGTTGTATATACTCGTGGTAGTGGTGATGGAGGTTATGTGCTCTGGTGTCAGTTTCCACTCTTAGTGACCCTGCATAGGGGTTCTGAAGCTGTAAATCTTTACAGGAGCAGAAAGCCTCCTCTTTCTCTGGCGGTAACTACTACGCCACCAAAGCTCCTTAAATTTACTCGTAGTAAGTCCTTATTACTTTAAGATAATGGTGAGTTGAAAAAGGCTACTTAATGTGAATATACTAAACCAAATTAAACCCTTTGACATCAAGTCAATTCCAACTCATAGTGACCCTGTATAGGGTTTCCAAGGCTATAAATCTTTATGGATGACAGCCTTGTCTTTCTCCAGCAAAGTGGTTGGTGGGTTTGAAGTGCTGACCTTCTGGTTAGCAATTCAGTGCTTATCCTACAGTCACCACAGCTCCTTGAATCTACCAAAAGTGGACCAATATTTTATACCAGAGAAGAAACTGACAGACACTATCCAGAAGAAAAAAATCCCCAACAATTTAAAATAATAAAGATATTTAATCGAATTGTAAAAATTTATATTAAAATTATGGTTTTGCAAGAATTTTATGAATGAGCAAGTGTTTGTTAATAGTTTATTAATAGCCTAGTGATGGCTGATGCTTTTTTTGTCACAGAACTGCTTGGTAAATCATCTTTAACTGCTATGTTTCCCTTCTGAAAAATTATCCCAACTTTTATCAATTTCCCCAAGGATTGCTCTTGATTCTTCAATATTCAAATAATTTACTTTTAAAATGTATTTGCATCATTTAAGACATGTGAAGTGGCTTGCTTACAGCATCCGATAGTCATAGAGAAACTGACCAATAAATGTGTAACATATAGGAGGCATCATAGTTAATGTTAAGAGGAAGGAATATTTGAAAGGGGATTATTTTTATAAGTGAACAACTTCTTTAGTGAATAATCTATTTGGTAGACTTTTACTTTCCTATGCATTCTCTCCTCACCATGGGGTTGGGTAATGATATTCAGATGACTAGGATTTTTTTTCTCCCATAAGGAACTCCTCTCCCATCACTACCAGGGATATTAATTATGTATGTATCTCTAGGTAGATACATATCAACTTGTCAAAGTAACAGATCTGATGCAGGATTTCTTCACCTTGGATCCAAGGAGACAATTCTGGAAGTCTCTGCAACTTTATGGATGTATGAACATTTTAAGAAAGGTTAGGAAGACCTCAAAGATGAATTCAAGGCTGAGAGATCAGCTCAGAATGGTGTGGCTACTGACTTTTGGAATCCGAAGTAATCTTGATAGTTTCTCTCCAAGGACACAGAATGATCATGAATGCATCTTATGAAGTTTTAAGAAGATTGAAAATGGTACTGGTGAGAAAAATGCCAGGAAAGATGCAACAAGGATTGTGTTTTTTTCCCTTGAGGGTAGTAAGGCCTGTCTGTTGAGCATTTTGTTGGAAAATCTTACACTGTTCACCCTGACCTTGCCCCTTCAGCCTTCTTTTTGTTTCTCAAACTCAAAGCACATACAAAGGAATGCAATTTGACCCCCTAAAGGATGCAAAAACTGCCATTTGTGGGGAAAGGTTAGAGAGATTCTTCACAAGTATATAGACTTAAATGAAGGAAATACAATATATTTGCATAATAAAAGTTTTTATAATTTTTAGCAATCTTTTTCTTTTTTTTTTACTTACCCTCATATTTCAAATAAATTTATCTGTCTGGCTTCAATGAATGCTCTGGAAACTAAGGACATCCCCCCCATTGTAAGTAATGAAAATTATTTTGATTCTTCAAAATCTGAGATAGTATTGTAAGCTAAAACAGAAGCCAGTTGCCAGTCATGTGTTTCAAGGAAAAACTGCATTCCATGGAGTTTCCAATGACTATGATCTTTTGTAAGTAACTGGGCCATTTTTCCAGATCTGGATTAACCATTATACCATTAGGATTTAACAATTTCCCACGTTTATCATCAAATTTTGCTCTGGAGATGACATATTTTCCTTGTGAGTAGTACTTATAACTTACTTTCACAAATTTATCCCAAATTGACTATACATGAAAGATTATATCTCGGTCAAATCAATAAGCTATTATAACATTAATGTTATGTTTTCTCTCTCCTAGTAGAATACTTCTATTTTCTACTATATCATGCGATCTTAGTTTTCAACAGCCTGCACAATCTACTACCAACATTATTTTCCAAACTCCCTGACAAGTGTCTTCTCAGTGGGGCAGGTCTTTCTAAAGAATGACCTATGATCCTCCCCCCTGCCCCAACATGTTCACCTTTATCAGTTGGTTTACATTATTTTCCCATTAGCCACCCTCTGTACTTACTGTTTGTCTTTAAAAGAAAGTCTAAAATCTTTTGCTCCATTAGCTTTTGTGACTCTCCAATCTTCACTCATTTTAATGTTGCTGAGCTGCTGGACTTCCAGTTTATGCTTTACCTATTATACCTTAAGTCTCTATGTCCTCTATCTTTTGGTGTTTTATACATATTCTTGTTAATTCCATGAGAAGCAAGTCTATACCTTACCTATCTGTTCTACATTTTCTCAGGACCCTATGCAGATCCTAGCAGTCACTTTACAAATACTTACTCATATATCAGGTGATTATCCATGGAGCTCTACCACAAAGCAACATGTTGGTAACTCAACTCCCAAATCTACAACAAGCTCAAGAGTTAAAAAATCAGAATAAAACATCACAGATACATATGTATGTAATGTTGTTGTTGTTATGTGCCGTGGAGTCAGTTCCGACTCATAGCAACCCTGTATAGGGTTTCTGAGGCTGTAAATCTTTACAGGAGCAGAAAGCCTCATCTTTCTCCCACGGAACAGCTGGTAGATTCAAACTGCTAACCTTAAGGTTCACAGCCTGATTCCTAACCACTATGCTACCAGAGATGCTATTAAAGCAAAAAAAAAAAAAAAAAAAAAGATCTAGGGCTCATGGGAATAGAACTTTATGGTTCACTCAGAATTCAACATAAGAAGAAATATGAGGAGACTGCAAAAAGAAAGTTCATGGAAAAATAATGGAATTTTTCCCACAAACTATTTGAAGTCTTCATACTGTACCAATTATCTTGTTAGTTGGAAATCCCAATTTTCAATTTTGTCTATTTGAAACAACATTACATCCATTGTTCTCAACTATTTAATTGACATCCAATATTGGTTGTGGTCATACATTTTAAATAAATGTCAAATTGTCTTTGAGAAATTAGTTTTATATTCATTAACTGAAATTGATTAGCCAACATCCCTTCACAATAAAGGAAAGAGGATTTTGGAATGTAATTTTTGATGCTAATTGGAAAATAATAAGAATGAAGTCTGAAGTATGAAAAAATAATATACACTATGTAGATTAGAGTTAGAGTATGTATATGTGAAGTATTAAATTTAGCTCCTATTTTTATAAGCATGATTATCTGGAGAAAAGCATTCAATTAATTCCTTTTTCTGGATAGATCATATCTCCATAAATATGCAAGGATGCCTTTAAAATTATTACAATTGAACTGACTATAGGAAATAGAACCTCATTTTAGTAACTAATATTTTTATAAATTTTCTATGTTCCATTATGGAAAATGTAAATGTACATTGTTCAATTACAAGTTATAGAAAATCTATTTTATAATTATTTCCCCTATCAAACTTGAACTTTAGACAACATGCCCACTAGATGGTAGAGGGAAATAATGAACCACCAGATCAATTTTCATCTTGATTCTTAGAAAACCGATCTTGTAAGAGTTGGACAGTGAAGAAGATGGACATGAATGGCTAAGAGAAGGGTTGCATATTTCAGAATTTTCAGTACATTTACTCTTTGCAATCTCTTAATTCCAGTAGTACATTACCAAGTGTCTATTTTAAAATACCAGGAGGGAATTATTTCTCATTCTGTACTCTTCCCAGGAAAACAAACATTAAGTCAATTTGAACTCTAGTCATACAGGAAAAAATTTGTTAACTCTAAGTAATTCTTCCGACACCCTGCTTCTTCCTCCTGTGAATTCTTCTGTCGTGTCTTATGAATCCTTTTTTCATGTCCAACATATTCCTTTCAGAAAAAAACAAGCCAAAGATGTAAAGCAAACACAGAACCTGATTGCATAGCACCAACATAGCATTGCTTCCCAGTTGATGACTGGAGAGTCAGTTTATTGTTTAAAGCTCATCACCGTCATCTGAGCTAAAACTACCTCTTCTACTGCTCTCTTTAGAAACTGCAGGGGAAGTGGCAGATAGCAGAGGATCTGTTCCAAATGGAGATATTGTGTCATCAAGTAACATGACATCCAATCTTTGTTCCTCTTTCAAAGCAGCACTAAATGATAAATCAGTGAAGTGTGACAAAGGATCAGAGAAGGCCAGAGCTTGATCACAGACGGGAGGGCTTGGTCCTTGAGAAGGAGTCAGTTGCTGGCAATAGTCTACTGAATTCTGCACAGGATGGGTCTGTTGTTTGGTGATCTGAGCACCTAACTCAACCGTTCCAAGAGAAACCAGCATTGGCAAACCATGTGCACGAGCCTGTATTTCTAGTTCCTGCATTTTCAAACAAACAAGAATAATTAACTAATGACTTGGAAAGTGAGAAAACTCTACAGAATAAATTAGAAATAGTGTCAAACATTCAGAATTCAAGTATGAAGACTAGTACAAATTATAAGTAGATATGCAAATAATGGAAACTGATGTATATCTGATGCCTGAAACATAATCCTGAGAAAAACACAAGACTTTTTTTTTTTAAATTCTCCTCCCATTGTTCTTTGAAGGAATACACAACAGATGATGGTTTCCTAATGCCTCAGCCCACAATACAGCTGTTAATAGGTAGTGAGAAAATCTTCTACTTATTCTTTCTGGTTAATTTCTTACTATAATTCAGAAGTTTTTTATGAAAAGATAGTAAGTATGTTACTTGGCAATAATTATGCTCACATTAAAAAAAAAAAAATACCTAGAGACTTATGAGAGCCCATATTTTGATATTTTGAGTCACATGAACAGATGAGGAGTGAGCTAATATAAACTGGCACAAAGTGCCTTGAGGCAGTGAAATCCAGAGCAATGGTACTAAAGGAATAAAAAGCTAAAGGAGAATTTAGTGTCCAATATTGTCTCGAGAAACAAATGTTCTACTTAACATTATTTTTTTTGGCTGGGTGTATTTTTGAGATGAGATCTATTTCCTGCATTTTATAATTAGTCATCATTCATTTTCTATCCTTTTTATCTTTTTTTTTTTTTTCTGTAAGTCATCTTGATCCTGGAATTCTAATCAAAACCTAATTGAACCTCTCCAATTTATGAACTAGTAAAAGGTGATAAAATTGTCCTTCAGATGAAAAAATAATAAGGAAAAATAAGTGAGACCAATGAGTAAAATGAATGATGGGTAAGTCATATGAAAGGTACATGGTTCATAGCAACAATGTTATAAAAACCTGAATCCGGAGTAGAAGCTGCCTGTTAGCCTGCTCTAATTTCTTCTGTCTGTGTTCTAATTCTCGGGCTCTCTGTTGTTCTTTTTGTAGCCACTTGATGTACTCCACTGATGCTTTTAGAATGGTTCCTTTGTTCCAACGCATATCACTGTAGAACGGGAGATAACCTTTTCACAATTGTACATGTCAGCAGAATTCATAAGAACTTACAAAATCTTTTACATTAATATGAAATAATGATTTACATGACTATTATTCACTCTTAGATATTATTGCTACTGAATAGAAATTTTAATAGAATAGTTAAGAAGCCCTTATATAGTAAAATTAATCCCAGAATGAAAATAAGTGTCAAAAGAAAGTAATAAAGTGACTTTTTGTGGGAGAGCTAAATGCAATATCATGATTCTACCATTACAGTTTTTATATTTTTAGTGAAAATTGCTTTTATTATTAACTCCAAGATTAAAATCTATGTGCAGTATTTCTGCATTAATGAACTAGGAAATGTACATTACTGAGGACTTAAGCCTAAATTTTTTAAGATCGTTTCATATGTACCAATCTTTTAACGTACTTGCTAATAAGGTTGCTTTTATGCATCTAAGGGGGAAAAAAGGAAGGTCCCTCCTGAATGGTGAGCTTCAGTGACTGTGAAGCAAATCAGAGTTTAGCAACATTACCTCATCCAGAGAGCAAACTTGCTAAAGCCATTCGACAAATCATTCTACACAAAAAGCATCAATGGTTTTTGGAGAGCTGGATACTTATTTTTAAATAAATTCACAGTTGATAAATACAGTTAACTATTACTGGATAGTCTTATAGGCTGTAGAGTAGAAAATATTCTTTTATTCAAGTTTAATTTTTAAGACAGGAGAAATGATGGATCTGCAATTACAGAACAGACTGATTTTAACATCTGGAAATAAAGATCAATGAATTTAACATTATATGAAAATTGGTAATATGTATGGTAATATGTTCTGCTGTGGTACTGTAGGAGAAACACTGACTCTCCCAATCGCAAGGTCGGTGGTTCAAACCCACCAACTGCTCCTTGGAAATCCTATAGAGGAAGTCTATGAATTGGAACCCACTCAACACTTAACAACAATGTGGAGACTGAACCAAAATTGTCAAAAGTTTAATCAGAGCTGTTGGAAACCTTGATTAATCTTCCATTTAGGGAGCATTTTAAATACAGTATGTTGGGAAATTTTTAGAAGTAAACATGTACTTATAAAAATGTTGGGATTTTTTTAAAAAAATCATACTTTGAACACATCTCTGTGACAGATATTGAACTTGGTATGTACTAATGAACAGATCTGAAGTGGGAAAATTCCGTTTATGAAAGATCTGATGTTCAGGATAGATGAAAATGCCATTCGCCTTAGCAAATTAAGGAAAGACATATTTTTCTATTGGCTGATGAATATGTTTATTAAGGCTGGGGCAAGCTGATTTCTACTGAAACATACCAAATAACTGTCAGTGTCTGCCTCAATTTTGAAAGCATTTTGCCTATTCTTTAGGGTCATACTAACTATTGGTCTCATTATATTCAGTGATTTCCCTGCTGGTAAGTGTAAGGAAAGGCAGGATACTTTTATCCCTAAACCAAAGTGGAGTCTTCGAAAAGTGCAGTGGATGTTTAAACTAACACTGGCTGTCCACGCAAGTGGCTTATGTCCCTCAACATAGTTTTATATCTGTCCATGGAAAAGAAATCTTGAAGGACAGAGACAATAGGATAAAAATAATTTTCCTAGCCCACTCTGAAGTTTAAATTAAGTTTAAAGATCTAAATTTCAAAATGTTGGGGTAGACCACATAATGGATCTTACCTTAATTACACCCAATTTACTCTAAATGTTTTAAAGCATACTTAATTTTAAAGTCATCTATGAAATTTTTATTAAAATGTTTTAAAACTTTCCATATTTATTAAAGGGATGTTTGCTACTCTCCCAAGAAAATTTCAAGCAACTAGGCACGAAGTTTGTGGTTCAAACTTACCAGTTGCTCCTCAGAAACACTATGAGTTGGAACCAACTCTGTAGCACATAACAATAACAACAAGGCATTAAAGAAGAGCCCTCCCCCATCTAAGACTGAAACTCAAAGGGAACACATAAGCAGGCATGTAAGCTTGCTGGCAACCACATTGGTCTACTGGTGAGTAGAAGAGTAGGAAAGGCAGCAATGAAGAAATGGGCTGAGTTCAACCACAATCCATTGACTCCCATTGACCTGGAGATGAGAAAGAGTACAGGAAGGACTGGTTGGTCCAAAGTGTGGTGAGACCTGGGGACACCTGAGCCCATGAACAAGGACATGGGCTAGAGAGGGTGAAGCATCCAGCTGATATGAAGTGAGGGGAGATGCACAAGAACAGCCAAACATGCAGATAGTACCCATTTGACGTAGCCTTGATGGCTTGATAATCAGAGCTCGACTAGAGGATGATAAAAAACAAACAAAAATACAATTTTTGATAAAGGAAATAAGGATAAATTGCTACAATTTGATGAACTTGATGTATACTCATGGAGTATAGTAGCTCTAATACCAACAGAGAGGGAAAGAGTCTTCACATCAATTATCAATCCTATCCCCTCTATATTCAGGGTAGATACAGACGGGTAACCTAGACATTGCCTACCTAAAATGAGGAGGCAATAATGGCATGAAGTGACTGGCTTATAAGTTTTCAAGAGAGAACTTAGCTTAAGAATGTGTGAGAAAAGTAGAGTACCCACTGAACAGCTTTCATCTTGTATAGACAGGTCTAGTGAAAAGATGGGGATAAGATTCTTATGATCCAACAGTGAGTAATTGTTATCATGACTAATTGCAACTGTCACAATTGTAAAGGTAGAAGTTTTGTAACAAAAATGGGGGAGTAGTTAATCTTACAGTTCAGAAACAGAGGACCCTAAGACCATCAAGAGAGAAAGAGGGACCCTATCCAAGGAAGCAGCAATAGCAGAAATGGAGGCAGAGATGAGGACATGGGTAGGAGGAACAGCTGAGGACTCTAGATTCATGGGGAAGAGAAGGACTGAGAGCTGATGGCCAGGAGACAGATTTGCAGGATGTTGCCTTTGGTTGGTACATGGAGGGGATTATAATCATTGTAATGAAACGAAGTATAAGATTTGTTGAATGTAGAACTGATGATCTGCCGTGTAAACTTTCACTCAAACCACAATAAAAACTAAAAAAAAAAAAAAAAAAGCCCTCATGGCACAGTGATTATCTGAAACTGCTAACTGGAAGATTGGTGCTTTGACCACACCAGCAGCTCTGTAAGAGAAAGATGTGGTGGTCTGCTTCCATAAAGATTTACAGTCTTGCAAACCCTTTGGGATGATTCTACTCTGCCCTGTTCAGGTCTCTATGAACCATAATGGATTCAGTGGCAATGGGTAGGTTGGTAGACATTGCATGTGATAGTACACTGAAAACGTTAGCACAGCAATTAAAAGGTAGCTGAGAAAAGAATGCTGATGTTGACATTTTATTTTCTGCAAAATAATTTTCTTTGAAGAACTTAAAACATTTTGCATGTTGAAAGCTTGAGTCCTTCTAAAGTCAAAGCCGGTAACATACATGTATGAATTGGGTTAGGAATCATACAGGCAAAACATTGAAAAATATACAATCTCTTGTCATCTTACGAATGTACAATTTAAAAGGATCACAAAATAGAAAGAAAGAAATAAAGGAAAGAAGAAAGAGAGAAAAGAAAGAAAGAGGGAGAAGAGAGAAAGAAAGGAGAAAAGAAAAAGAAAGAGGAGAAAAAACAAGAAAGAAAATAGTACAACACGTCATATTTTTTCCCCCTTTCGGTCAACATTTTGTAACTTCTGATTCCAAAAGTCTTGTTAGGTGTCATTTACTATCTCAGCTATCATGCTTACTCAAAAGTAGAGTGAGTTCCAATGGCAGAGGGGGGAAAACCAGGAAATAGATAAACTTAGTAAAATACTGTAAGTTATTTTGTACATTATTAAATGCCTTTGATTCAATTCTGACTCATAGTGACCTGTATAGGATTTCCAAGGCTCTTATAAATCTTTGTGGGAGCAGAAAGTCTCATCTTTCTTTAATTTTGTAAATTAGAAAAGTGAGAAAACAAGAGCAATTTGATAGCACCAATAGAATAACTCATATTCTAATGGTACTTTTAATTCTTACTATGATTTTTTAAATAAACGTTGTTCTTGTACATACATAGACAAATGTGTCTATAAATAGGCCAAAGTAGAGCATTACCAGGCATCTGCAGAAACACTTTACTTTTTTTGGTTTGCTTGTTAGGTTTGTTTTGTATTTTACCCCTGGTAAATACGTTGTCATTCTCTGGTAGTTTGCTTTGTCTTATATATGTGCTGATGGTTAATGCACTGGACAGCAAAGTCAGTTTGAACTGCAAAATTGGTGTCTCAAGCTCACCAGTTGCTCCTCAGAAACCCTATATGGGGTTGCTATGGGTCGAAGCCAACTTGATATCACTTAACAACAACATACAACTCAACTATAGCTGTTCCCTAGACTGCTTTCCATTCTGACCTCACCATTTTGATCTGCAAAGAAATAGAAATTTCTGAATGTTTTTGAAACATGAAAAATCGTAACTTCACATAATTCAGAATATCTTCAGGTATTATTTTATATCCTAAACAAACTCAAAAGTTGTTTTTTTTCTAATCATCAGTTGAAAAGTCGTCAGAAACAGTGCACAGTTCCCATTTCCCAAAAGCATGTTGGTGTTTAGAAGATGAACCCCAGCTCTCTTCAATTTAGTTAGTGATCTTTTTGCAAATCTGTGCCTTCCCTGCTTTAGAAACAGATTCCACCCTAAGAAATATGGTTTATACTGTACCCCAGTCCCCTCAGTGCCATATGATAAAAACAAAGCTTCTACAAGGCATTACCATCCTCCTGCCTGTACTGCTCTGGTATTATCAATGATAAATTGATATCTGTCCTTTTCACTTATCCATTAAGAGATTATGACACACAAATGAAAGAACACTGTGTGAGGCCATCCTATCATTTGAAATTTGTTATTTAAAAAAAATTTAATTATTATAATGGTTATAGTTACTTTCTCACCATGAGCTAGAATCTACTGGTAATGAGTTAGTTATCTTCTCAACAAATTAGTCTGATATTTGTTAACCTTTACCTAAATCTGGTTTAATCGTTGGTTTAGATTTTTTTGTTGTTGTTGTTAATCTTCACCATTACTTAAAGAAGTAGTGATCTATCCTCATTCCATTCTCTACCTTCAAAGTGAAAGTTACCTTCTCTATATTTGATTCCCACATTTTTTCATTAATACTCTCATTTTCTATAGCATCTAGATCATCCACAGAGTAGATAGTTGTTCCTGAGGCCCACGTATCTAGACCTTACATTTCAGAAACATCTGTCTTGACATTCTGGATTCAACCAAAATTCACGAGTCCATTGTTGTGGATTCGTGGGACTCTCATTGGTGCACCGTACAGACAGACACTGGAGTAATAGTTGAGACCACAGCAAACCAAATGATTAGATATCCTGGAACAGATTGGTAGTGTGATGTCTGTAATGCCCCATAGAGTTCCCAAAATTGTATCAATCAATGGGGCAGATCCAGCATTTTTAAGGTATATCACCTCAAGAGATTGCAATCTTAATAAACTGACAAATCAGAAGATTTCTACATCTTTCCTTGCAGTGCAGTTGGTGGATTTGAACTGCTGATCGTCTGATTAGCAATCAAGGACTCTAGCCACTGTGTCACCAAGGCTTCTAATTGCAGCAAAGTAAGACTAATAAGAGTCATATGCACCTGTTTTGACTACTTACCCACATAGTCTTAAAATCAAAGTTAACAACCCATCTCCTATGTACCTCGTCTGGAGACTGCCCATACCTTCAAGAGGAAAAATACTATATTCCCTTTTCTCACAGTTATTGAGTTTCCAGAATAAATTAACATATTAGAATCTTAAGGAAAAAATATCTTCAGACCTCACATAGATCCCTTTATCAAACATCATGTATAAATAATGGATCATGACCAGTATTTGGAGATGCCAGTTCTCAGTTAAAATGAAAAAAAAAAAAAATTCAAATAATTATTAATGATATTGATCATATTTTATGTTTTAGCAAAATATTCAACAGACATGTTTAATATTCCTTAAGGTTTCTATTTGCTAACAAATTGTTTAACTGAGTTTGTCCCTCAATGACACCAAAACCTAATTGCAAATTGACTTACTATGGTAATTGATTATTTGGTTGGCATCAATCAGCATGTTTTTACAATTCTATTTTTTCATTTTTATATCTCTTGAATTTTGGGACCTCTGAAAATAAGATATTTCTATTTTCACAAATATAAATCTCAGATTGGTAGAATTACTAAAATAAAAAAGTTAACTATATTTGTCAGCATCATATATAGTATTTGACACTCCCACTAAATTTGCTAATATTATTAGCATACCTATGAACTGAGAAGGAATAATTTATGTATTTCCTATATCTTAAAAGGCCACCTCTCAATAACATTCTTGAAGTCTAGAGTAAATATATATATGAGACCAGTAGTAACCTTATCTTTGTCATAAGCTGCTGAATTTCCTGGTCATTGGTTCTCCTCTTATCCCTCCCACCCATTTTGGGAAGTATTGAAACCATAACATTATTATAGAAATGATTGTCCAACTCACGGATCATTAGACTTTGGAATAAGAGTGCCAAGCTCCTTGATTCTGTAATTAATATTATACCTTCTTCTTCTTTCAACTGTTAAAAAAAAGAAATATTATTGATTATTCTCATTAAAAGTACAGTTCACTTTGGTCAGCTGCAAACTTGCTTAATAATCTTCAAAACACATTCATCCAAAAAGTTCCACTTCGTCAAAAGATAGTACTCCTCAACAATAAAATAATGTCAATGTAGTCTATAAAAATGTCTAGAAATAAAAAGTCTCAATGCAGAATTAGAATTAAATGATTCACAATGTCTTTCAAAAACATTTTTATAATGCTATAATATTTAGTCATGTTATAATAAATGTGGGTTTTTTTCTGGTTTGCTCCTTATTTCACACATACACATTGTGTCAGTTCATTAGGACTGTTGTCTCTTGAGGTTATGTACCTTGTTTTACTCTTCTCACAATCTCCTCTCAAGGCCTAACACAACGTTTAGCACATAGTAGGTGTATGTGCTCCACTAGACTATGACCACCTTTAGGGCAGGGACTATTGTCTTACTCATTTCGTATTCCCATATAAACCTAATGTGTAACCAAGGTTGACAAGGATGGGCAACTGAGACATTGGCCACCTAAAATGTGGGGGATATAAAGGCATGAAGTGACTGGCTTTCAAGTTTTCAAGAGGGAGCTTAGTTTCAGAGGGTGCAGAGGAAGGTAGAATCTCCACTGATTGGTTTTCAACCTGTCTAGATAAGGTTGGTGAAAGGAGATGCGGATAAGACTCTTGTGGTTCAATAGTGAATAATTGTTATCAGGACTGATTGTGATTGTTGCAAATGTAGAGATAAACATTTTGTAACAAAAGGAGGGGAATGGTTGATCTTGCAGTCCAGGAGCAGAGGACCCTGGGACCATCAAGGAAGAAGAACAGAATGCAGGACTCTATCCAGAGAAGCAGTGATGCCAGAGATGGAGGCAGTGAAGATGAGTGGAGAGATGGAGTGACTGGGGACTCTAGACTCAAAGAGGCAGTGGGCTGTGTGCTGGCAGCCGGGGGGTGGGGGGGAGCAGGTTTGCAGGGTATTGGTTGTTTGAATGATTCCTGAGTGCTTCCATGTACATAAAAAAAAAAAAAAAACAGAGGGAATGGAAGCAAATGCTGTCGTAATTGCAATGAAATGAAATACAATGAATGTAAAGCTGATGTTCTCCCATGTAAACTATACTTAATTCACAATAAAAACTTTAAAAAAAAAAAAAAAAAAAACTAATTTGTAACACATAACCAAATAATCTAAGCGCATTGCTGTTGAGTCAGCTCTGACTCATGCTGGTGTGTCTGAAAATAGATTGCACTCCACAAGATTTTCTAGGCTATGACCTGTTGTAAGCAGTTTGCCAGGTCTTTCTTCTGAGGTACCTTTGGGTGGGTTTGAATTACCAACCATTCAGTTAGTAGTTGAGAAATTAACCATTTGTACTACTCAGGGACTCCATGTACTGTTGTTGTTAAGTGCTTTAAAATCAGTTCTAACTCAGAATGACCCTGTATAGGGTTTCTGAGGAGCAATTGGTGAGTTTGAATCACCAGGCCTGGGATTCAAACTGATGATGTAGTCCAGTGCTTATCCTACAATGCCACATTAGGATTCCACATATGTTGTTGTTGTTAAGTGCCGTGGAGATGGTTCTGACTCATAGTGACCCTGTATAGATTTTCTGAGGAGCAGCTGGTGAGCTTGAACTGCCAACCTTATGGTTCAAACTGACTTTGTAGTTCAGCACATTAACCTACAGTGCCACACCAGGACTCCTCCATGTATAGTAAGTGTAAAATAAATGCTTGATTAAATTTTAAATATACAACTTACTATTTTCAATGTTATCAGAGTAGTGGTTTTAACATTTTTCCTGCATCAAGCATATTTTGAAGGCTTTAAAAAATGATTGCTATTTCTACAAACCCAGAGTTTCTGTGGCTCTGAGATACAAGTTCAAACTCACCAGTTGAGCTGCATGACAGAAAGATGTGGCTGACTATAAAGACTGCAGCCTTGGAAACCCTTCGGGGCCATATTACTCTGTCTTACAGGTAGCTGTGAATTGGTATGGACTCACAAGCAATGGGTAGGCATTGGGACACAAGAATTTGTATTTCTAACAAATTCCCAGGTGATGTTAATGCTGCATGTCTGGGGCCCAAATTTTGGAAACTACTGATACAGATTCTTATTCAGACACTGTATTTGATGTTTGGATTCTCATGCATTGCTTATGGTAAATCTGTGCATGAAGTAAATGTTTAATAAATGCCAAACATATAAATATGTAGAGTTTCTTCTATTGACCCTTGTCCAAGACTGGTCTTCTACTCAATAGTCCCCATATCTAGAAGGAAAAGGACATATTTATAAATAATATAGTTCAAATAAATATTACGCTCCATATTTTCCAGGGAAATGAAGAAAAAGTCCATGGAGAAGAAAAATGTATGTCAAAAAATTGTAAAATATTTAAATTATACACATTTGAGAATTACTATCTGCTACTGGAAACAGGAAAAGTCATGAAAGAAAATCAATTGTCTGGGTGAACCTTCTCTACAAAGCAAATTTCCATGAATAGATTTGACCTTCAGGAATAATGTATCGGGCTTCTTCTGATATTAGAATATAATTGATTCTCAGGGGATTCCCCCCCCCCTTTTTTTTTGCCAGTCCTGTTTTGCCTGTTGATGTGATTTAAGAAAACAACTAAATTACACCACATTACAAAATTGAAAAGGAAAAAAGAAAAGAAAAGGAGGGGGACTAAAGCTCCTAGAAACATACCAATATAGATATCTATATATTTTATCATATGAATTTATTAATGATTCTTATGTTCACCATACTTACACATATCAGACAAAGAAAATGAAGAAGAGCTATGATGAACAGTTCATAAGCAATTTTATCTCAAAATAAAATAGAGGATTGATCTAGTCCTTTGATGTACCTTCAAAATATATATTTAAATTCACCTTATGCCTACTCAACTGTTTTTAAACTGTACACTATAAAGGTTGCTATTGTTGTTGTTAAGATGCCACTGAGTTGATTTTGACTCATAGCAAACCATGTGACAGATAACTTTCCCATAGGGTTTCATAGGCTATAATCTTTACAGTATGGTAGCGTAGTGCATTACAAACTTGGCTGCTAATTTGCCAGTCACTCCACAGGAAAAAAAGATAAGGCTTTCTGCTCTCATAAAGAGTTATAGCCTCAGAAACCCTATACAGTACAGGTGCGGAAACTTTTTTCTGCCAGTGTCATTTGGGTATTTTAACATGATTCACGAGTCATACAAAACTATCAACTTAAAAGTTAACCTGCTATATCTGGTCAAGGACTTCTGGTGTGGCACTGTAGGATCAATACTGAACTGTGAACCACAAAGGTCATCTCTTGGTTATATGGGAACACGTTTCCAGCATATAAAGTTTCCACAGGGCAAGGCAACACAATTCCCCAGTTAGGGTTACTTGCACGAGAAATTCTCTGTCCAAACACCTGGAACCCACTGTCAGAGCCTATGCAGGCTGCTTCCCCAGACCCAGCTTCTTGAGGATGGACCAGGACACACGATGTAGCTACGGGGCTATTTTCTGCAGGGGTGTGGATGGACCTTGGATGTGCAAGATGTGGCACTCACACATACTCAAGGAGGCCACTTGTAGTGCAGAATATAATAAGGGTGGGGAGAGAAGAAGGCCAACCTACCCTACCCAGAACTCAGAGAACTCAGAGAATCCAAGAATTCTAAAGGAGTTGTTATTGTTAATTGCCCTGGTGTGGATTCTGATTCATGAAAATCTATAAGTGTGCAATTACTAGCTGACAGATTGGTGGTTCCAACCCATCCAATACTGCCTAGTTAGACAGACATGGGAATTTACTTCTGAAAGTATTGGAAACTGTATGGTGTAGTTCTACTGCTCATTCATGAGGTCATCATGAGTTTGCAAGGACGTGCTAAATTTAGCACTTTTAAAAATGTATGTCTTCATTTTTCTACATTTTGTACTCTAGTCACAATTCTCACAAATTTTAGGGGTGTGCCTATATTTAAAATATATCAATGTAAGTAAAACTATATTGCTATTAGGCTTCTGGACTCCTGGTATGGTGCTGTAGGATAAGCACTAGACTGTGAACTACAAGGCTGGTGATTCAAGCCCACCAACTGCTCCTCAAAAACCCTTTATAGGGTCGATATGAGTCGGAACCAACTCAATGGAACTAACAAAAACACTTGAATTCCAGTTTATATATGCATGGTTTTAGTCCTTTTAAAAAAAAACGTTCAATCCAAACAGTGACTTCTCAGGGGATCTACTGGACTCGTTAAATACGAGGCAGAAAAGTCAGCTCAAAAAGTTACGGCAGCTGTTTTTTTTTTTTGTTTTTTTGTGTGTTTTTTTTAATTCAAATGGGTAGTCGAGAGATTTTCTCAGAGGACATAGAATGGTCATGAGGATTTATGAAGAAACTTAGAGAAAATTGAAATACATAGATGAGAAAAGGTCAGGAAAGTTGCAACAGGGTTTTTGTTTTGTTTTGTTTTGTTTTGTTTTCATCACAACAGTGCACCTGTTGATTCTTTGTGGGTAGCAAAGAACTTCTCATGGTAATTTTGTTGGGAAGCTTTACAAGAATTCCTTTAAAATGTCAAAACTGGAAAAAATCAAGGAGCTCAGAATCCTCCAGTGAAGGGTTAGGAAGATGGAAATAACTCCTTCAGAAGTGTATAGACCAAGAGGAACGAGAAGTTGAGAAACAATCACTTCACATTTTGATATTTTTATTTAATAAAGATGGCTATGATTTTGTAGCACTACTTTTTGACCTATCTTCATCTATACATTGTATTTGTACTTATAGTATTTATATTAAATTGTATTCATATTTTAAATATACTTAAAATGTATGATAATTATACTTACAATTCTTGACATTTCCCTCCAAAGTACATGATTCAGCACAGGGATCCAATTAGAAAACACTTTGAAAATGGACATATCAAACACCTTTCTTACTTACTCTATATTAAATACCACACAAGGTGCTGTCGAATCAATTCTGACTCATGGTAATCCCATGTGTGTTGGAGAAGAACTGTACTCCATAAACTATATGATGCTGAATTTTCACAAGTAGATTGACAAGGCTTTTCTTCTGAGGAACCTCTAAATGGACTTAAACTTTCAGCCCTTCAGTTAACAGAACATGTTACCCATTTGCACCACCCACAGACTTCACTCCACCTTAAATAGTATACTATTTCAGCTGAAGATGAGCAGGAGGGAAGATAAGAGCAAGGAAATTAAGTTTAGGAGGTACAGAATTTATAAAGAAGCTGATCGTTCCTTGATGCAGTAATTCCTTCTATCAACTAAGAATTCTCCTCACTCATCTCCTATTTGTCTCATAATCTAGACCAAAATTGATTTGGTTTGCCTCTACAGGCTATAAAATTAGACAGTTTTTTTTGTTGTTTTTTGCTTTTTTCTTCAAAAGTACCCAGGATTCCTTTCTTCTCAGTAAGTAAACTGATTATTCAGAGACATAGGTAAGAGCATTACAAACAGGTGCAGGTTTCAGAAGTACATTTCAAATCAATTTAAGTTAATCACATGTACGTAGGGAGCGCAGTGGCTTCTGATGTAAGCCCTGGACTCTGAACTACAAGGTTCGCGGTTCTATCTGCTCCTTGGGAGAAAGATGAGGCTTTCTGCTTCGTTGAGATTTAAAGCCTTGAAATCCTCTACAGGTCGCTAATGAGTCGGAACCGATTCCGGAGCACTTAACAACAACAATTACATGTAAGAAAACGATGGTTTGTTGTAGGGCTTTAACGCTTTTGTTTATTTTGATCTTTTCTCGAGTTTTTCTTTGGTTCTCAGAACAAGTAGACTTCACACCCAATTCCTACATTTCACTTGACATAGTGAAACAGTTGAGACATGACCTAGGACTCTACAGCTCAGCCTTGGCCCTAAAATGTTTCCCTTGCCAGCATTCTTCCATCTCAGGTGATCTGTTATCAGAGTCAAATTGACCCCCAGGGAACCACTGGAGCTATTTTCCCCACCCAGAGGCATAATTAAGCACTCCAGCAAAAGCAGTACCTTTCAGATTGGGGTGGAGGTGCGGACTAATACACAAAAATGAGAACCTGGACTTTTGTGTCTTGCAATTTAAATGTATATCTTCTGAAGTCACTTTTATGTCTTTAACCTTCTAAGTCAAGGAGTCACAAGAGAGTTCAAACATAACCAAATGCATTCAGCTCCCTCACCAACAGTCTTTTTGAAAAATGAGTAAACAAGAAGAGAAATCAAGATGTTTCACTTCATGAAAATATATAGCCCTTCTGTAAGTTTGCATTGTTTAAATCTCCCAAAGTAGCCCATTTTATTATCATATACAACAATTTCATGGTTATCTGACTTCAAAATGCTTATGGATTGATCACAAGAGGCCACAGGTTTTTAATCTACACACATTCCCCCTGCATTACTCAATTTTATTTGGAAAAATTCCATATACTCACTGAGGTTGTGGTTATCTTTTTTTTGCCTCTCCTTTGCCAAAGCTCGAGTATCAGTTTCTGATCAAAAGAAAAATAATTCACAGTCTTTAGCTATACCTTAAATCCCTCCCAGTCAGCATCATCCAGGAAAAACTAAGTGAAAAGACAAATTTACTTACTCTAAAATATTTTAATAAATGTTCTACACAAATATTTGAAAATTTGGAAAAGAACACTCTTTAGTCGGGCACAGTGATAAAACCTTTAAACTCCAGAGTCAGTAAAACATGCATTTGTGTCCTGGCCTGCCATTCAATAGCCTTGGGATGTATTACCTAACTTCTCTGTGACTCAAATTTCTAATATGAAAAAGAGAATGATAGAATTTTTGTAACAATTAAAAGAGACACAATCTATAGCAAATATTAAACTGTGACACTTTGGGATAAAACACAGGACTGCAGTTCAGTTTGAATCACAACATCAGTGGTTCAAACTCACCAACCACTCCTTGGAAACTCTATACAGGGTCACTATGAGTTGGAACCAACTCCAAGACACTTAACAACAACATCATAGCGTATTATTATTAGTTTCAGAATTTGAGATTCAGAAATAAGTGATTCCCCCCTAAATTCTTCAATAGTTTCATTTTGATCTCAAACATTAGAATGTAGTTTTCTATATTCTAAGAGTTCTCATATACTCATCAGGCAACCCTATACTTCTTCCCAATCAATTGTACTTCACTATGTGTTGCTGGTGTTTGGATAGCTGCCTCCAAGATTGCCCACAATAATTCTCACCTCATGCTCTTCACACCATTGGTAATTCCCCCCCACATTGAATAGGGTTGGCCTGTGGAACCAATAGAATACTGTGGAAATGACTAGTGTGGCTCCCAACCGGAAGTTATAAGAGACTTCCCAGCTTTATCTTTGCTGTCTCTTGGATCAATAGATATCATGTTATGAGGGTGTTCAAAGAGCCCGATAAAGAGTTCCAAGATTAAGGAACTGAGATTGCTTGCCAAGAACAAACATTTACTTTCCAAGACTGTTAGTAAGCCACCTTGAAGGTACATCCTCCAGCCCCAGTCAAGCCATCAGATGGTTGTATCTCTGGCTGATGACTTTACTGCAACCTCATGAGAGACTTTGATTCAGAATTTAGTCAGCTAAGTCACTCCTGGATTTCTGACCCACAAAGACTGTCAGAAAAACTAAAAGTTTATTATTTCAAGGTGCTAAGTTGTGAGATAATTAGTTATACGACAATTCTTAGAATTATAACTTTAAAAAAATTGGTAATCCTGGAATACATCTTACTTCCACATGTTTATTTTATACAATATATTTTAGTCTGAATAGTTTTTAATCTAAATAATGTTCGTATTTTTAATTGTATAAAAACCAGGTCAAACTAAAATTTGTTTTGGAAATTTCAATTGATTTTGTTTTAATATTATGATAGAACTACACTGGACTAGTAAATCAGGAAACCTGCACTTTTATCCAGTTCTGTCTCTAACCTGCTGTGTGAGTTTTTAACTTCTTTGATCTTTGATTTCCTAATCTATACCATGTCCCTATAAGGAGCTCTGGTAGTGTAGTGGTTAGGAGTTGGGCTGCTAACTTCAACGTCAGCAGTTCAAAACTACCAGTTGTTCCACGGGAGAAAGATGAGGCTTTCTGCTCCTGTAAAGATTTACAGTCTTGGAAACCCTATCTGGAGTTGCTATGAGTCAGAACTGACTTCACAGCGTACAACCACCACTACCACCACCATGTCCTTATAATTCCTTGATTTTTAATAAATTTTAAGCAAACTATTTGGAATCAAGGGGAATCCTCCTTGACTCAGTTACATACTCTGTTATGAATTCAAGCTAAAAATGAACAAATTAATCAATCGTTAATTTTTATCAAATTTTACATAAAAATAATTTTGTCCTTATTTGATCCATAATTTCACAACCATGCTAATAAAATTGAATCTATTCAATAGCAAACCAAACCTATTTTAAATGAAGGATTTATTCAAACTGTCATACAGCCTGAGAGTGTGGTGGTTCTGTAGGATAAACACTGAATTGCGAACCATGAGGTGGGCAGTTCAAGCCCAGCTACTTAGCAGAAGAAAGATGAGACTTGCTGCTCCTGCAATGTTATTTACAGCCATGGAAACCCTATACGAGTCAGAACCAACTTGATGGCACTTAACAACAACAATAACAAATCATAGAGCCTAAGTGTATATTTTCCAATTCTTAAAATAATGAAAAAATTAACTTAAATCACAAGTTAATTAATTTGCTTTTTGGTTGTTATAAAAAATTTATTTTCCCTCTAAATGTCTCCTTATATATTTCAATAATATATAAAGATACCTTGGGTTGATAATATATTGCCACTCATATCCTATATTGTGGATTTAAAAAGAAAAAAAGACTAGCAACATTACCTGTAACTTCTCTTTTCATTGGTAGACTATTTGGACAGGAAGCACTTGTAAGTCCCATATTAGCTGGTGAAATCCCCTGCTCACCACTATATGCATCCAGAATACTTCCAGATAACTTGAGAGGAAATAGGAAGAAAGGCTTAATTAAACCTCCTGTACATATTGGTCTATTTAATATTAATCATAAATTTTCCATCTAAACCTTCACTCTGTCAAATAATTTGTAATGTATAGAATTGTAATATTTCAAGGAAGTGGGTATGCATTGACTATATTAAAATACATTATGGAATTCTTATGGAGCCGATATTTTGAATAGAGCTATTTGTATTTAAGCAAAAGGATCAATTAAGAAGGAAATTTTTGATCAATATTTACCAAGTTATGAACATTTGATCCAGTGTTTGATTATTAAGAGAATACAATTCACATAGCCAACATTTGATTATTAAGTGAATACAATTAAAATTATTATTTTGGAAAAAACTCAAAGCCCACTGCATACCACAAATTAGATATGATGGTTGAGCATTTTGGAAGCATTCTTAATATCATCACTGCTATCAGAAATTCAGTCAAGATATTTTTATACAGTTTATTAAGAGAAAAACTTCTTATTCCAGGATGTCATATTTTTCCCTCTGTATGTTTATTGTTCTAGACTGTTATAAGTATCCCAGCTTGTAAACAAAAGTTTTCTAAAATTACTACTGCCTCTAGTGGTTATAGGGTACATTCAAATCTAGCAGCCCTGCAATTCTTAGTGTACTTCTTGGGAAGAAGTTTTCAGAAAGCTAAGATGCATTAAACACAACTCAAAATTGTATCAGTCATTATTCAAAATGGCTACTCATTTTGATCACCCAGGAAAATCAACCTTAAATAATATTCATAATGCAGCCTAATATTCTTTATTGTAGAACAGCTAGATTATAAGATGTAAGATTTGGAAATTTGAAGTAGGTCCAGTCTTATTATCATTATTCCATTTCTGATCAGATAAACCAAGAACTGAATAAATAGCAACTCTTTCTCTCTGTGACAAGAAGGAACAATCCATACAATCAAACAAAATTATTAAAGAAAATCTAACTCAACATTCTTACTTCATGTGAAATTTCAATTCAAACTGAAAAAAAAAGTTTGACACTTACAAAATAAATTGAAAATAAATGTGAAGAAAAGTCATATTAAGACCTGGACTAGTTTCTAACATCAAAAGCCATGACACTTTATGTTGTTGTTAAGTGCCGTCAAGTCAGTTCTGACCCATAGCGACCCTGTACAGGGTTTCCAAGGCTGTAAAATTTTACGGGAGCAGAAAGCCTCATCTTTCTCGTGCAGAGCGGCTGGTAGTTTCGAACAGCTGACCTCAAGGTTCACAGTCCATTTCATAACCAGTATTAAATCATTTGTTTTGTTACATGTCATCAAGTCAGTTCCAACTCATAGCAATATGGTATAGGGTTTCCAAGGACCAGATGGTGAGCCTGAGCCATCGACCTTGCAGTTCAAACCAACCTGGCAGTCCAGTACATTAACCAACAGAGTCATACCAGAACTCCAGCTAACACATCAATCAGTCTATATACTAATGAAGGCTATTACTGATTGCATTCTGATTTACATTTATATAAACTAAAGCTGAGACAACCTAATATAGTCAATAATAAAACAATCCCATGTATCAATTATTTTATTACTGGCTATTATTAGGATGCCTCAACTTTAGTTTATATATATGTACTGGTGTGAAATGTATTTTTAGTGTATGGATCTTAGAAGAGAGCTACTTAAGTGAAGCACATATTCCTTCTTAATTTCCTCCTCAGCAAATAAGACCAAAGTTCATCTAACCTGGAGAGATAATACATGTGAGTATCAGAAAAGTACAACTAGGAAGAAATCAAGAAAGCAGATATTTCCTTAAAATGTGAGTCATCTAGTCATAGATTTTTCAAGTAAAAAGTTTCCTAGAGTATTTTTGCAAAGCCTATTGGTTATGAGTTAAGGCAACACCAAGCTGAATTGTACTTTCCACTGTGCCTTTGAGAAATATAATGGGTGCACTGAACAAAAAGACGGGGACTGAGGGGAAGACATTAGGGAAAGGGCACATTTCCGCTGAAGAGTTTGAAGTCAGATGGATTTCAATGCAGAAGTGGCAAATTGCAGAAATGTTAAAGAAGAAAAGGAGCCATCTTACATACAGACTGCAACAATAAAGAGATAGGTTCTTAACTATAGCTCTTTGCTAAGTCCATAGTCCCTGGTCATACTATAGTCAATGTGTTATTCTTTAGAAATGCGGCTGAAATTCTGATAATGAATCTAATCTTACTTAACTACAGCTAGATGACATCTTCCTCGAACCTTGGTTATTGTCTAATGCTTGCCCTAAACCTCAATGATTAATATCCTATTTCATTTTATGCTATAGATACTGCTCTGTTTTATGTAAATGGATAATCACTTTTTGCATATGATTAGACAATTAGTTTCTGTTTCAAAGTACACAATACCCTTCATGCAACCTAATGTGTCTTTTTTTTTTATTAATTAAATGATCTAAAGCAAAGTAATACTAAAAATTTAAAGCATACATATGTGTCCAAAAGGGCTAACAAAGCAAAATGGTATCTACTTTAGTCAAAGTATTTTACTTAGTATATATTTCAGAAACCATAACTTTATTTTGAAGATTAGTTAGCCACTCTGATACACAAGTTATAGATAAATATTTGCTATTCTGCTTAAATAAAACAAGATGTAGGTTGTTCCTTCAGCAAAGCAAAATTTTTTGACATAATGGTATGGAAACTTACTTAATAGCAACATAACAACAAACTTTTAAAGATATATACAAAATATTTATATATCTTAAAAAGTTTGTTGAGAACTCCAATGTTTCTCAAACTTACAAGATACATTAAAAGCATTTCTAAAAAACTTCCAACAATGTAGAAAATCTTCCTCTATCAGACTGTGTAAGTAGAAACAATCCAGTCTTAATCTAAGCAGCTGCTATAAAATGAGGAGTGACTGACAGCAAGTTCCCTGGGGTCTGAGGTACCCCACTCTAGTGGGCATTCAGGCTTCTTCTACTGAGTCATTAGGATTATTGCTGATGTTGTTAAGTGCCATCAAGTAAGTTCCAACTCATAGCAACCCTGGATAGGGTTTCCGAAGAGCAGTTAGTAGGTTTCAACTGCTGACCTTGTGGTTTGAAGTCCAGTGCTGATCCTACAGTGCCACACCAGGAGTTCTGTAATGGTAGCCATTATATCCTGAAGAAAATGAGCTCATAGACAAAAATAACAAGACATCTGATAAAAATAACTTTTAAAATGTGAACAATATACAGTGTTAGAAATAACATCAAAAGCAAAATAAATAAATAAGTAAAAAGATGCAATCTAGCTTCTTAAAGTAGCCTAATAGAGCTTCTAGAAGACATAAGGGGAGGTGTTTTCAAATAAGAAACAAGAAGGGATAAACATAAATATAAATGAGCAGAAATAATGATGTGAAGTGTATAATACTTAAGGAAAGTAGAACTACAGAATGAATCCACTGAACAAAGAATCAGTGAATTTTAACACCAGATTAAAGTAATCTCTCAGGAGGATAAAGAGAACATATTAATGAAAATTTAATCAATATGAAATATAGAATTAAAAGGAATAAAATACAGATAATTAAGGAGCTCTGGTAGCATAGTGGTTACAAATCGGGCTGCGAACCTTAAGGCCAGCGGTTCGAAACTATGAGCCGCTCTGCGGGAGAAAGATGAAGCTTTCTACTCTGTAAAGATTTACACCCTCGGAAACCCTGACCCTCGGAAACCCTGTACAAGGTCACTATGGGTCAGAACTGACTCGACGGCACTTAACAACAACAACAATAAAAGCTTTAAAGAGGAATAAAAAATCAATGTGGAAAGGATAAAAGGGTTTTAAATATTTTTCCAGAAGTTACATTAAATAAAAAATCAAAGTATTTATTTTATTTATCTTGATCCTATCTATTTTTATTTAAAAATTAAAACTTCTATAGAATGACCAAGAGGAAAAAAAAAAGACCTACACTCAAAAACCCACTATAGTGAAATTTATGAATAACATTAGCAAAGAGAAAAATATAAAAGTCTGACGAGAGAAAGAGAAGATTATGAACAAATAAACAAGAATCATTCTAATATAACATTTTCCATTTGGTATGGCACTGCGGGTTAATGCACTGGACTGCAAGGTCAGTTTCTATTACAAGGTTGGTGGTTCAAGATCACCAGCTGCTCCTTGGAAACACTATTTAGGGTCGCTATGAGTCAGAACTGACAGTAAGGCACTTAACAACAATTTGGTCCAAAGAAGAAAATGAATCAGTATTTCAAAAATATTGAAAGAAAAGAACTTAAAACCAGAGTTTTATATCCAGCTCAAATGTCATTCACATATGAGACCATTATAAACTATTCTCAGGGGTAAAATGCTTAAGTAGGCTTACTGCACAAAGATGAACATTAAAAACCATTTTAGATGAAGTATCTAAACAGGGGGAGTGATTTAAAGGAGCTGTTTCAAGGTAAACGTAATAAAATAATTTGTTAGAGTAGATGTATTTTTAAAAAGAAGCCATCAATCAAAGATAAAAAAAAGTGACTATAAAACAGAATATATGGTCAAGTGCCGTCGAGTTGATTCTGGCCCCTAGAGACCCTTTACAGGGTTTCCAAGGAGCGGCTCATGAGCTTGAACCACTGACGTTGCAGTTCAAATGACTTTACAGTCTGACGCATTAGCCCACAGTCTCACACCAGGACTCCACTGAAAACTCAGTATACAGTCTAGAAAATATCAGCATGATGAATGGGGACAACAGGGAGACAAAAGGATGTAAAATTATTAAGAAAGCATTAATGAAAAACATAGGGGAAAATGGGTAACTCTGAAATAATAAATTAAGATGATACAAGCAGGAGAAATTTAGCAATAATTACAATATGAATCTATCAAATTCCCCAGTTAAAAACTTAACAGATGGAGTTAAAAGACAATATTCAAGACATATGTAGCTTACAAAGGAGCTCAGGTAGCGGTAGTATAGTGGTTACAAGTCGGGCTGCTAACTTCAAGGTCAGTAGTTCAAAACTGCCAGCCATTCCACAGGAGAAAGATGAGCTCTCTGCTCCCGTAGAGATTTATAGCCTTGGAAACCCTGTACAGTGTCACTGTGAGTCAGAACTGACTCCACGGCACACCACCACCACCACCACCACATGTAGCTTACAAGAGACACAAGGCCCAGCAAAAGGAAACCCAAAGGCTGAAAATTAAAGGATGAAGATAAGATATAGCCACTGAATGAGAGACATAGAAAAACTGATACAGATGTGCTAGTATCAGAGGAAATAAGCTTTAAAATTCAAAGCATTAGAAAAGAACCACTGTTAATAATGAAAAGTTTTATTTTCCAAGAAGCTATAGCAATTATAAGAATGCATGCAACTAATACACATTCTCAAAATATAGAAGGCAAAATTTTAAAGAACTCTAAAAACATGAATAAATCCACCATTATCATGGAAGATTTCAACACATTTCTCCTGACTTAAAAAGAAAGGAAAAGGGGGCTATAAAGGCACGAAGTCACTGGCTTACAAGTTTTCAAGAGGGAGTAGAGGGTGCGGAGGAAGGTAGACTCTTCACTGAGTGGTTTTCAACCTGTCTAGACGGGGCTGGTGAAAGGAGATGAGGATAAGACTCTTGTGGTTCAATAGTGAGTAATTGTTATCAGGACTGATTGCAATTGTTGCAAATGTAAATGTTTTGTAACAAAAAGGGGAGTGGTTGATCTTTCAGTCCAGGATCAGAGGATCCTGAAAACATAAAGGGAGAAGAGTGGGAATGGAGTGTGTGATGCCTGAGATGGAGGCAGAGAAGATGACGTGGAGAGATGGAGCGGCTGGGGAACTCTAGACTCATGAAGGGAGAGGGCTTGTGTGCTGGAGGCCAGGAGGCAGGCTTGCAGGGTATGCCCTTTGGATGTTTGAATAATTATATATTCCTGAGTGTTTTGATGTACATCCAAAAGCAAAAAAATACAGAAGAAATAGAAGCAAACACTGTTGAATGAATGATGGAGGGGATCGTAATAATTTCAATAAAACGAAATATGATAGGATGAGTGTAAAGCTGATGTTCTCTCATGTAAACTATCACTCAATTCACAATAGAAACAAACAAAAAAGTGTGTCAGAAAAATTTCAAAATAAACTGCTTTATGGGTGTTTATTACATGCCAGGTATTAAGCTAAGTGTGTTTCATAATAATAGCTTAAATATCAAAGATCAGTTTAAGTTTGGCAGCCACTCTCACACTGTCCTTCATGACAGCCTGGGTTTTTCTGCTCTTCATCAAAACACTTTAAGACTAATAAACTTTGCCACACATTTTCAAATTTAATTTATTTTTATTGTTTTAGCCCTGTTTATGGGCTCCTGGTGTGGTAAAGTCAGATCAGCACTGGACTGTGAATCACAAAGTTGACAGTTCAAACCCACCAGCTGTTCCTTGGAAACCATATAAAGGGTTGTTAAGAGTTGGAACTGATGGATAGCATTTATCAACAACAGCCCACTTTATATTCACTCAGCAAGAGAAATGGTACCAAAGTAGAGTGTTAGCTTGTTGTTGTTGTTGTCAACTGCCCATAGCGACCCTGTATAGGGTTTCCAAGGAGCAGCTGGTGAGCTTGAACTACCGGCCTTACAGTTCAAATGGCTTTAGTATAGATATGCTCACATCAATTGATTATTGAACTGTAACAGTTTTCTCTGTATATGTATATGTAGTTATTGTTGTTGTTGTTAAGTGCCGCCAAGTCGATTCTGACCCATAGCAACCCTTTATAGGGTTTCCACAGAGCAGCTGGTGAGCTTGAACCACCGACCTTGCAGTTCAAACGACTTTGCAGTCTGGCGCATCAACCCACAGCGCCACACCAGGACTCCATATTGTTGTTAAGTACCATCAAATCATTTTCAACTCATAGTGACCTTGTATAGGGTTTCCAAGGAGCTGATGAGTTTGAACCACTGACTTTGTGACCTAGTGATTTATCTTACAGTGCCACACCATGACTCTCTCTCTACATAGATGTGTGTGTGTGTGTATGTGTGTGTATAAGGGGCTCTGGTAGTGTAGTGACTCATGGTTATGAGTTGGGCTACTAACCTCAAGGTTACCAGTTTGAAACTACTAGTTGTTCCACAGGAAAAAGATGAGGCTTTCTGCTCCTGTAAAGATTTAAAACCTTGGAAACCTTATGCAGGGTCGATATGAGCTGGAACTGACTCCATAGCACACAATAACCACCATATATATGTGTGTGTGTGTGTTTATATGTATGTGTGCGTGTGCATATATATGGAGCTCTGGTAGTATAGTGGTTACAAATCGGGCTGCGAACCACAAGGTCAGTAGTTCGAAAATACCAGCTGTTCTGCAGGAGAAAGATGAGGCTTTCTGCTCCCATAAAGATTTATAGCCTCAGAAACCCTGTACAGGATCGTTATGAGTCAGAACTGACTCCACAGCAAAAAAACCACCATATATATGATGGTGGTGGTTGTGTGTCATGGAGTCAGTTCCAACTCATAGTGACACTACATAGGGTTTTTGAGGCTATAAATCTTACGGGGGCAGAAAGCCTTATCATATATATATGTTGTTAAGTGTCATCAAGTCAGTTCTGACTCACGGTGACCCTGTATAGGGTTTCCAAGGAGTGACTGGTGAGCTTGAACAGCCAACTTGTGGTTCAAGCCGATCTTGCAGTCCAGTGCATTAGCCTGCAGCATCACACCAGGATCTATATATATATATATATCTATAAAGATAATGGAAGCTCCCATATAGGAGCTTCAAAAAGATTATGGAAAATTTTACTGTCCTTTAGTTTCATTTTTCCATAAAATTTTTGATGTCCACTTGTGTGTGTTTGTATATTGCTGTTGTTGTCAAGTGCTGTGCAGTCAATTCTGACTCATATTGACCCTGTATAGGGTTTTGGAGGAACAGCTTTTTGTTGTGAACTGCTGACCTTGGATTCGGCAGTCCATTGTTTACCCTACAGCACCACACTAGGACTCCATATAACCTTGAAATTCCTT
>NW_006408550.1:11534642-11535937 GCF_000296735.1 Chrysochloris asiatica
GAAAGCTGGACAGTGAATAAGGAAGACCATAAAAGAATTGATGCATTTGAGTTATGGTGTTGGAGGAGAATATTGAACGTGCCATGGACTGCCAAAAGAACCAATATATCTGTGTTGAAAGAAGTGCAGCCAGAGTGCTCCTTAGAGGTCAAGATGGCCAAACTTCGTCTCTCGTACTTCGAACATATTTTCCAGAGGGAACAGTAGCTGGAGAAGGATATCATGTTTGGTAAGGTGGAGGGTCAGAGAAAAAGAGGAAGACCCCCAGCAAGTAGTAGCATCAATGGGCCAAGCATGTCAACAATTGTGAGGTTGGCCCAGAATCCAGCAGTGTTTCATTCTGTTACGCATAGAGTCACTATGAGTCGGTACAGACTTGATGAAACCTAACAACAACAAACACTACTTGAGGAATCCTGGTGTGACACTGTAGTGTAATTACTGGACCACAAGTCCAATTTAAGCCACAAAATTGGCAGTTCAAATCCTACTATTTGCTCCTTGGAAACCGTATACAGGTTGCTATGCGTCAGCACCGACTTGATAGCACTAAATAACTATAACAGCTAATGCTACTTGAAATCTGAAGAGAAGAGACAGAAAGAGATGTCACTCTGTTCGAAAATAAACAAACATGCAATAGGCACTAAAAACCAAGTTTTAAACCTCATTTGATCTTTGGCAGTTAATATTGGTATCAGTGAATTATTATATGTGGAGGTGTAGCATGCATGATAAAATAAGTAACTAAACAAGGAGCAAGAGGTATTTCTTTCTTTAAATTGTCTATCTGGAAATTGATTGTTAAAATATGAAACACTATTAATATACTGTAGGATAAGCATTGAACTTCTAACCACAAGGTTAGATTTTGGTAGTTCAAACCCACCAGCCCCTAATCGGAAACCCTATATAGAATTGCTATGTGTCACAACAGACTCGATGGCACTTAACAGCAACAACAAATTAATTACCTGATGAACATATCCACAATATATGTGGGTAAGTAAAAGTATTGCAACTATAGGCTTCCAATTCATATATTGTTGTTGTTGTTGTTATGTGTCATGGAATCAGTTCCGACTCATAGCGACCCTGTACAGGGTTTCTGAGGCTATAAATCTTTACGGGAGCAGAAAGCTTCACCTTTCTCCCACTGAATAGCTGGTAGGTTCAAACTGCTGACCTTGAGGTTCACAGCCCAATTCGTAACCACTAGCTACCAGAGCTCTCTCTCTATATATATATATGTATATGTATTGTTGTTGTTGTTAAGTGCCGTCGAGTCGGATCCG
>NW_006408550.1:11536037-11543880 GCF_000296735.1 Chrysochloris asiatica
TGGTAGTTTCGAACCGCTGACCTTAAGGTTCACAGCCTGATTCGTAACCACTAGGCTACCAGAGCTCCATATATATATATATATTCATATATTATATTTCCAGATAACTTCTCAATATAATTACTTTAAAGGAAAAGAATAAAAAGAAATATATATGAGGGTGAGTCAAAAAATTATCTGCACTCTGGCTGTAGAATGATTTTTAACCAACTTTTAGAATAGACAAATATGTAAATTTTTGACATAATCTTGCATTTCAATACACTTTGTCTGTCAACAAATTTTCCTATTCCCTTATTAAAGTTTTAGGCTGAGCTGCAAGTCGTGAATGCACTGCTGTCTTTACTTTTTCATCAGAAGTGAATCTCATCCTCAAAAGACTGCTTTCAGAGGAACAAACAGGTTAAAGTCCAGTGGAGCAAGATCAGGACCATATGGAGGATACTTTAATACCTCAGAGCAAAGTTTTTGCAGAGTGTCAACGGTGTAGACAGAGGTGTGTGGACGTGTACTGTCATGCAAGATCATGATGTCCTTGGATAGCAGTCCTTTGTTTTGAATCCAAAGTTTAGGTTTCAGCTTATCAGTGAGCATCTCAGTGCAATGAGTGCTGTTGATTGTTGAAACTTTTCTTGATAGTGTTCTAATACGGGCCCTTTAAGATCCCGGAAAACTGTAAGCATCAATTTTAGAGTGGATGGTTGACTTTTGAACTTTCTCTTGGTCGGCGATTGGGGATGTTTCTATTCCATACTTTGCCATTTACTCTCAGGCTCCTTGTGATGAATCCATGTCTTGTCACCAGTAACAATTCTAAGAAGCTTTTACCTTCCTAAAAGTATCGGTCCAAATTTTGTTTGCAGATGTCCAAACGCTTTTCTTTATGCTCCTCCATGAGTTGTTTGGTACCCATCTTCACAAACTTTTGAAACTCAAGTCTGTCATAAACAGAGCCATGGCTGATTTGCAAGTGATTTGCCACATAATCCATTGTCACTCATCTATTCGACAGAATCATTTCACGTGCATGATCAATATTGTCATCAGTCATGGATGTGGAAGGGCAGTTTAATATAACCGAAGTATCAATAATTTTTTACTCATCATCATGTGTGCATATACATGTGCATATATACATACACACATATACATGGAATCCTGATGTGGCACTGTGGGGTAATGCGCCAGACTGCAAAACCATTTGAACTGCAAGGTTGGTGGTTCAAGCTTACCAGCTGCTCCTGGGAAACCCTATACAGGGTGCTATGGGTTGGAATTAACTCGACGGATCTTAACAACAACAACACAACATGTATATATTTGTTGTTGTTGTTAAGTGCCATCAAGTCAGTTCTGATTCATAGAAACTCTGTATGGGGTTTCCAGGGAATGTTTGGAGGGTTTGAACCATTGATGTTGTGGTTAGAAGTATAGTGTTTATCCTACAGTGCCACACCAGGACCCCATACATAGATATACATACATACATACATACAGAGTACACATATGCACACACATTATTGTATATATTATATCCGTCTATTTATCAATCACATATTTAGTGTGAATTTCATGGGACACTGAGAAGAACATTTTGAGATCTTTGAATCCTCTGTTTTGCTTTTCCATAAAGATAGTCATTGTTAATCTTAAATGGGAAGAGTGAGCATCAGATTCTTAGGCACAATAACTGTAGACATAAAAAGAAGATAGACTTCAGACATAAAGAGACATAAAGCCCTGTAGGGGAACTTATACTTGCACAATGTATGCATACATGAAAAATTGCCATTTGAAAGATTATTTTCTTTCCTTTTTGGTATTTATTCATCTAAATGCAGTAAACTAGATTTTTTTCAAGTTTCAGAACATACACCAACGAAATCCCTCTTATTTTATTTGCCATAGTAGAACTCTAAGGTTTGAATGGCAAACTCTGAACAGAGAAGGCCCACTGTGCTATTATTATTATTATTAATTTGTTCTATTATGGTGAATCAAAATAGTGCATTGGGTGGGAGTGGGAGAATTTTTGTCCTTGTTCAGCTGGCTTATAGCTCAAATAAAGAGATGAAGTACAAAAGATTTACAGGTAAAATATAAATAACATAAATATATATTACATCATATATTTTATATGTACATAATTTATTTAGTTCTAACTAAGTAAAAAGAGTTATTAACGTAAAATAAACACTGCAATAAATAATTAGTGGAACTTTACTTCCTTGATGAAAATTTCATAATAAAATGCTACTTTCAATAACTCTTTGCTAAATAAACTGGCACAATTTTCCCTCTAACCCAGAGCACTAAACATTATCTTAAAAGTAAATAAGCTTGCCAATAGAGTATTTTATACATTAAAATACTAAGCATATTTTATGTATTTAGAAACTGAATTCCAACATACTTAATATTACTCATTATATATTTATAAAGTTTCAGTTCAATATTTAAGGTGGTTTCCATCTCCAAACTGAAAAAATTCCAGAATGTACTTGCTCACCAGTTTTAACTTTGAAGTGTCTATAACCTTCACAATAGCAATGGTTTTCTCTTTCTCCTTCATCATTTTCTTTTCCTTAAACTTGCAAACAATAACCGGAGAGCTGTGCAGAAACTTCTGAGCTAAGTTGAACTTTGGTTCTTCCTTGGACTTTAAGACTAATCTGGTCTAGATTGTGATTGACAAAAGCTTTCTCGTTGATGTTATTCAGTCCTCTCAAGTTCCAACCAAGCACAGGGGTTTGTTAATATTTACTCAGTCCTCGTCTCTGGAATGGTCTTGAACTATAACAATTTACTTAGATTGCCAAATGCCACCAGCATTTACAGACACCTGATTGAAAAATACCTATATATGATAAAAGAAATGAGTTAGTATTCACAACCACGTCTCCGAAAGGTAAGGGGAGAAACTATGACCAATGGGTGGAAAATATAGAGACGTAGACGCAAGATCAGAGGCTAAGCAATCATTCCTCTAAAGTGTGGCAGAGGATCAGATCAGTGTAAGTTCTCTTCAAACCGCCAGATTCTAAAACTCAGTTAAGCAGCTACCTTTCTAAAGCTCCCAGGAGAGTGGGCAGGATCGTTGTAGCTGGCATCATGTAGCACTCCATTCAAGCTCCCTCCTCGCCATTCGCCAAGTATCTGAATTTGGACTAGTTATTGAATTTCTGTAAGCATCCTTCCTCATTTGTGAAAGATAAGAGGTAATGATAGCGCCTATCTCATCAGCTTGTTGTGAGTGTTAAATGACAATATTTTACACAGTCCCTCCACTTAGAAAGCATCCAATACATTGCAGATTGTATTGTCTTTGTTGCTTTATTAAGAGTACCAAAATATGAGTATAAGAAGTATCTAAAATTAGAGTACTTTATTTAATATGTATTTGTTGAATACCTAAATTGATCTAAAATGATCCAGGGACAAGCTATGAACAAGACACTCAAAACTGTACTCTTCAGTAGTTTATATTGTACACCTGGGAGTACACAATAAATAAGTAATTAAAAAATTAATAAAGTAAGTTTGTTACTGAATTCATAAGTGCCAGAAAGCATATAAAAAATATAGTGAGTTAGAGAGTGATGAGGTGGAGTCTTCTAGCCAGGGAAATGTGGAAGGCCTTTTCTGACAAGGTGATCTTGACTAGAGACCTAAATCATAAAGAAACAGCTGTGCAAATATCTGGAAGAAACTAATATTCCAAGTTAAAAAAATAAAGTCTAATGCTTTATTTAAGATGACACCATGCTTGGTGTGTTCAAGGAACAGAAAGAAGGTTACTGATGCCAAGCCCTAAAATCAAAGAAAATCCCAATTAGGGTAAAAAGCCTGGATTATATTTTGAAGATAACAGAAATTTAATAGAATGACAAGCAGAGAGTAATATATCTAGTTTTTGCTCTAGGAAGATCATTTGATTGCTCTGTGAAGAAGAGCAGTAAGAAGATGAGAAGTTGCAGGGACACCTATTGTTGTAGCTCAGGTAGAAGATGCTGCTGTTGTTGAGTGCCGTCCAGTCAGTTACAACCCATAATGACCCTGTACAGGGTTTCCAAGGAGTGGCTGGTGAGCTTGAACCACCAACCTTGCCATTCAAACCAACTTTGCAGTCCAGCTTGTTAACTCACAGCACCACACCAGAAAGATGATGGTAGCTTGGAAAAGTGTTTTAGTAAAAAAGATGCTAAGAAGTACTGAGATTTGAGAAATCTTGGATGTGGTTAGGAGAATTTACTGAGAGATATGGATAATGGAGTAAAAAGGGAACAGTGAGAACAACCTCTTTTTTTAAAAGAAAATTATTCTGGATCAAAAAGGCAGATTTTCTGGAGGCAAAAAAAAAAAGCAATGCTTTGTTTCTAAGCCAAGTTAATTTTGAGATGTGTGTTAAAAACACACACAAAAAAATGTCAACTAAGCAGAAGTATACATCTGATTAGCATTTGCAGGAGAGGATTAGTCTGGGACAGGTTGGCACAACCTGCTGAATACATACAGATGAATGAGAAGAGAGGGTTGAAGACTGAGCCTTGGATCACGTAAGCATTAGTCATTTGTTAGAAGACAAAGAACCAATACAATGAGTTAAATAAATAAATAAAACAAAACAAACACCAGAGACAATGGTGCCACAATATCTCAGAAAGTACTTCAAGAATGATGGAGTGGTCAATCATGTCATATGCCACCAAAAAGTCTAGTTAGATGAGAACAGAGAATTTACTACTGGTTTTTTCAATATGTAAGTCATTGGCCGGTGTTAAGAAACCTTTGAGATTGTGAGGACAAAAGTATATTGAAAAGTAGAGACTGGAAGGTGAGGAAATACAAGAAGACAGAAAATGGAGATGTAGTTTTTCTGTGTAGGGAATTAGTAAAATGGTTTGAGCATCAGGAAATGTTTTCAAAAGAAGTTGTTTTCCTTGATTTGATTTGTAATAAGTATTATTGTTTTTGTTGTTAAATGCTGTTGAGTTGCTTCCGACTCATAGTGACCCAGCATAGGGTTTCTGAGGCATGAATGGTGAGTTTGAACTGACAACTTTTCAATTCAGACTGACCTTGTAGTCCTGCATTTATCCTACAGCATGACATCAGAAGTCCAGTGGGTATTATTAGACTAGTGTTATGCTAATACTTATGAGGGGATTTCAAAAAGTTTATGGGGGAAAAATGGATTTAAAAGATAATGAAAAATTTCCATGAATTTAATCTAATAGAGCATATAATCTAATAGAACAGATTTCATTTTGAAGACTAGGATGCACCTGACACAGTCAGTATTTTTGATTGGCTCATGTATGTGATAGCTAAACAATGAGTAAGGAAGACCAAAGAAGAATTGATGTATATGAAGTATGGTGTTGGGGAAGAGTAAATAGTATACCATGCACTGCTAGAAGAACAAACAAATCTGCCTTGGAAAAAGTATAGATAAAATGTTCCTTAGAAGCCAGGGTGGTGAGATATCATCTCACATACTTTGGACATGTTATTAGGAGGAACCAGTCCCTGGAGAAGGACATTATGTTGGTAAAGTAGAGAGTCAGTGAAATATGTATTTGTATAGTATTAATATATATTTATCTATAATATTAATCAGTTTTTCATGTAATACTCAAAATGCAACTGGGGAAGAGCTGCCTCCTCAAAGTAGAGTTGACCGTGATGACACAAATAGAGTAAGCCTGTGGGAGTAAAACCCACAAGACCTTCATCTGCTGATGGAGCAAAACTCGAAAGAACAGAAACAGCTGTAAATATCCACGAATAATTAGAACATGGAACCTACGAAGCATGAATCTAAGAAAATTAGAAATTGTCAAAAATGAAATGGAACACATAAATAACAATATCTTAGGCATTAGTGAGCTGAAATGGACTGGTATTGGATATTTTGAATCTGACAACCACATGGTTTACTATGTCAGGAATAATAAATTGAAGAGGAATGGTGCTGCATTCATTGTCAAAAAGAATGTATCCAGATCAGTCATGAGGTACAATGCTGTCAGTGATAGAATAATAACTATGCTCCTACAGGGAAGACCAGTTAATACCAATATTACTCAAATTTACACACCAACCACTAAAGCCAGTGAGGATGAAATAGAAGAATTCTATCAACTTCTTCAATGTGAAATTGATCAAACACGCAATCAAGATGCATTGACCATTACTGCTGATTGGAATGCAAATATTGGAAACAAAGAGGAAGGATCAGTAGTTGGAAAATATGGCCTTGGTGATAGAAATGATGCTGGAGATCATATGATAGAATTTTGCAAAACCAATGATTTGTTCATTTCAAATGCCTTCTTTGGACAGCATAAGAGATGATTATACACATGGACCTCACCAGATGGAATACACAGAAATCAAATTGACTCCATCTGTGAAAAGAGACAATGGAAAAGCTCCATATCATCAGTAAAAACAAGGCCAAGGGCAGATTGTGGAAAAGACCACCAATTGTTCATATGCAAATTCAAACTGAAGCTAAAGAAAATGAAAACAAGTCCACGAGAGCCAAAATATGACCTTGAATATATCCCACCTGAATTTAGAGATTATCTAAAGAACAGATTTGATACATCAAACACTGAAGACCAAGGACCAGAAGAGTTGTGAGATGACATCAAGAACATCATACATGAAGAAAACAAAAAGTCATAAAGAAGACAAGAAAGAAGGAAAAGATCAAAATGGATGACAGAAGAAACACTGAATCTTACTCTCCAGTGTAGAGATGCTAAAGCAAATAGAAGAAATGAGGAGGTACAAGAGCTGAACAGAAAATTTCAAAGGTCAGCTTGAAAAGACAAAGTCAAATTCAACTGTTTCAAGAGGTAGCATATGATCAAGAACCAATGATACTCAGGGAGGAAGTCCAAGGTGCATTGAAGGAATTGGCAAAGAACAAGACTCCAGGATTTGATGGCATAAAATTGAAATCTCTCAACAAAGTGAGACGGAACTGGAGGCACTCACTAATCTATGCCAAGAAATTTGGAAGACAACTATCTGGCCGACTGATTGGAAAAGATCTGTATTTATGCCCATACCAAAGAGAGGTAACCCAATGGAATGTGGAAATCATCAGACAATCTCTTTGATATCCCCTGAGAGTTAAGTTTTACTAAAGGTAATAAGTTTTACTAAAGTTAAGTTACTTTACTAAAGTAAAGTTTTACTAAAGATAATAAGTTTTACTAAAGGAGCTCTGGTAGCATAGTGGTTACGAATTGGGCTGCGAACCTTAAGGTCAGCGGTTCGAAACTACCAGCAGCTCTGTGGGAGAAAGATGAGGTTTTCTACTCCCGTAAAGATTTACACACTCAGAAACCCTGTACAGGGTCGCTTTGGGTTGGAACCAACTCGAAGGCACTTAACAACAACAACAAAGGTAATACAGAAACAGATGCAAGCATACATTGACAGAGAACTTCCAGAGGTTCAAGCTGGATTCAGAAGAGGACGTGGAATGAAAGATATCATTGCTGATGTCCGATGGATCTTGGCTGAAAGCAAAGAATACCAGACAGATGTTTACATGTGCTTTATTGATTACAAAAAGGCTTTCAATTGTGTGGATCATGGAAAGCTATGGAAACACTGTGAAGTATGAGTATTCCGGAATTGTGTTCATGAGGAATCTGTACATGGACCAAGAGGCAGTTGTTCAAACAGAGCATGGGAACACTGAATGTTTTTAAAATAAGAAAGTTGTGTGACAGGGTTGTATTCTTTCACCATACTTATTCAACCTGTATGCTGAGCAAATAATCCAAGAAGCTGGGTTCCATCAAGAAAAACGTAGCATCAG
>NW_006408550.1:11545621-11561186 GCF_000296735.1 Chrysochloris asiatica
CCGCGGAGCGGCTGGTAGTTTCGAACTGCTGGCCTTAAGGTTTGCAGCCCGATTCGTAACCACTACGCTACCAGAGCATACACACGTATATGTATATGTGTGTATATATATACATGTATATACATAGGTTTATTCCAAACAAAACATGTTTAAATGTCTTTGTGATTAGTGGATAGCTGAACACAAGATTTCTTAGTTAAACATTTGTCTTAGTGACGTTGTTGTTATTGTTGTTAAGTGCCTACGTGCCATCGAATTGACTCCGACCCACAGAGACCCTGCATAGGGTTTCGCAGGAGCAGCTGGTGAGCCTGAACCACAGACCTTGCAGTTCAAAGGGCTTTGCAGTCTGGCCATTAACCCACAGCACCACACTGGGACATGTTAGCATGTTTTTAAAAACAGTCCAATCAAAACAATGGCTTCCAATTGGATCTGCTGGTCCGTTTAAATACAACTTAGAAGAACACATTGACTGGTTTTTGGCATTCCAAATGGTTAATCTGGATAGATTTTCTAGAAGGACATAAGCTGAGCATGAGGGCCTATTAGGAAGAACATTTAAGAAAATAAACTTTATTGGGGAGAAGAAAACCAGGGAAATTGCCCCGCAGAATTTTTTTTCCATTACTACAATGCATCTGTTTGTTCTTCCAGGGTAGCAGAGGCTGTCCTGTGAAATTTTCCTTGGGAATCCTTATCTTATCCACCCTTCAATCCTTAGCTTGCCCCTTCTGACTTCTTTTTGTTCCTCAAACTCAAGAATATTTCAAAAGGACACAGTGTATGTCCCTCAAGAATACCAAGTTGGATGTAGTATAAATTGAAGAATGGAGAATCACTCAAGAAAGGGTTAGAGAGATAGAAACATTTCCTTCAGAAGTGTATAGACCTTGATGGAAGATAATGTGGAGCAACAAAAGCTTTGCATTTAGATACTTGTTTAATTAAAGTTTCCATGATTTTATTTTATTAAAGTTTTCTATGCTTTTGGCCATCACTTACTTGTCAATTTGTCGTATTGTGGCAACTTGGCATGTTGCTGTGATGCTGAAAGCTATGCCACTGGTATTTTAAATTCCAGCAGGGTCACCTATGGTGGACAAGTCTCAGCTGAGCTTCCAGACTAAGAAAAACTAGGAAGGAAAATCAGAGCATTTCTGAATGGTTATTCACTGAAAATCTTATGAATAGAAGTGGAACACTGTCGGATATAGTGCTGGAAGATGAGCCCCTCAGGTTGGAAGGCTCTCAAAATGGGACTGGGGAAGAGTTGCCTCTTCCAAGTAGAGTCAACTGTGATGGTGGGAATGGAATAAAGCTCTTAGAAACTTCACTTGATAATGGGCACAATTAAAAATGAGGAGAAATACTCAAAACATTATTAATAAGTGGAACATGGAATGTATGAAATATGAATCTAGGAAAATTGGAAGTTGTCAAAAATGAAATGAGACGCATAGAAATCAATACCTTAGGCATTAGTGAGCAGAAATAGACTTGTATTGGCCATTCTGAATCACACTACATATGGTTTGGAGTCCTGGTCAGGCACTGTAGGATATGCACTGGACCACAAGATAAGTTTGAACTGCAAGATCGGCAGTTCAAATTCACCAGCTGCCCCTCAGAAACCCTATACAGGGCAGCTATGAGTTATAACCAACTAGATGAAACTTAACAACAACAACATATGGTTTACTGTCCTGGGAATATCAAATTGAGGAAAGGGGTCACTGTCATTGTCAAAAACAAAAATCCCCACAACTGGAACAACAAATAATATCAGAGAAATGGAGAAAAGATGGAACTGTTAAAGACTTCCTTTTACTTTAATCCATGGACTCATCAGTCAAGAAATGAAACAACATATTGCATTAGGCAAATCTGCTGCACAAGACCCCTTTAAAAAGTTCAAGAGCAAAGGTATCAGTTTGAGGACTACAGTGCACCTGACCCAAGCCATGGTATTTTTTAAAGCATCATATGCATGTGACTCCTAGTATGGCACTGTTGGATCAGCACTGGACTATGAACCACAAGGTCAGCAGTTCAAACACATCAGCTGCTCCTTGGAAACCCTATGTAGGATCGCAATGAGTCAGAACTGACTCGACAGCACTTACCAACCATGGGAAAGTTGGGCAATGAATAAGGAAGACCCTAGAAGAATTGATGCATTGGAATTATGGTGTTGGAAAATTTTTCTTAAAGTACAATGGTCTCCCTGAACAAACAAATCTGTGTTGGATGAAGTACATCCAGAATGCTGCTCTGAAGAGACTTCATCTCTCATATTTGGACATGTTGTCAAGAAGGAAGGAACAGTCTCTGCAGAAGGACATAATGCTTGCTAAAGTGGAGGGTAATCGAAAAGAGGAAGACCCCAAATGAGGTGACTTAGCACAGTGAAAGCAGAATGGTCTCACACATAACAGCAATTGTGAGGATGGTATAGGACCCCGAATGTTCTGTTCTTTGTGCATAGGGTCGTTATAAGTAGGAATTGACTTTTAAACCATAAAAAATAAATAAATAAAAATGACATAAAAATAAAATACAGAATGTATCAAAAGATCTTGCATACCCTTTAGAGATAACATTTTTTAGTGATTACCAAGTAAACTATGAGAAGGCAATAGCAATCCAACAGGAAATATGATATCATCCCAATATTGCATATTATCTGAGGAATTTGTTCTGATTTCAACATAGAAGTCTTTCTACATGTTCTAGAGTAGGGTGAGGCCTGTTTACCTTTCTCCATACCATGTTTAAACTTTGCTTACTAACTCAGAAGTCAATTCATAATTTTCTGCTGTTGTAATCATTTTCTTTCCTTTAGCATGAAGAGAACTTCTGATCCTAACAGCTATTGTTGTTATTGTTGTTGTTGCTAAGTGCCATGGAATCCATTTTCACTCATAGGTACCTTGTATAGGATTTCCAAGGAGTAGTCGATGAGTTTGAAACACAGATCTTGTGGTTAGCAGTCAAGTGCTTATCATACAGTGCCACATCAGGACTCTTTAATAGCTATTGTTGTTGTTGTTAAGTGTCACCAAGACAGTTCCAACTCATATTGACCCTGTATAGAGTTTCAGAGGAGAGGCCGGTGAGTTTGAACTGCCTACCTTGCAGTTCTGAAGAGCAAAGATGTCAGTTTGAGGACCAAGGTGCACCTGACCCAAGCCATGGTATTTTCAATAACTTCATACGCATGCGAAAGCTGGACAGTGATTAAAGAATACCATAGAAGAATTGATGCTTTTGAGTTATGGTGTTGGAGGAGAATATTGAAAGTGCCATGGTCTGCCAAAAGAACTAATAGATCTTGTTGGAAGAAGTGCAGCCAGAATGCTCCTTGGAAGCCAGGATGGTCAAACTTTATCTCTCATACTTCAGACATATTGTCAGGCAGGACCAGTCGCTGGAGAAGGATATCATGTTTGGTAAGGTGGAGGTCAGCGAAAAAGAGGAAGACCCCCAGTAAGGTAGACTGGCAAAGTGGCAGCATCAATGGGCTCAAGCGCGGCAACAATTGTGAGGCTGACCCAGGATCAGGCAGTGTTTTGTTATGTTGTGTATAAGGTCGCTATGAGTCAGTACCAACTTGATGACACCTAGCAACAACCTTGCAGTACAAACTGACTTTGAGGTCGAGTGCTTATCCTATGGTGCTACAGTAGTGGTGAAATAGTCAAAATTTAGTCATAATCTTTGGAAGATGTATAATTACATGCTGTGCTTCAAATAGAAAATCTGAAGATTAAATCATGCATAGAAAATGGTATCATTTTAGATATATCAGGTTAGCTATATAATTAGATGGTTTTATAAGACAGAAATGAGTAAATGACAACTGGTTTTGTTTGGTTTCTATGATACATGCACACATCCATTCATACATAGATAACCTTCCTCAACAACACTATATAATATTTTTCTGCATGAAAATACTTTCTAATACCAAGTAATAGATTTTGAATCTTGATTAATGAAATAATTGATAAATATTAATTAAATAAAATATTAAAAATAGTAATCTAAATAAAACCTTAATTTCTGATCTTTTGTCTGTTTCAAAAGTACAGAAAAAAGTACTGTTTACTAATCAAGTAAAGTTTATTTTTGGTCATCAGAGGTTACTGCTTATTTCTATCCTGTTGAGCGCCACCAGTCTGGAAACACTTACTGTTCTTTGCATTAGCAGAGGAGAGTCTGTTCCTTCCTCTTTAAAACTTGATTCCATTCCGATTATATCCTCAATAACGTCCTCCATCTAGCAAAACACAATGTATTTTTTTTAATTGTGCATAATGATGAAAATTGTTCTTTAACCTGATTTCAGACAGAATAATATTGTCATTGTCAAAAAATTTTTATAATATTTAAATTTACGCTACAATTATATCAAAACCAATAATAGTTTTAAAGGGAACACGACATCCTTTGATCTGGGTTGCCTAGCCTCACTTTTATTTCCACTACCTGATAGGTAATAACTGGGCAAAGCACTCTGAGCTTGTTTCTTGGAAACCACTATCTACATACAAGAGCCAGTGCCCCAATACTTAATCTGTAGAGATGACTTCCTTTTAAATGCCATGATTGAGTTTTACAGACAGTTATCTAAAGAAAGGAGTCCTGGTGTGGTGCCGTGGGTTAAGGCACTGGACTGCAAAGTTGGTTTAAACTGCAAGGTTGGCGGTTCAAGCTCACCAGCTGCTCCTAGGAAACCCAATGTAGGGTTGCTATGACTCTATGGTACTTAATAAAAGCAATATCTAAAGAAAACTTTGGTCAAATTTTAGTCCAATAGTCCACATGGATACAAACTAGATTGTTGTTAAGTGTCGTTGAGTTGACAGACTCATTGAGACCCTGTATAGGGTTTCCGAGGAGTGGCTGGTGAGCTTAAACCACCGACCTTGTGGTTCAAACAGACATTGCAGTCCAGTGAATTAACCCACAGCACCACACAAGGGCTCCACAAACAAGTTGGAAATAAATTATCTAACTTCGCTAACTATCTGTCGTAGTAATAGAATAGTAGTAGTAATAATAACAGCAATAACAACAGGAATCAAAGGCATTCTAAGTAACAGTAAGACTAAAAATTAATAATTGTGCATGAGATATTTCACGCATTGTTTTTAATGCTCTGCATACATCAGCTCATTTAATCATCACAATACTCCAGCGTTATGATCTTCCAATTTATTGACGAGTCCTGCTTGTCCTTTAAGCAGGATTTTGGATAGATTCAAACTGGTTCTTTCATGATCAATAAAGTGAAACAGAAAAGACCTGAACATCTACAATTTGGGTGATTCTTCATAGCAACAAGAACTGGAAAAATTATGGGTCAAAGACCTGGAGTGAGAGACTCAGAATAGGCATAGTGAGTTCTTTCAGGAGCTTTATGCTTGAGACTGAATTCCTGGCACACACATTCTGAGCAGGACAGTAGGCCACCCTTCTCTGAGCAAGGCACCACCATGTTTAAGTGGAGGCAGAGTCCTTTCAAGTCAAAATCTGTCTTATGTTTATGCAAATTTGCCCTCACTTTGAAACAACTGAAACAAACCCCACTAGCAACAAATTCTTCATCACAAGCACTTTCATTTACTATATATGCATACTTTTAATCATAGAAAAGGCTTTGAGCCCTTTCCTGCATTAATGTAAGGCTAAATAAGAACCATATGCACCTGTTCTAGTACCATCCAAATTCTTAAAGACACAGTAAGGAATGACTCTGTAACGTGTGGACTGCCTGTGCTGCCATATATTCCTAGTGTGAATGAGGAAGCTCTGGGAACCAGAAGTTCAGTAACTTGTCTTAGATTATACAGGTCGTGAGGGGAGATGCAGAATTAAAATCCTGGAAGTCTAGCTCTATGATCCTAGCCTCAATTAGATTTTTAGTTCCTTTCTCAGCTCCTTTATAAAACAACCTTCCTTCCTTTCTGTTCCTTAGCTTGGGAAGATTTAAAAGCCCATATTTTTTAAAAATTCCATTTTGATCTTGTCTCTCTTCTCTCCCATTCTGTCCTCTTTAGTGTAATTCTAAATAAGATGTGACAAATATATGAGAAATTCTATATCTGTTTAGTTTTATTAGACATTACCCATGGCATGTACATAAAGAATCATGAAAAAAGCTGGTGAATTATATTAAAATTATGATTTTGTTACTGTTATCACCTCAGCAAGATTTCTGGTAATCTTATAAAATCAAGTCTCCAAAGGCTTCTACTAAGACACTCCCACAGGTTAAATGCCAATTAGATATCATCTCATCCATATATTAATTTAATATATGTTTATTGAGTATCTACTAATTAAAGACCTTGTTGAAAGTGGTAGAGGCATCATAGCAAATAGCACAAAGCCTTCATAGAACTCACATGTTATTGAGAAGGCAGATAATAAGCCACTTACTAACTTATTAACAAACAGGGTCAGCAGTTCGAATCTACCAGCTGTTCCATGGGAGAAAGATGAGGCTTTCTGCTCCCGTAAAGATTTATAGCCTCAGAAACCCTGTACAGGGTCACTATGAGTCGGAACCGACTCCACGGCACATAACAACAACAACAACTAACAAACAGTGGTCTGGAGAGATTAAAGCAGGTAGAGGATGGAACTTGATAGGGGACAGGTGTTGATTTTAGGAAGTGGTCAGATAAAGGTTTACTGAAGAAGTGATATTTGAACAGAGACATGACTAACATGGAGGATAGTACACAGAGAGTGAAAGACACAGGTAAAGGCCCTGAGGTAGAACAAAACCTAGCATGCTTGAGAAACAGTGACACTGCCAAAGGAAATGGAGTGTGTGAGACTGATTTGAGAGGGAACTAAAAACTAAGACACTGACATTGTCGAGCATTCTAGGCCAGTCTTGTCCTATAGAAACGTCTGCAATTGTGGAAATGTATCTGAGCTTTCCAATATAATAGCAACTAGTCACATATGGTTACTGAGCATTGGCAATGCTGCTAGTAAGATTGAGGAACTGAATTTGTCATTTCATTTCATAAAATTTTTATATAATCTTGTTAATATAAAATTAGATTTAAATAGTCACATGTGGCTAATGGGTACTGTACAGTTCTAGGTCAAGGTCAGGACAGGACTTTAGATGTTTTCCAAGTGTTTTGAGAGACCTTCCAAGGATCTAAAATAATCCATTTCTTTTGTTTAGTCTAGTTTGTGAAAAATGTTAAGTAAATTCCTGATTCTTATAAAAATCAAGTTTGTATTACGTAATATTTGTGTCTTTCACATTCCACCATTAAACGGACAAAAAATTTTTGAACAAAATTGAAAACAATTTTGAGAAAAGAAAAACTGTCAATACAATCTGTGGTTAATTCTTATTCCTTTGGATAGGTCTATCAGTTTCAGTAAAAAATTACACATAAATCATCCCTTTCTCTCTGGGAGCTTATATCATAAATGGCCTACTTTTTTACATTTCTAAGTTTCTTTTTCACATAAACATGTTCTTCACAAAAAGAAAGCTTTCTTCCAATTTACACACCCTTTCTAGCTATTGCTCCTTATTTCTCGTCCTCTGATCTTTTCACCCAGTCTGAGCTCCACTACACACTTGGCCCCTCTACAAAGAGAAACAGAGTAGTTCTTCTACTGCCTCTCCTCCAATTAATCCCTAAACCCAGAAAGTAGACTCTGATTCCACTACTGGGGCCTTTTTGTCTTAGTCTTAATTACCTCAGAAATTCCCACAGCAATTGGCCTTGTTAACAACCACTTTTTATGGAAGCATATTTAATTTGTGCATCACAGCACTGTTGTCATTTTCCTACTTGTCTGATGACTCTGTTTCCTCCCCTGTTTTCTCTTCTTAACCTCTAAATATGATACTCCCCCAAGATCTGTAGAGAGCACATCTTTCTACTTATGACTCTGCATAAATAGATGACACTAAATTTTATGGTCTCAAATATCATCCAGATTCAGATGATGCTGGCACTGCATTGAGATTCCAGTCTCTGCAAAATCACTCTCAGGAGATGACTCAAAATAAAACTGAAATGTTCTTCATTTCACAGAACTCCTTTCAGACATTGCTCCTCTTTCTGCAAGTAAAATTTCAGCTTCCTTAGAGTTTCTGTCTTTTGGTTAAACCATCTACATTTTATGTCTGTTATTTGTCCACATTACTATCTTCTCTGCTTATCCTGAGAGGATATGGATCATATATGATATGTAGATGGTAACCAGAGCATAAGATGGTAAACTTTCCCTCTGGATAAAGACACAAATTGATAACTTATTTACAATTCAAAGTTCTTTTCTGAGAAATTGGTTTTGATTTTCCATTGTCTTTTGAGCTTCCTCTTATGGAAGTCCTCCAACTTTAACACAAAGTCATTCTATTGCCAATCCTCATACTCCTTCTGACTTCCTTCCTTCTGTTAAGAGTGCCATGATAATTTACATGACTCATCCAGTAACTCAGTCTCAAAAATCTCTAAACCTCTTTTCCCTTCACTTCACATACAGTGTGACAATGAAACCTATCAAAACAATACCTCCTCTATCCATTTATCTTCCCTACATCCAATTGTCTTCATTCTGGTTGTCATTAAGTTTCATTGCAATATTCTTTCACCTGTTCACTTGGCATCAGCCTTCTTCAACTCGAGTCTTTCCACTCTACTGCTATTTAAGTGTCCCTGAAGTTTATCTTTGATTACAATACTTTTGTACTCAAACACTTACTCTTCTTCCTGTGGCAGACACTAAGAGTCACCTATTCAGTGTAAGTATTATGTTTCTTCTTTACTATAGAGCATTGATTTTTTTTAGGGCAGCAATATGTGCAGAATTTCTTTTTAAATGTATTTTTCTCAACTTCACATCAGCTATATGTGGCCACGTCATACAGTTTTGACTAATAAATTATTAGCAAAAGACTGTTAAGGATCTGGCAATATTTTTCTTCTTGATATATATTCTCACTTGTCTCTCTCTGTCTGCTTTCCACCTGGATTGTAGAGAGGATGCTGATATGGATAAAAACACTGTGTTGTTGTTAGGTGCCATCGAATCAGTACCAACTCATAGCGACTCCATGCACAACAGAACGAAACACTGCCCAGTCCTGGTTCAACCTCACAATTGTTGCCACGCTTGAGCCCATTGATACTGCCACTTTGCCAATCCATCTCGTTGGGGGTCTTCCTCTTTTTCTCTGACCCCCCACCTTACCAAACATGATATCCTTATCTAATGACTGGTCCCTCCTGACAATATGTCCAAAGTATAAAGTTTGGCCATCTTGGCCTCCAAGGAGCACTCTGGCTACACTTCTTCCAAAACGGATCTATTTGTTCTTTTGGCAGCCCATGGTATTTTCATTATCCTCCTCCAACACCATAACTCAAATGCATCAATTCATCTACAATCTTCCTTATTCATTCACTGTCCAGTTTCACATTCATATGAGGTTTTGAAAATACCATGGCTTGGGTCAGACGCACCTTAGTCATCAAGCTGACATCTGTGCTCTTCAACGCTTTAAAAAGTGTGCAGCAGATTTGCTAATGCAATATGTCATTTGATTTCTTGACTGCTGCTTCCATGAGTGTTGATGGTTGATCCAAAAAGAATGAAGTCCTTGACAACTTCAATCTTTTCTCCTTTGATAAGAATGTTATTTACTGGTCCAGTGGTGAGGATTTTTGTTTTCTTTACATTGAGATGCAATCCAGACCAAAGGCTGTGTTCCTTGATATTCATCAGTAAATATTTTAAGTCTTCTTCACTTTCAGCAAGCAAGATTGTATCATCTGCATATCACAGGTTGTTAATGAGTCTTCCTCCAATCCTGATGCTACATTTTTCTTTATATAATCCAGTTTTGCTGATTATTTGCTCAGTATACAGGTTGAATAAGTATGGTGAAAGAATACAACCCTGTTGCACACCTTTCTTAATTTTAAACCATTCAGTGTTCCCATGTTCTGTTCGAACAACTGCCTCTTGGTCCATGTACAGATTCCTCATGAACACAATTATGTGTTTCAGAATACTCATACCTCACCATATTGTCCAGAGCTTGTCATGAGCCACACAATCGAAAGCCTTTGCGTAGTCAATAAAGCACACATAAACATCTTTCTGATATTCTCTGCTTTCAGCCAAGATCCATTGGGCATCAGCAATGATAGTTCTCATTCCACGTCAGAAACCCTGTACAGGGTCACTATGAGTTGGAACCCTTTAGTAAAACTTTAGTTGCATGGGACATCAGAAATTGTCCAATGATTTCCACATTCCGTTGGGGCAACTCTCTTTGGAATGGGCACAAATACGGATCTCTTCCACTCAGTTGATCAGATAGTTGTCTTCCAAATTTCTTGGCATAGATGAGTGAGTGCCTCCTGTGCCACCTCAAATTCTTGAAATATTTCTATTTTTATTTCATCAATTCCTAGTGCCTTGTTCTTTGCCAATTCCTTCAGTGCACCTTGGATTTCTTCCTTCAGTATCATTGGCTGTCGATCATATGCTACTTCTTGAAATGGTTGAACAGCAACCATTTCCTTTTGGTACAGTGATTCTGCTTATTCCACCCATCTTCTTTTGATGCTTTCTTCATCATTCAATAATTTACCAAGAGAATCCCTCAACAACGAAAGTTGAGGCTTGAGTTTTTGGTTCAGTTCCCCCAGCTTGAAAAATGCTGAGCATGTTTTTCCCTTTTGGTTTTCTGATTCCCGATGTTTGCACATTTCATTTTCTGCTTTGTCTTCTCGAGCTGACCTTTGAATTTTCTGTTCAGTTCTTGGACCTTCTCATTCTTCTATTTGCTTTAGCATCTCTACACTGGAGAGCAAGTTTCAGTGTCTCCTCTGACATCCATTTTGATGTTTTCCTTCTTTCTTTTCTTCTTAATGACTTTTTGTTTTCTTCCTGTATGATATTCTTGATGTCATCCCACAACTCTTGTGGTCTTCAGTCTTTAGTATTTAATGTATCAAGTCTATTCTTCAGATGGACTCTAAATTCAGGTGGGAAATATTCAAGGTCACATTTTGACTTTCGTGGATTTTTGTTTTCGTTTTCTTCAGCTTCAGTCTGAAGAAATCATAAGCAATTTATGATCTGTTCCACAATCTGCCTCTGCCTTGTTTTGATTGATGATATGGAGCTTTCCACTCTCTTTTTCCACAGATGTGGTTAATTTTATTTCTGTGTATTCCATCTAGTGAGATCCATGTGTATAATCATCTCTTATGCTATCCAAAGAAGGTATTTGAAATGAACAAATCATTGATTTTGCAGAATTCTATCATGCGATCTCCAGCATCATTTCTATCACCAAAGCCATATTTTCCAACTACTGATCCTTCCTCTTAGCTCCCAAACTTTACATTCCAATCACCAGTAATGATCAATACATCTTGATTGCATGTTTGATCAATTTCAGATTGAAGGAGTTGATAGAATTCTTCTATTCCATCCTCACTGCTTTAGTAGTTGGTGTGTAAATTTGAATAATAGTGATACTAACTGGTCTTCCCTGTAGGTGCATGGATATTATCCTATCACAGACAGTGTTGTACCTCATGGCAGATCTTGATATGTTCTTGATGATGAATGCAACACCATTCCTATTCAATTTGTCATTCTCTACAAAGTAATCCATGTGGCTGTGAGATTCAAAGTGGCCAATACCAGTCCATTTCAGCTCACTAATGCCTAAGATATTGATGTTTATGCATTTCATTTTTGACAATTTCCAATTTTACTAGATGCATACTTTGCACTTTCCGTGTTCCAATTATTAATTGATGTTTATTGTTGTTTTTCTTCATTTTGAGTTGTGCCCCTTCAGCAAATGAAGGTGCCAAGGGCTTTATTCCTATGGGCTTTATTCAATTCACATCATCATAGTCAACTCTATCTTGAGGAGAGAGCTCTTCCCCAGTTGCATTTTGAGTGCCTTCCAACTTGAGGGTCTCATTTTCCGGTACTTATATCTGACAGTGTTTCTCTGTTATCCATAAGCTTTTCAGTTACTACATATTTGGAAATAGTTCATCTTTCATTCTTCTTAGTCTGTCTTTATCTGGAAGATCACCTGAAACCTATGGGTGACCCTGCTGGCATTTAAAATCCACATGGCATAGCTTCTAGAATCAAAGCAACTCACAAGCCACAGTATGACAAACTGACAGATGAGTGATGAAAAAAATGTTATATGGTGGAGGAAAAAGATAAAAGCGTCTTGATCAGTGTTGACATCATGAAGAAGCTCCAGCAGCCTAAGGCCACCTATATCTGGATTTCCTTTTATGTGAATTGTTCATTATTGAAATGAAGATAATAATGGTGCCTAATGATAGAGAAGGGAGCTCTGGTAGCATAGTGGTTACAAATCAGGCTGTGAACCACAAACGTCAGCAGTTCGAAACTACCAGCTGTTTCATGGGAGAAAGATGAGGCTTTCTGCTCCCGTAAAGATTTACAGCCTCAGAAATCCTGTACAGAGTTGCTATGAGTCAGAACCGACTCCACGGCACATAGCCACCAACCAATGATAGAGAAAAAGAGGAAGACCTCCAATGAGATGGATTGGCCAAGTGGCAGCATTGATGGACTCAAGCGTGGCAACAGTGGTGAGGTTGGCCCTAATTCTCAGTTAAATTATTGAGTTTCAATTTCTTGTTTTGTACACTTCTGAGAGCAATCCTAACTGATAGAGCTCTGCCACACTAGTGGGATCATTTAAGTATACATTTAAGACCCTCAACTCCATCCCAGTCCTTCTGTGCAGCCTCAGTCACCTGTTTATACCAAATTGGATCACCTAAAAGTACTCTCCAAGCTTGCCAATTTTGTATCCTGCTTATAGTATGCCCTGCTCTAACACCAGCTGCTCCTCAGAAACTCAATACAGGGTCACTATGAGTTGGAACCAACTTTATGACACTTAACAGTAACTCTAAAAAAGTTGTGCTTTTGAAAACATGCATGTTTTCTCTGCCCACCTCATGGATTGTGTTCTCCAGGTTATCCTGACACCTAGAAATGAAATAGTATCTTTTTTCTGTGATTTTCCAGAGTACTTTGATTTCATTATTCTTACCACCACTATAATATTATACTAATGCTTTATCTCCTATAGTAGCTTGCCAACTCCTTGAGCTCAGGTATTTTCTCTTGACTGTTGGCTTGTCCACTGTATTGTTAAAATAATGCTGTACCAATAACAGAAGTCAAAGAGATTTATTGAAGAATTAGTACTTCCTTCCTTTCTTTCTTTCTTTCTTTCTTTCTTTCTTTCTTTCTTTCTTTCTTTCTTTCTTTCTTTCTTTCACTACTGTTGTTGTTCTTAGATGCTGTCAAGTCGAGTCTGAAACATGGAGACCCTGTGCACCACAGAACAAAACACTTCCTGCCCCTGCATCATCCTCACAATTGTTGCTAAGCTTGAGTCCATTGTTGCAACCTCTGTGTCAATCCATCACTTTGGAGGTCTTCCTCTTTTTCAATGACCCTTTTCTTTATCAAGAATGATTTGCTTCTCCCAATGCTGTTCTCTCCTGATAACATGTTCACAGTACATGAGGCAAAGTCTTGTTATCCTTGCTTTAAAGAAAAATTCTTGCTACACTTCCTCCAAGACAGATTTGATTGCTCTTCCGTCAGTTCATGGTACTTTTAGCATTTTCCACCAACACCATAACTCAAATGTATCAAGTCTCCAGTTTTCCTTTTTCATTGTCCAACTTTCACATGCATGCATATGAAGCTATTGAAAATACCATGCCTTGGGTCAGTCACACATTACTCCTAAAATTGACATCTTTGCTCTTTAACACTTTAAAGAGATCTTTTGCAGCAGATTTGCCTAATTAAGTGCATCGGTTTATTTCTTGACTGATACTTCCATGAACATTGATTACAGATGCAAGCAAAATAAAATACTTAACAACCTTATCGATCATTTCTTTACATAGATGAGGCCTATGTGATTCCTATGTAGTAGAATCAAATTGCAGTGCAGTGAGTTGCTTGGTGGGATTCTACTAGCCATAGTCTTTGTAATTCCAGTCAAATGACTCTTTTTCTGATGGATCTGAATAACAGAAGGTGGACGAAGATGCTGGCATTGTTGTTTTGTTGTGAGGTGCCATCGAGTCGATGCCCATAGTGATACAATGCACAATAGAAAGAAACACTGCCCAGTCCTGCACCATCTTCATAATTATTGTTAAGCCTGAGCCCATTGCTGCTGCCACTATGCCAATCCATCTCGTTGGGGGTCTTCCTCTTTTTAACTGACCCTCCATTTTACCAAGCATGATGTTTTCTCCAAGGACTGGTCCTCTCCTGATAATATATCTGAAGTATGAGAGATAAGGTCTGGCCATCCTGGCTTCTAAGGCGCATTCTTACTGTACTTCTTCCACTATAAACCTGTTTGTTCTTCTGAATATGGTAACTTCAATATTCTTCTCTGAAGCCATGCTGCTCCCATGAGTGTTTATGGTTGATCCAAGCAAAATGAAAGTCTTTAAGAACTTCAGTCTTTTCTCCATTTACACGGATGTTGTTTATTGGTCTAGTAGTGAGGATTTTTGTTTTCTTTACATTGAGGTGCAACCCATACAGAAGGCTGTGGTATTTGTTCTTCATCATTAAGTATTTTAAGCCCTCTTCACTTTCAGCAAACAAGGTTGTATCATCTGCATATCACAGGTTGTTAATGACAATATTCTGGTGCTAGTCCTAATGTTTTCATCTTCTGGTACTATATCTGACAAAGTTCTATTCCTTTTCATAAGGTTTTCTATAGGTAAACATTCAGAAGCAGTTCACATCTCTTTTTTCCTAGTCTGTAACACACAAGTCACCACTGTACAACAAACTGACAGACAAGTGGTAGAAGATGCTGAGATTATATTAATTATGTTGTGAGTGATTGCTAAGAAACTTAATTGTGATTCTATAAACTTAGCAATCTAATGAAGGGATTGGCCAATTTTGTTACCCTGCTGGGTTCATAAAAAATCATCTCAGAAATGGATAGTGAGGATAGCACTATCATCAAGATAGAGGAGCCAGGAATGGAGCTCTTCTTTTGTTGTTGTTGTTTTTAGGTGCCATCGAGTCAGTACCAACTCATAGTGATCCTATGCACAACAGAACAAAACACTGCCCGATCCTGGGCCAACCTCACAATAGTTGCCACACCTCAGCCCTTTGATGCTGCCACTTGGCCAATCCATTTCACTGGGGATCTTCCTCTTTTTCTCTGAACCTCCACCTTACCAAACATGATATCCTTCTCCAGTGACAGGTCCCTCCTGACAATATGCCCAAAGTATGAGAGACGAAGTTTGGCCATCTTGACCTCTAAGGAGCACCCTGGCTGCACTTCTTTCAACACAGAACTGTTGGTTCTTTTGGCAGCCCAGGAACTTTCAATATTCTCCTCCAACACCATAACTCAAAAGCATCAATTCTTCTATGGTCTTCCTTATTCACTGTCCAGCTGTTGCATGCATATGAGGTT
>NW_006408550.1:11561586-11565772 GCF_000296735.1 Chrysochloris asiatica
TTTTCTTCATATAACCCAGCTTCTCAGATTATTTGCTCAGCATACAGGTTGAATAAGTATGGTGAAAGAATACAACCCTGTCACACACTTTTCTTCATTTAAAACCATGCAATGTTCCCATGGTCTGTTTGAACAAATGCCTCTTGGTCTATGTACAGGTTCCTCATGAGCACAATGAAGTGTTCTGGAATACTCATACTTCTCAATGTCCATAGGTTGTCATGATCCACACAATCGAAAGCTCTTCCTTTGGACCCTGAGATATCTCATTATTGAATCTCCTCTATTAAGCAACTGAAAGCTGTGACACCAGAGAAGTGGCAGTGGAGTGGCAGTAACAGAACCAAGAGCCAGAGCATGAGACAGACTAGTGGGCCTCCCAGCCCATGTGTGAATAAAGCTAAGTGCCTTCAGGCAAAAAAGCTGGTTTGTGGAATGGGATGCCGCCAGACATTTAAATAAGAACGCTAAAATTTGTTGACCCACAGAGCTAGAATAAAGCTCTTTCCCTCTGAAACTTATAATGTAGTGTGGAGAGTGTTCCATCACCATTTGTTGGGTCTTTATTGGCAACCCTAAAAGAGCTTTGTAACACTGCCTAAGCAGGGTAGAGGCTAAGGGACTGTGTGATTGAGAAATCAAGTACCAGAGAGATGCCTGCTGGCTGAGATGATTGGGAAGAGATTGTTCTGACCAAAAACTGTTTCTTCAGCATTTCTGAGCCTGAATTGTAACCTGGGAACTTCCTGAATAAATCCCCTAATTGTGAGAATGCTTTGTGAGTGCTGTGTAGCACATTATTGAATCCTGCTGAGCTGAGAAGTAGAGAATGCAATGGGAGGGCTGGTTGGTGTCAAAACTATTTAGAAATATTGGAGGGTGGCGTCATGTCTAAAGTGACCTTAGGGTAATGGTGATTCTTCTCCACCCCACTCATAAATTCAGAGACGATCAGATTCTGCCTCCGCATCACTTTTTGACACAAATCAATGTTACCACTGCTATTTCGAATACCAGCAGAGTCCCCGATGGTGGTCAGTTTCTACAAAGCTTCCAGACTGACTGAACAGGAAGAAGGGCTGGCTATCTACTTCTGAAAGAGTTAGTCAGTGAAAACCTTACGGATAGTAACAGAACATTGTCTGACATCATACTGGAAGATGAACCCCTCAGGTTGAAAGGAACTCAAAATACAACCAGAGAAGAGCTGCCTCCTAAAATATAAACGACCTTAATGATTTGAATGAAGTAAAGCTTTTGCAACCTTGATCTAATGATGAGACACAACTCAAAATGAGAAGAAACATCTACAAATATCCATTAATCATCAGAATTTTGATTGTACAAAGTATGAATCAAACAAAATTGAAAAATGTCAAAAATGAAAGCCTGAACACTGATATCCTAGGCATTGTTGTTATTAAGTATCATTGAGTTGTTTCCAATTCATAGCAACTCTGTATTCATTTTCTGAGGAGAGGGTGGTAAGCTTGAACCACTGACCTTGCAGTCTAGCGCATTAACCCACAATGCCAAACCAAGATTCTAAGCATTAGTTAGATAAAATACACTAGGATGGACCATTTGATTCAGACAATCAGATGGTTTATTATTTTGGGAATGGCAAATTGAAAAAGAATGGTGTCACATTTATCATAAAAAAGAATATTTCAATGTCTACCCTGAAGTACAATGCCGCCAGTGATAGGCTAATTAATATCCATATCCCTCAAGGAAGGCCAGTTAATACAAGTATTATTAAAATTTAAGCCCACTACTAAGAGCTCTGGTAGCGTAGTGGTTATGAATCAGGCTGCGAACCTTTAGGTCAGCGGTTCGAAACTACCAGCCGCTCCATGGGAGAAAGATGAGGCTTTCTACTCCCGTAAAGATTTACACCCTCGGAAACCCCTGTACAGGATTGCTATGGGTCAGAACCGACTCTATGGCACTTAACAACAACAACTAATATCACACACCAGGAGTCCTGGCGTGGCAAAGTTCTAGTGTGGCACTGTGGGTTCATGTGCTAGACTGCAAAGTCAGTTTGAACCACAGGGTTAGTGGTTCAAGCTTACCAGCTGCTCCTTGGAAACCCTCTACAGGATCAGAACCTGACTCGGCACTTCACAACAACAACAAATCAATAACAAGATCACATATGCAGAAACTGAAGATTCTTTTACCAATTTCTATTGTCTGAAATTGGTCATATATGCAATCAAGATGTATTGATAATTACTGTAGTTTGGAAAGAAAGGTTGGAAAGCGTAGCTTTGATAATAGATTGCACGATAGAATTTTGCAAAATCAATGACTTACTCATTGGAAAGATTTGTTTTCAACAACATAAACAGCAACTTTACACTTGGGCCTTGCCAGATGGAATAGACAGGAAGACAAGACTCAAGAGAAAGACAGTGACAAAAGAAGACAAGAACTACCATCTCTTGAACTCCATTTAGCTTTTGTGCTAAGGACTCATAAAATGCAGTCATCAGATTAGCGCTTCCAGGTTTAGAGTTGTTAAGGATGGAGATTTTGATGTAGACCACAGAGTAAGTGGGATATAACTCCAAAGTCTGCGTTCTTTCTGCTCTAGCACATAGACTCTCAGCAATAAGATTATTGGGAAACTTTTACATCATAGAACACAACTTAGGTTTTAATGATAGCAAGTCTGTGAATGATGTCAAAACCCCAAAACCAAACCTGTTGCCATCGGGTTCATTACAGGTCATAGTGATCCTACAGGACAGAGTAGAACAGCCCCATAAGGTTTTCAAGGCTGTAATCGTCACAGAAAGGAGCTCTAGTAGAGTAGTGGTTATGAATCGGGCTGTTAACCTCAGGATCAGCAGTTCGAAACTACCAGCTGTTCCGTGGAAGAAAGATGAGGCTTTCTGCTCCTGTAAAGATTTACAGCCTCGGAAACCCTGTACAGGGTCACTATGAGTCGGAACCGACTCCACGGCACATAACAACAACAGCAACAACCTTCATGGAAGCACATATTTCTTCTGCAGAAGGGCTGGTGGATTCAAACTACCAACCTTTCAGTTAGCATCTTAGCACTTTTATGAAAATGTGTATGTGATCAATCAAACTCTAGAAGACAGCACACATGGACTAAAATTATTACACACTGAAATAAATATAATTAGTCCACAACCATACCATCCTGAACATGCCCAATCTCATCTGAAATAAACATAATTAAGTAGATTTTACAGATAGTTCAAAGACATTTTTATATAATATAAATCATGATAATTAAAAAAAAGGGAAAAATTTTGTCTGTAGACAATGTGCAGAGAGGTCCAGACCACTGAACCTTTTGGGCTTCAGTTCTCCCATGCAACAACCTTTGACTGGGATGGCCTTTGCTATAAAGCACTAGTTCTTAGGGAGTCTGTTCTAACCCAGGTAGACATCATGTGTGTCTGAAGAGAACTATGAGCCATAATATTTTCATGGTTCTGACCTTATGAAATCAGATTCCAAGATGTGGATTTGAACAGCCAACCTTTCAGTAAACAGCTCAACACTTAACTGTTTGCAACAAGTAGGGATTCCTCTCAGGAGACAAGAATATGCAAATTCTGTTGACAATGCAGATAATGACAATTTACTACAAAGAAAAGCTAAACTCTGTGCCTAAGGGTACTGGTGTGGCATTGTAGGATAAGTACAGGACTGTTAAATGCAAAGTCGGCGGCAGTTCAAACCCACCAGCCACTCCTCAGGAATCTATCCAGGATCTCTATGAGTTGAAGATGACTTGACAGCACTTAACAACGATAACAAGGAATAAAAGAATGATCAAAACCCAGGAGACTGATATAGATCACTACTTATTGTTCCTCATTTTTTTAGAAAACATATATCATAAAATACCTGATAAGGTAATTATCCTGATTTTGCCTAAAATTCACTAGCCCATGCTTATACTTTGGAATCTTTTATGTTTTGCTTTAGAAATCAATCTTCTACACAAAGAAATGAACTTTGGAAGAGGTGGCTGCAAAATGAATTGTATTTGGTATAGTTCTAATATTTACTGTACAGATGATTTTCATCCTACATTAATTTTTTGATCTTCATAGAGTATATGGAGAACCTGGATCTATATTCATTTATTTGAAAAATTTACATACTGCTAGGTTGAATAATTTGTACATATTCT
>NW_006408550.1:11565895-11571677 GCF_000296735.1 Chrysochloris asiatica
GAAACCCTGTACAGGGTCGCTATGAGTTGGTTCTGACTCTCGCTATGAGTTGGTTCTGACTCTATGGCACATAACCACCACCACCATATATATATGTATCTATGTGTGTATATATATGTGTATAGATAGATAGATAGATAGATAGATAGATAGATAGATATATTGTTGTTAAGTGCCATTGAATCGGTTCCTGTATAGGGCTTCTGAGGAGCAGCTGGCTGTTGGTGAGCTTGAACCAGCTTGCAGCTCAGACTGATTTTGCAGTTCAGTGCATTTACCCACAGTGTCACACCAGGACTCCACATATATATTAGTTGTTGTTAATTTTCATTGAGTGGTTCCAACTCATAGTGACCATGTACAGGGTTTTTGATAAGATGCATGATTTGAACCACTGATCTGGTGGTTAGCAATTCAGTGCTTATTTATCAATATCACACCAAGACTCCATATATATATATCCCGACTGAAAGTGATTCTGTATAAAGTTTCCAAGGAGCAGTTAACGAGTTTGAACCAAACCAGCAGCTCCTTGAAAATCCTATACAGGGTCGATATGAGTTGGAACCAACTCATCAGCACTTAACAACAATACATGTATATCCATATATATAAATATAATATATATTCAATATTAAAAAGCTTAAGTGAATATATCCATGTAGAGATTTGTATTCCATTTTGCATTTTAATGATCCATGGGCTTTTTGTGGGTTTTATTTGGGGGGAGGTTGTTTTATATTTTATTAAACAACCTTCCAGATCTTTATTCTTTTCCCTTTCCAGATGAACATAAAATTAGCACAATATTGTTTAAAGGTTATTTTACAAGCTACTGACTCTAGCCTACAAACTCTATGTAACAAGACACTATCTTTTGCACTCTGAGCACCTCATAATTCCTATTATTTAATAAGCAGTAGACAAATACATTTTGAAAATAGAAAGAAAGAAGTAAACAACTGTAAAATTCCCAATATAAGTCTGTAAAATACCAAGTACAATAAGATTATCAATCTTTATTCTGATGAACATGTTTAAAGGGCATATTTAGTGCTATTTTCATCCTACATTAATTTTTTTATCTTCATAGAGAAACTGAATCTTCATGGAGAACCTGAATCTACATTCATTTCTTTGAACATTATATATATGGTGTATAATGATCATTATATATAACTTTGGCCTGGTTAATTTTAGTGGATGCTGAAGATAGTATAATAATTGATAAATATTTTAACTTATCAGGAAATCTTTACAGTTAAAACTAAATCTGCTAAAAGTATATTTAGTTTTACACCTATTTTGATATCACAGTGATATATACTTGAAAATCGCCTACTACTGCCATTCAGTAGAGTCCAGCTCATTGCGACCCGGTAAGGACAGACTAGAACTGTCCCACAGGATTTTCTAGGTTGCAAATTCTTTTGGAAGCACACTGTCATATCTTTCTCCCACAGAGCAGCTGTTGGATTCTAACCATCACCACTGTGCAACAAAACAGAAAACTCATTGCTGTGAATTTGATTCCAACTCATAATGAACCTGTGGAGACAGAGTCAAACTGCTCCGATAGGGTTTCAAAGATTGTAAATCCTTACAGAAACAGATTGTCATATCTTTCTACCTAAGGAACAGATGGTAGGTTCCAACCACTAACTTTTCAATTAGCAGTCTAGTGCTTAAATGACTGCACCATCAGGGTGCTGTTAAGTGAACTCAGTACTAAGAAATAGTATATCTTTTGCTGAATGAGGCTACATTTGGAATAACCAACCAAAAACCTACTGCCATCCAGTCAATTCCGACACTTAGCAACTGTATATGTTGTTGTTGTTGTTGTTATGTGCCATCGAGTCGGTTCCGACCCATAGCGACCCTGTACAGGGTTTCCGGAGTGTAAATCTTTACGGGAGTAGAAAGCCTCATCTTTCTCCTGCGGTGCAGCTGGTAGTTTTGAACCACTGACCTTAAGGTTCGCAGCCCGATTCGTAACCACTACGCTACCAGAGCTCCTTAGCAACTGTATATAGGGACTGTAAATCTTTACAGCACTAGACAGCTTCATCTTTCTCCCTCAGAGTTACTGCTGGGTTTGAGCCACTAAACTTGTGGTTAGTAGTCCAGTGCTTATCCGACAGTGCCACCAGGGTTCCTGCATCCATAACATTTACAATGAAAATATGAACTTCAATTTATGTGCTCTTTTAAAAATTGAATAATATGTATTCATAACCAGCCCTGAGACATACATGCCATTCCACGTTGTCATCCTCTTCCTCAAGAGTTAGCAACTTGGTGAGTGGGCTCCCTGTGAAACCTGCATCTCTGTCAGCAGACATAGACCCATGCCTCGCAGGAAGAGCACCACTCGATGATGGAGTGTGTGAACTTCTCAGCGTCTGAGTGAGGAGCTGGTGGTCAAGGGTCATGAAGGGTTTCCCTTGCTGCCTTTGGACTTTCTGTAGCTGAGTCCTCACAGGATTTTCAAGGTGTGCTGGGATCTACAAAATAGAAGCCCAACAGAACATAGTGGGTAAGATCATCAGTTATATCAGAAAGTTCTAAAGCCCTGGGCTGATAATCACAAGATTCAGATCCATCAGTGACTCCATGGGAAACGGATACCACTTTCTGCTCCTGTAAAGATTTATAGATTCAAATTCTTAGACTATGCAGGGTTAATATGAGTCAGAATTGACCCCATGGTAGTGGTGTTTTTGTTGTTGCTGTTGTTGTTTTTTTACAATAAACATACTAGGACATTATAGCTTCTTTCAAGTATTGTAGAGTCTTCTTTTGTAATTTACATAAAATATTAATGGATTATTGCTTTTAAGAGTAAATTTAACCTTTACTAAAATGTATTAGATGTCAACTAGGTTTTAAAAATAAATATCCTTCAAAATAATGTACAACTGAAATAAAATTAAGAATAACTATATAATCATCTTTGCTTTTGGAGGATCTAATAAAAGAAAGATAAAATAACACAAGGGAAATATAGCTGGTTCATTATTATTAAGAGATTATTTTTATATAATACATATTCCCCATAATATATATTGCATATTAGTTCTATATTACAGACAAATGTTCTTTGAAATACTATCACAACTATTTAGCACTGGACTGTGAATCACAAGGTCAGCAATTGGAGCCCACCAAGCACTCCATGGGAGAAAGATGAGGTTTTCTGCTCCTGCAAAGACTTACAGCCTCAGAAACCCTGTACAGTGTCGCTATGAGTTGGAATCAGTAGCTATGAGCATAACATTTCTGAGACTGTCAATCTTTATGGGAGCAGAAAGCCTCATCTTTCTCCCTCAGAGAGACTGATGGGTTCGCACTGCTGACTTTATGATCAACGGTTGTCATTGTGATGTGCCATGGAGTCGGTACTGACTCATAGTGACCCTGTATAGGGGTTTCAAGGCTGTAAATCTTTATGGGAGTAGAAAGCCTCATCTTTCTCCCATGGAACAGCTGGTAATTTTGAACTGCTGACCTTAAGGTTCGTAACCACTACACTATCAGAGTTCCTTTGTGGTTAAAGGTCCACAAAATATCATTTGGCTCTCACTTTTAGACAATTGAGCCAACGCCTCACAACAAATTCTTCATCACAATCACTTTCACTTGCTACACATGCAGCTTTTAAAGCCTTGATATCTTCCAGGATTTTCTTACACTAAAATAAAAAACAAACTTCTTGCTAGCAAGTGAATTCTCACTCCTAGTTTCACTTCTGGTCAAAAAACAGTGGCTTCCTTGTGTTTCTGACATTGTAAATCTTTATGGAAGCAAAACAAAACAAAACAAACAGTTTTTGATAAAGGAAACAAGTGGAAATTGCTACAATATGATGAACTTGACCTATACTTACGGATGCAGTAGCTCAAAATACTGACTGAGAGGGAAGGATTCTTCACATCAAGTATCAATCCTATCCCCTCTCTACACAGGGTTGATAGGGGCAGGCAACTTAGACATTGGCTACCTAAAATGGGGGACGGGGGCTATAAAGGCAAGAAGTAACTAGCTTACAAGTTTTCAAGAGGGAGTTTAGTTTCAGAGTGTGCAGGAGAAGGCAGAATCCCCACTGAATAGTTTTCATCTTGTCTAGATGGGTCTGGTGAAAGGAAATGGGGATAAGAGTCTTATGATTCAGTAGTGAGTAATTTTTATCATGACTAATTGCAACTGTCACAAATGTAAAGGTAGAAATTGTGTAACAAAATGAGGAGAGTAGTTAATCTTACATTCCAGGAACAGAGGACCCTAGGACCAGCAAGGAGAAGAAGATTAACAGAATGGAATGTGGGACCCTATCCAGAGAAGCAGCGACACCAGAATTGGAGGCAGAGATGAGCACATGGAGAAATAGAGCAGCTGAGGACTCTAGACTCATGGAAAGAGAAAGGCTGTGTGCTGATGATCAGAATGTGCCCTTTGGTTGTTTAAATGATTATATATTCCTGAGTGTTTTTGTATACCTCCTCCCCACTCCTCCCTTCCCCCCCCCCCAAAAAAAAAAAAAAAAAACCCAGAGGGAATAGAAGCAGATACCGATGAATGATGATGCATGGAGGAGATTGTAATCATTGCAATGAAACGATGAGTGTAAATCCAATGTTCTCCTATGTAAACTATCACTCAATTCACAATAAAAACTTAAAAAGAAAAGAAAAACCTATGAATATAGTGTTGCCTGTCTGTCCCCTTTATATTTACTATGTTGTTTTGTGGCTTCTAATATATTTTTCTCAAGTGGTCTATATATAAGCCTATTTAAAATTTCCCTGATGTTAAACAATAGTAAAGATTACTGTACTGTGCTTATGTTTCCTTTTATTTCAGTTGCACAAACTACTCCTTAAATCCCTTAACATGCATTAGCCCAGATAAATAGCCTTTACAAAGTATTTTGCATTTAAATTAGTTGGTTTGGGGTACAATATTGTAGTAGTTACTTTAGTTTAATTCTGTTATGCTGACATTTTTAGCATTATTTTAATTGTACTACCATAAAATAATTTCCAGTCATATAAAAAAAAAGATTAAGATTGGTAATAAAGATTACACATTTTACTAATTATATTACCATGAGCTTTAAAGTTGTAAAATAACATTTTATTAAAATGCCAGTGGGAATTTTTTAGGGTAGTTATTTAGATTATCCTACAGTTTTAAATTAATCCTTCTTAATCTGTATACATTTACATTACATACATTATAAATAGCATTTCAAATTCACAAATCGGAATGATCTCTAACACAATGTAACTGAATACTAAAGAACATGGTCTACCTACAAATGGAAAATATCTCCTATTTTAAGAATGTTGAACTGGAATTTATAATATTCATTAACTAATTCATTTTTACTTTTCATCCATTGAATTTAAAAGCTTTTATTAAATCATTTACTGCTTTTTGCATTATATCAAGAATGCAAGCTAATTCACAGATGTAATTCTAAAGGTCTAGGAGTTTACAATCTAGTTGGCTAGTAATAATAGCAAACACAACAGTAGTGAAAATATTAATAAGCAACATGCCCATGTACTGTCTTAAGTAATTTGCATACATTATTTCATTTAATCCTTGTTGTAATGTTAGGTGATAAGCATTAGTATTTCCATGGCACCATATAGATGAAGTCATTGAAAGAGAGTTGAATGTCATATCAATTTTCACTCAGCTAACAAGTAATGGAACTGGAGTACATAGTCCCCTTCTTTCCCTCTAGACAATATTGGTTCCTGAGTAAGTTACT
>NW_006408550.1:11571982-11576280 GCF_000296735.1 Chrysochloris asiatica
AGTTCAAGTGACTTTGCAGTCTGACGCATTAGCCCCAAATGGAAAAAATCAAGATAAAGGAAGGCATGGATTTGGGGCATAGTTACAAATATTAGTCATGAAGAAGAGCCCACATTAATAGTTTTCCTTTTTCATAGCGACTACCATCTCCTCTCTGCCACACAACACAGAGACAGACTAAAGTGCAACAACTTTCATTCTACTTAATTGTTAATTGGAGTCCTAGTGTGGCTCTGTGCATTAATGCACTAGACTTTAAAATCTGTGTGAACCTTCAGGTGAACAGCTCAAGCTCACCAACTGCTCCTCAGAAACCCTATACAAGGTTGCTATGAGTCGGAACTGACTTGATAGCACTCAACAACAACAACAACAAATTGTTAATTATTCATATAGAGCTACAAAGGATAATCACTGGACTACTAATCACAAGTTTGGTGGTTCAAGTCCATCAACTGCTCTGAGGAAGAAAAACGATGTCTTCTGCTCCCATAAAGTTTTATAGCCTCAGAAACCCTATATGAGTTTGCTACGCATCAATACTTAACAAGAGCAAATTATAAAGTTTGCAAGCAAAAATGAAAACTGTCTTGAAAAACCTCTGTAACTTACACAGCAAAGGGTAACCTAAAAGCTTAGTTGAATTAGAGAAGATTCAATGGAATGTGATTATCCCTACTCTTTCCAGCCATCGACTTATATAAGAACAACATGGCAACTGAGTGTGAAAGCACCTGTTAAGCAATATGGAACCATTTTTTAAAACATTTGTAAATTGCCTGGAATCTGAAAACATAACCATAGAAATAAACATTGGATTTCTATCTTGAGTTTCTTAGCATTTTGGAGGATAAAGTAAATGAGATTATAGGTCTCTATTATTGATTTATTCACTTAGATGTTTTGAGTATTAAGTATATGGGGACATTGAGCAGTATATTGAAGATAACAAGGTGAAAGGAGCAATATGCCTGTCCTCAAAGATCTTACAATCTAGTCACAGACAAGACAAGGACGAAAACAGGTGAGTTCTCTGTGATAATAGTTTATCTTTTATGCCATTGTACTTACATACTTCCTGTAAATAACCCAGAATATGGCACATAGCAAGCATTCAAAAATATGTATTCAGTGAATGAGTAAAAGAATTAAAGTGCAGTATATGAGTTCATGGAGTCCTGGTGTGGTGCTTCAAGTTAATATGCTGGAAAGCAAAGCTGGCAGTTCAAGCTCACCAACTGCTCCTAGGAAACCCTATACTGGGTCGTTATGGGTCAGAACCAACTTGACAGCACTTAACTACAGCATATGAATTCAATGATGAGCATGCAGAGCATTGGAAATTCATTAAAACAGGTAAATCCTAGTTAAAGCATCGTTCTTCACTTAGAAGGTTGGAATGACTGCAAAGTGTGATTTGATGAAAGCCACCAAAATGAATGAAAATGTTGCTATTAAATACAATAAATAATGACACCTCCTGAACTCTGAACTGTCAAATTGTCACCCTGACATGCTTCTGTCAATACTAACAATCACAGTGCTCAGATGAAGTCTGAGGTTTTGTTTACGTGCAGAGAACCTCTTTATTTCACTTCCAACAATTTACTTAGTTATAGTCTATCTATTTCCCAAACATTATAAGTGAATATGAGGTGTGAATATGGTGAGAGATATTTGATTTAGAAAAATGTAGCCAGACACCTTAGAAAGAAGACAGATCAACTTGGGTGAGACCAAATGGCAAGACCAAGCGAGGGAGCAAACAGACCCGCCACGTACTAAAGCCTGCAGGAACCTTGGAGACAAATGTAGACAATATTCTTTGGTTTGTTCTGATTTTTTTTGTTTTTTTTTTTTTGGTGTCTGTTCATTGGCCTCTCACTGTCTGTGCACCTCCATTCTGGTGAGTGAGTGGACACCCCCCACCCCCACCACTGGAGTGTTCTTTTACCATGCATGTGCATAGATCCTCTCAGTGTTTAAAGGACCAGTCCCTGCTTAAAAACAACTGGCAGCAAAGCTATCAATCAAATACAATGGTGTAATCAAAACATCCCAGGATAAACAGAAGCTAAGGGATTTTTCCAAAGCAAACCCTGCACTACAAAACATCCTAAAGGGAGTTCTATGGATTGAGAACCAACAAGATGAGACAACAACCAAAGACTGACATACGTGGCAGCACTTCCAAGAACTCAATCAACAAATGGAAGAGACAAGAACAGAACAAAACTATAAGAACAAACTCAGAGGACCTGGGAGGTCTATGATCAAAACAATTAGCACTCCTAAGAAAAACATTAATGACATCAGCATCCTGCTAACACCTTGAGTTTTACTCTAGTGAGACTGGTTACACTTTTGACCTACAGAGCAGTAAGATATATGCACACCAATGTTCATAGCAGCACTATTTGCAACAGCAAAAAAATGGAGACAGCCTAAGTGCCCATCAATTGAAGAATGGATGAACAAACTGTGGTACATACACACAATGGAATATTATGCTACCTTGAAGAACAAATAGGAAGCTGTAAGCCACCACATAACATGGATGAACCTTGAGGACATTACATTAGTGAAATTAGTCAGCCACAAAAGGAGAAATGCTGCATAGGACCACTATTGTAAAAGACTAAGAAAAAGAACCCATACTAAAAGATGCGGGAGAAAAAATTCTTTGCTGGTTACCGGGATGTGGGGGTAAGGGTGGGAAAGGAGAGAGGTGAAGGTGGAACACAGGGTAAGGAGTAGACACAGGATAGTTTGGGTGCTGGAGAGTGGGTCAATATACAAGAAGTGGGAGGGTAGTGGAAGAACAAGGCAGATGGGAGAACAGTTAGGCAGGTTTGCATGGGCTAAGTGGGACAGAGGTAAATACTGATGTATGCACAATCTTGGAACAACAGGGCTCTGGGATACAGGGATTGAGACATGATTTGAATGGGTAAAAGGGGGAAAATAATGCTAAGGTGCTTGGATGTCTTTTGAATCTTGGTTTCCCTTGCATACCATTGTAAAATAGACATGTGGGGGGAGAGAAAGGAATAGCCAGAAACATCACCCAGAAAGGTTGTTAGTCCATATTCTGCCTATAACTGATTGGTTGGTTGGTTATGTGCCATGGAATTTGTTCCGACTCATAGCAACCCTGTAAAGGGTTTCCGAGGCTGTAAATCTTTACAGGAGCAGAAAGCCTCATCTTTCTCTTGCGGAACAGCTAGTAGTTTAAAACTACTGATCTTGCCATTCATGGCCCGATTCGTACCCACTAGGCTACCAGAGCTCCTTTGGAATACCTAAAATGGGACTACAATGTGCCTAGTGAAGGAGGTTTCCTGCAGAGCCTCTGCATTGCATAAGATCATAGGTGGAACCCTGAACCCCATCCAGAATCTTCTGAGGTGGGAAATCTCTACTTGAAAGGACAAGCAGACCAACCTGGGATGGCTAGAAGAACAGAAGATACTTCTTGAAAGAAAGACTGACATGAAAACTCAAAAACAATAATGGCAATCCAACTGATTACTACAAAAACAAGCAAGTTGCTCGCCTAGGTGTCATCAAGGCAAGTGGTCGGTACCTTCAGGGAAAACCCCCTTACAAGACTAAGACTCAAAAGGAATACACGAGCAGACATGTGGTTTGACTGATGACCACATTGGTCACCAATAAGGGGAAGTGAGGGAAAAATAGCAATGAAGCTGTTAGCTAAGTCCTACCACATTCAATAGACTCCTGTGAATCGGGTGGAGACCTGGTTAGAGAGCAGTATGGCAAGACCTGGGGACACCTGGGCCTAGAGTCAGTGACATAGCCACAAAGGACTTGAGTGAAGAGTGAAGCATCCAGCTGATAAGAGAGGGCATATGCACAAGAACACCCACACTTGCCAATAATACCCACTTGACCTGGCATCAATGGCTGGGATGATCAGAACTCAACTAGAAGAAGAAAAAAGAGGGGAAAAAATGAATAATCTGATACATATACCTTTACGTTTCCATCCGAACTGACTGTGAGGGATGGAAACGTAAAGGTAGATGTTTTGTAGCAAAAGGAGGGGAGTGGTTGACTTTGCAGTCTGGGAGCGGAGGTCCCTGGAACCATCAAGGGAGAAGAGTGGAGTGTGGGACCCTACCCTGAGAAAGAGTGACGCTAGAGACGGAGGAAGAGATGATGACGTGGAGAGATGGAGCTGCTTGACAGGCTTTTCATTCTACTCTTTTTTAATATGGACGTTCCAATGAAGCTTATTTACCATCATAGCAATATTTAAACCTCCGTTTGCAATA
>NW_006408550.1:11576380-11591572 GCF_000296735.1 Chrysochloris asiatica
GAAGGAAGGAAGGAAGGAAAGAAAGAAAAGTCGACTCTCTAATAGTAGCAATTGAAACAACAATAGAAAATGATTTTGTTGTTGCCAAATACTATCAAGTCAGTTCTGATTCATAGTGACCCTGTATAGGGTTCTGAGGTGAGGCTGCTGGGTTTGAAACACCAGTCTTTCAGTTAACAGTCCAGTGCCTATGAATATCTACTATCAGATGAAAATTATGAATTCCCAGAGTTTAGATCTTCCTTAATGGGATTCAACTCTCAAGATTAATTTAGTAAGTCTTGTTTTGCTTAAACATAAGACAAAAATTTAGACAAGGCATCATGATTAATCAAGATTAACTGTTTTGGGGTTAGGCAACTGTATTTGCTTTTGGATTTTAAATTTTCTGGTAGATGGAAGAGCTGTGTAAAAAGCAGACCAGCAAGGCTAGAAGGGCACTCTATTCTCCATATGCTCATTAGCTGCTCCACATGGTTATAAAGGCAGGCCCAACTCACAGTGACCCCCATGTATAGGATGATCAGATCACTGTGATTCATAGGGCTTTCTCTGGCTGCTTTTCAGAAGTAGCTTGACAGGCTTTTCATTCTACTCTTTTTTAATATGGACGTTCCAATGAAGCTTATTTACCATCATAGCAATATTTAAACCTCCGTTTGCAATAGACAGGTGATGACCATGCATAAGGTATGTTGGAATATAACCCAAGTCTCCCATATGTAAGGTGAAAATTCTACCCGCTGGACCACCACTGCCCCCTCTACACATGGAGGCATGCCATTTTTCCACAGTGGTTTTAAAATTATACTCCCAAATTCACAAGTCTAATTTACTTGTCGGTATTCTTCACTGTCATCTTTAGTACCACCTCCATACATGGATTTCAGATCCTATTGAGTAGACAACATGGAGATATGTACAAGGGAATTTAAAAAACAAATGGATAATTCCACCAAAATAATCTGAAGGTCCACCAAAGTAATCTGAAAACTCACCAAAGCTGTGGTTCTCCATTGTATAAAACTGCCCACCTTTATCTTATCTCCTTAAATATCGTTATATGTCATAGAAAATCCTTTTAACCAAAATTCATGTTTGCACTGGCTTATCTTTACTTCAGTTTTTTTTTTAAATGCTGTATTTGTACAAAGGAAGCATAAAATAATGGTAAAAGCCCTCAGCTAATTCTTTCAACATTCACTCAGCAAACATTTAATGAGAATTTGTCCTTTGTTAAAATTAGTCCCTAGGGAAAGCCATTCCTCTCCAGAAAGCAGAGCTCTGACCCAGGAGTCACCTCCTCCTAGAGACCACTTATCTAAACTGAGGTCAAGGAACCTGGGAGGAGATGAAATGGCTTCTGGGTACAGGCTTTTGGAAGTCAAAACTACAAAGTGATGGCAAACATCACATAAGCAATTATCTCAATAACAAGACTATGTATTATGATTCTCTTGACTGACCAATCAAAGCAAACAGGCAAACATAGAAATCCCCCTCATAAGCATGCTTAGACCATCAGCTAGAGATAGATTTATTCTAAGTACATTACCTGGTGATAGTAAATAAAAACACATACACACACATCTGCACACACACACACATAAAAAATCAAACAATCCATTTATTATAATATGACAAACCTAATTTAATTTTGTTAATTTTATCCTAACCTTGAATTTAATAAATGAAGTAAAAGTTTGGACTTCACAAGTGAGTAATAGGTAGCTATTAATTATATTCCTAGTGTCAGAGGTATTTAAGTGCAAATCTATTTTGGGGGGCTTATGATTCTACTACCTAGGTATCTACTCATAAAAGCCACATGACATTTGTTAATGTTCTGTAGTAAAGATTAATAACTCATTTCTTCAAGTCTTACTTTCCTCACAGCAGTCTTTGGATGTGATATGCCCATAAATCTCATCTTGACGAAACCTAAAATTATAAAGTAGAGCTTGTCTGATTGAGATATAACTACTGAACTAAAGTAGGGCTCAGTTCATCAAAAGTTTTACTTAGGGTTCTGAATAACTGTCGGCATAGTTCAGTCGAATATTATATAATCTAAAACTATTGAATAGATAATAACATAAAATGTGATTGCAACATATTTCTTCAGTCCCAATCATTTGGATGGTTTGGATAATTCCAATGGTATGTGTTTGAGAAGAGATCCACACTTAAAGACTAAAGAGGCATGAAGACCATTTAGCACTTTTCCTTATTCAATACTACTCTAGCAGTAAAAAAAAAAAAAAAAAAGCCTGCATTCTGCTAGCACCCACTGTAGACTACAAAGTCTAAACACCCCCTGTATTTCCACCTAGTTCAATTTACCCCTGTGTTGGTTTGTTTTGTTTACATCAGTTTCTTTGTAAAACTTCCATTTTATACTTTAAAAAGAAAAGGAACAAATACCTGCAATAATTCTGGCTTACCAAATTTGATGTTTTTAACTGTGTGTGTATTAGAGGCATAGACATCAGAGACTGATCCCTTCATGTTGGCTTCAAAAACAGCCGTGTATTCATAAAAGTCAACTGGTAACATCAATAACCAAAATGAGTTACTATGAAACACTGAGAAAACTTTAATTATGATACTTCAAAATAGACTTGACATTGCATTTTCAAGTTTACTACTAATTATACTTCTCACATATCGAATATCTCATTATCTGACATTTTACATTTCTGACAATAGTAAAAAAAATCTACTATCCAACTATTTTGCACATTAACAATATATATCTGGCAGTAACAAATGCTGAGGTGCAAGATCAGAGTGCCTCTGGCTGTGATGATTAAAGTTATGTGTCAACTTGTAGGGCCATAATTCTCAGTGGTTTGGTAATTATGTAAAGTTATAATTTGGCATTTATATAATAATAAAGTCATCTTCCACTTTTTGATCTGAAATGGTTATCCTTCAGTTTTGTATAATGCTAATTTTCATTAAACAACCGAGTCTTTGGAACCTAACCATGTTGATAAGTGAAGAGTGGGTACAATCCTATAAATATTTTTGAGTGAGTATTATGATCAGAGACCTGGTGTGGCACTGTAGGATAAAGCACTGGACCACAAAGTCAGCAGTTCAAACCCACCAACCACTCCTTGGAAACCCTATACAGGGTCGCTATGAGTCAGGAACTGAGTCAACAGCACTTAAGAGCAACATCTACAATCAGTTTTAGTTGCTATTGTAGTAGGTTCTGGGAATATCATTATGAACCAAACAGACATAATCCATGTCTTCAAAGAGTGTAAATTTGTAATGATAACACTATAAACCCTATAAAAAGAAAATGTGCCATAAAACTAAGCAGAAAGAAATAGACAGAAAGAATTTATTCAAATTGAAACAGTTTCTGCTTCGAGTTTTGCTCATTCATTTAATAAACATTTTGCGTCCTATGAATGCTAGCCAGGTGAGTTCGTAACTATGGTGAGAAATGTTAAACATGTTTCCTCCTTATTGAGCTTATGGACAGGTGGAATTGACAGATTTAACAAAATAATCACATAAATTAGAATAAATTTCCAAGTGTTTTAAGTGATAGGAAGGAGACATACATGACTGAAATGTGATGTAGGTAGAACTCCAAAAAAGCCCATCTGTACAAGGATTGATAGGACATGATGTGAGAGTTAAAAGCAATGAGAAGGATACTAGGGAAAGCATCCTAGAGAAATGGAACAGCATGTGCAGAGGCCCTGTTGTGGGAAGAAGCAAAGTGAGAAAAATACTAGGAAAGGAGATAATAGAAGTAGAGCAAAGCTATAAAGGTATGGAATGAGATTGTAGAGATCTATAGAATCAGCTCATGTAATCCTTAGGTACATAAAAGTATCTTCGTTTCTGTCTTGCAAAGTGGAGGGCAATAATAGGTGCAGAAGGTAAAGTCAAATGAATTCCACAATGATAATTGAGAGTTCAGGAATCCAATGAGAGTTGTTTAAATAATAACTGCTTGAGATGGGAGGACTTGGCCACATGCAGACAAGTAGCTGAATTCAAGAGATGTCTAGAAATGGATTAAGAATAGCAGGCTTTTGATTTAAGTAATTGAACAGTTTGATGTCCTTCACTGAAAAGTCTGGGGTTTGGGAGGGAGGTCAGGGAATCAATAATGAGAATGTTTTTGAACACAATGAGTTTGAGATATGATGAAGAGAGCATGCCAAAAGGGAATACCAAGAAGGCAGTTAGATATATGAGTCTGGAATTCAAAAATAAGACTGTGACTATGACCTACATGTCATCTATACCTACAAGATCATTGATGAGATGAACTTTACAGGGTGTACATAACTAGAAGGCAAGAGGGGCTAACAGTGAACATGGTAGAGTCCGAACTTTTTATTACCTAGGAAGCTGATTCTGATACTAACCTCTAAGTATTCTCTCCCTAGGTTCCAATGATTTTGTTCTATATATCTTGCAAAATGCTTATATGAAGTCTGTGCATATAAGTCAGGTAAGTTCTGCTTAGTTGAACAATTAGTTTGCCTTATCTATAAAATTATGTATTAAACATCTAACTATATTCTTATTTTTGTGTTGCAACTGTATCACAGCTATCATATTACTGATATTCAACCCTTTACCTACAATTCCAAAATTCAAATAGGTCAAATAACTAGAAAAGTTTTTTGTTTTGTTTTTTAAAGTTTGATACAATCTCGTTTGGTGAAAGAAAAAAAAACAGGACTAGAATGAAGTGAAACTGTTTGATGTCTTTCTTTATCACATTTACTATAAATATTTATATTCTTTGCCACAAATATTAGTGTATCTGATTATAAGATGGTACCCTGGATCCTCTGAGAATATCAGTTATATATACCATGGTACATTTAAATCTCAAATATTGAGAATTCTGAAATATATCTATGTATGCCTCAATTTTTGGATAATAGACTTTGAATCTTTTGTTTTCTTATTGAGTAAACACCATTTAAAAAGGATTATGCTAAGGCTTTGAATACATTTTCTTATAATCTCATGATCATAAAATAAGAACTCAAATGGGCTTCCACAATTATTGCAGAAAATTGCAGTACTATAATTAATTTCTTTTTATATACAAAATAATAATTCATCTAAAGTTTTACATTCAAACAGAACATATGGTAGCTCTTAGTGAAGCAATGAGGTAGGATACAACCATTTTCAACTCAACTAACCAATTGAATGAATGAAAGAATGACTTGTCTAATTCTAATAACATTATGTATTGATAACATTATTGAATATAGTTAGTATATTATATTTATGGGCATATTTAAGTAAATTAATATAATAAGTAGATGGTTTTTAGATGCTTAAGCTTCCATACAAGTTAATAGTTTTCTGTAAATGTAGAAATATGCAAGTCAACTACTTAAGCTAGATTTAGTAAAGTGTCTTAAATTGAATTTCTTTTCATGAAATGTTTATATGATTGCATTCCGGCTTACACATCAATATTCATTCAGAAGAATTATGAAGCAAAAAACATTCTGCTTTAACAGAAAAATCAACAATTGCATTTAGATAATACTTTACACCTCACTGTTACTTTCAAGTTAAAACAAGCTCTCATGTGAGTCTCAAAAATACTATTTTTCATCCTAGGTAGAATGACCTTTTGATATCATTTTCATTATCAAGTTGTGAATGTTCTTTAAAGGATGCAGACAATGAAGGAAAAAAAGGACTGACTTCTTTTAAAGGTCATATTTCAAAAATTTTAGAACTCATCAATGCTTTCTCTTTAAAAAATCTACATGTTCTAAAATATAAATTGGAACATCTAGGATAAAGACTCAGACCTCTCTGTACTTCTGCCCATCTCTCATACCATTCCATTACAAAGCATTATATTTATATTTTTATTGCATCTTAACAGTTGGATTTGGAACAATATCAATGTATTGTCAACCTATTCATACCTTATAAAAGAAATTCACAGGCCACTTACTGTAGTTGAATTTATAACAAAAAAAAATTACACATTTATGTAATAATAAAAGGATCATAAAGGTTTATCCTGGAAAAAAAAAACTAAACTATTCAAATAGTTTTATACTATTTTAGGATCGAAAATTTTTATCTACTTACTTTAAGGCTTGATATATGGTTATCAATTAATGAAGTCATTTTTTGGTATTATAATAAAATGTCATCATTAGAACTGCAGTATTCTAATCTAACCATTTTATAAAGAATATGATTGGGATATCTTATGTAGTTAAATATTAAAATAACCTAATTGAAAATGAGACTTTGAAATTATTCAATCAAATTGACACACTGTAGAAACTGGTTTTGTTTCATAAGTGTGTTTCTGTCTTTCAATGTTCCTAGATATTACTAATATTTCAAAAGAAAATGATAGATTAATTTCTCTCCTTTTTTGGACTTGTTTAGTAAATATGATCATTAATGCCTCTGTAGGCTTTAAATTCATCTGCTATTAGCATATCTACATTAACAACCATTCACCTGTCAGTTTATCATACTGTGGTGGCTTGCATGTTGCTCCAATGCTTGAATTTATTTAAAATATTTTAAATACCAGCAGGGTCACCAGTGGTAGAAAGGTTTCAGTGGAGCTTCCAGACTAAGACAGACTAGAAAGAAGGACAGACTGACTATTTTTGAATGCTTAGCCACTGAATATCTTATGAATAGCAATAGAACATTGTCAGCTATAGTGCTGAGGGATGAAAACATTATGAATAGTTGCAGGACATTAACATATACACTCTGCCATAAGATAAGCCCCTCAGGTTGGAAGGCACTCAAAATACCAGTGGTGAAGGTGCCTCCTCAAAGTAGAGTTGATCATAATGACGTGACTGGAGGAAATCATTCTGGACCTTCATTTGCTGAAAGGACACAACTGAAAATGAGGAAACACAGATGCAGACATCCATTAATAAATGGAATGTGGAACATTCAAAGTATGAATCCAGGAAATTGGAAGTTGTCAGAAATGAAACGGAACACATAAAGATCCATATCAGGCACTAGTGAGCTCAACTAGTCTGATTTTGGCCATTTTGAATCTGACAATTATATTGTTTCCTATGTTGAAAAGGTCAAATTGAAGAGGAATGGCATTGAATTCATCATCAGATAGAACATTTCAAGGTTTATCTTGAAGTACAACTGTCTGTGATAGGATAATATCCATATGCCTACATAATAACATTAATACCACAATTCTTCAAATTTAACTACCAACCACTAAGGCCAGTGATGATGAAATTGAAAACTTTTACCTGTTGTGGCACTGTAGGATAAGCACAGGACCACAAGTTCAGTTTGAAACACAAGGTTCAGACTCACCAGATGCTCTTTGGAATCCCCATACCGGGTCATTATGAGTCAAACTGACTGGATGGCACGTAACAACAACCTCTTTAGTCAGAAATTGATCAAATATGCAGTCAAGATATATTGATCATTACTAGTGAGTGGTATCTGAAGGTTGGAAACACAGGATCAGTAGTCGGAAAATATGGCTTTGGTGATAGAAATGATGGAGATTGCATCATAGAATTTTGCAAGACTAATGACTTATTCATTGCAAATACCTTTTATCAACAACATAAAAGGTGACTATATTCATTGACCTCACCAGATAGAATACACAGGAATCAAATTAACTACTTCTGTGGGAAGAGATGGTAGATAAGTTCAATATTACCAGCCAAAACAAGGCCACGGTAAGACTGTGTAACAGACCATTATATGCAAGTTGAAGGTGAAGCTGAAGAAAATTAAAGCAAGTCTACTAGAGCTGAAATATGACCTTAAATATATTCCACCTTAATTTAGAGACTAGTTCAAGAACAGATTTGGTGCATTAGACACTAATAACCAAAGACCAGAAAAATCTTGGGATGACAGAGTGGCAGCAACAATGGGTTCAAACACAAAAATGATTGTGAAGATGACACAGGACTGGACTGTGTTTCCTTCTATTGTGTATAGGGTCACGCTTAGTGGGAACCGACTCAATAATAACTAACAAGAGCAGCAACCTGAATCAAATGTCTCAAGTAATTCTATCTTAGTTCTAGTAGACCTTAGTGACATGCTTGTAACTTCACTTTCCCCTTGAGCATTGAAGAACAATTTCTCATAAATACTATCACGATAAATGAAGAAAAGATTGAAGTTTTCAGACTTCATTTTGCTTGGATCCACTATCAACACTCATGGGAGCAACAGTCAATAAATCAGTGTATTGCACAAGACCTCTTTAAAGTGTTCAAGAGCAAAGATGTAAGTTTGAAGACTAAGGTGCATGTTACCTAAGCCATGGTATTTTAAGTCACCACATATACACGTGAAATTTGGACAATGGATAAGGAAGATCATAGAAGAATTGGTGCATTTAAGCTATGATGTTGGAGAAGAGTATTAAAGGAACCATAGACTGCCAGAACAACAAACAAATCTGTGTTGGAAGTACAGCCAAAATGCACCTGAGAAACCAGGATGGTGAGACTTCATCTCTCATACTTTGGACATATTATCAAGAGGGCCCAATCCCTAGAGAAGGACATCATGCATGATAAACAGGAGAGTCAGCAAAAGAAGTGGAAGACCCTCAATGAGATGTTCAGGCACAGTGGCAGCAGCAATGGACTCAGACGTGACAATGATTGTGAGGATGGTAGAGGACTGGGCAGTGTTTATTTCTGTTATGTACAGGACCACTATGAATCAGAACCAACTCAATGGCACCTAACAACAACAGTCACAATCAGAGTAGAGCATCCTAGTGACTTGAATAAGAACTTTTATTCCCCCTTTTATATATGAAAAAATGAGGCCCATACAGGTTAACATCACAAAAACTAAACATGAGCTCAATTTCTAGTCTTTTGCTTCTAGTCTTTTGAGTAGGACATCCTTTGATACAACAATCGTTTCATAGCAGAAAAGATATCAATTCACAAGGCAAATAAAATTTAACTCTGATTCTAGCATTAGATTTTTTTTAAATGAGTTCTATGTATACAGACTGTCATGGAACAAAGGATATCATTGCTGATGTCTGATGGATCTTGGCTGAAAGTAGAGAATATCAGAAGAATGTTTACCTGTGCTTTGTTGAGTACGCAAAGGCTTTCAATTGTGTGGCTCATGAAAAGCTATGGATAACATTGCGAAGTATGAGTATTCCCAAACACTTAATTGTGCTCATGAGGAATCTGTACCTGGACCAAGAGGCAGTTGTTCGAACAGAACATGGGAACACTGAATGGTTTAAAATTTTTAAAGGTGTACAACAAGGTTGTATTCTTTCACCATACTTATTCAACCTGTATACTGAGCAAATAATCCGAGAAGCTGGGTGCTGTGAAGAAAAACATGGCATCAGGATTGGAGGAAGACTCATTAACAACCTGCGATATGAAGATAATACAACCTTGCTTGCTGAAAGGGAAGAGAATTTAAAACATTTACTGATGAAGATCAAAGACTTACAGCCTTCAGTATGGATTAAATCTCAATGTAAAGAAAACAAAAAACCTCACCATTGGACCAATAAACAACATTCTTATCAATGGAGAAGAGATTGAAGCTGTCAAGGACTTCATTCTTCTTGGATCAACTATCAACACTCACAGAAGCAGCCGTCAAGAAATCAAAAGATGTATTACATTAGGCAAATCTGCTGCACAAGACCTTTTTAAAGTGTAGAAGAGCAAAGATGTCAGCTTGAGGTCTAAGGTGTGCCTGACCCAAGCCATGATATTTTCAATAACGTCATATGCATGTGAAAGCTGGACAATGAATAAGGAAGACCGTAGAAGAATTAATGCTTTTGAGTTATGGTATTGGAGGAGAATATTGAAAGTACCATGGGCTGCCAAAAGAACCAATACATCCATTTTGGAAGAAGTGAAGCCAGAGTGGTCCTTAGAGGTCAAGATGGCCACACTTTGTCTCTCATACTTTGGACATATTGTCAGGAGGGACCAGTCGCTGGAGAAGGATATCATGTTTGATAAGGTGGAGGGTCAGAGAAAAAGAGGAAGACCCCCAACGAGATGGATTGGTAAAGTGGCAGCATCAATGGACTCAAGCGTGGCAACAGTAATGAGGTTGGCCCAGGATCAGGCAGTGTTTCGTTCTGCTGTGCATAAGGTCGCTATGAGTCAATATCAACTCGATGGCAGCTAACAACAACAACAACAACAACATGTATATGGATACAAATCAACTGATTCTAGCCTCTTGTGGAAATACCTTTGTAGTTGTTTTCCCACATTTGTGGGACTTGACTTCATTCATTCCTGTTTTCATTGTAGTTTTGTTTTGTTTTTATTGAGTCTATCCTGTGTCTACCACATGCTGCAGGACTACATTCCTCATACAGTTTGGGGCAAAGTTATCATTGAAATGTGCCTTCAATAATAACTCTAAAAAAACTGCTTCATGTCTTGAATGTGTTTATTCCTAGATCTATGCACCAAAAGGTCATAGTCTCAGACAGACCCAACTCTGTGTCTCAGGAGAAACTTTCATTTCCTTATATCTACTAAAGCATTATCTAAATGTTTCACTGCCTGAACAATCTTGAACTTTGGAGATAGAGAGAGGAATCAATATCTGAATATCCTCCTATTTGGACCCCTTGCCTCCAGAATACTGAGACAATAAATTTATGATCTAAAAAGTTACTCAACGGAGCCCTGATGGTGCAGTGGTTGCAGCCGCTGTGAGGGAAAAAGATAAGACTGTGTGCTCTGGAAAGACTTACAGTCTCAGAAATCTTAAGGAGCAATTCTCCTCTGCTGTATAGAGTTACTCTGAGTTAAAATCTAATCGATGACTGTAGGTTTCAGTGGGTTATAAGTTACTCAACACATGGCACATGGTTACAGAAGCCCTAGGAAGGTTATAATCCTCACAGCAAAGCAGTGAGGGGAGCAGCCTTACTCTCTGTGTACTGTACACAAGACAAGAGGAGACAGAAGTGAGACAACTCTGAAGCAGAGTAAGGATTCAAACTCACACTGGTCTCACTCCAGAGTCTCAGCTCCTAACCAGGAGGGATTAGGAAAACATGCTTTATGCCTTTCAAATACATAAAGACTTTGTAATTATAACACCTGGTGCTGAGGAGGGAGCAATGTAGTAAGTACTCCCATGAGTTGCTATTAAAGAATATGAACGTTTACAAGTCATTTGTGTACTCTAAGGACATCATCCTGAATGTCTAAGAGATTTGAAGTATTAAGGTGATCCCTGAAACACTATTAATAGTAATTCTGTAATGTTGCTGTTGTTGTGATGCTGTAGGGCAGGGTAGAACTGTCCTAGAGCTTCCTAGATGTACTCTATCAAAGAAGAGTATTTTCTCCTGAGGGTCCAAACTGCTACCCTCTCAGTTAGCAATCAAACATTGAACCACTAAGGCTTCTTTCTACCTTGTAGAGAGCATATAAACTTTGAATATGCACCTCTATCAACTGGTTGCCATTGAGTAGATTCCAACTCTTGGTGACCCATGTGTATCAAAGTAGAACTATACTAGGGTTTTCAGTGACTGATATTTGGAAGCAGATTGTCTGGGCTTTCTTCCAAGGCTCCTCTGGTGGATTCAAACTGACAAGCTTTTACTAATCATGTGCATCACCCAGAGATTCCCTATATTGTTGTTGTTGTTAAGTGCCGTTGAGTCGATTCCGATCCATAGTGACCCTGTATAGGGTTTCCAAGGAGCAGCTGGTGAGCTTGAACCACCTACCTTGCAGTTCAAACAACTCTGCAGTCTGACGCATTAGCCCACAGCACCACCCCAGGAGATTAACTATAGCTTTTCTGAAACTCTGAAATTTGATTTGTTCTCTCTTTCTCTTAGATGTAAGTGGCACTGTGGGTTAACGCGCTGAACTACAAACTCAGTTTGAACCTCAAGGTTGGCAGTTCAAACTCAGCAGCCATTCCTTGGAAACCCTGTACAGGGTCGCTATCAGTCAGAATGACTCCACGACACTTAACAACAAGTGCTGTATGGAGTCCTGATGTGGTGCTGTAGAATAAACACTGAACCACAAGGTTATTTGAATAGCAAGATTATTGTTGTTGTTATGTGCAGTGAAGTCGATTCCGACTCATAGCGACCCTGTACAGGGTTTGCAAGGCTGTAAATCTTTATGGGAGAAGAAAGCCTCTTTCATCCGTGGAACAGCTGGTAGTTTCAAACTGCTGACCTTGAGGTTTGCAGCCCGATTCCACCAGCTATTCCTCAGAAACTCTATACAGGGTTGCCATGGGTCAGAACCAAGTCCACCGCACTTAACAACGGCAACAAAGTGCTCTATGGAGTCCTGATGTGACCTGTAGGATAAGCATTGGACTGGTAACCATAAAGTCAGCAGTTCAAATCCACCAGTCACTCCTTGGGAACCCTATACAGATTACTATGAGTGGGAACTGACTCTATGGGGCACACAACAAGTGCTGTATTGCTAAAAAAAAAAAAATTCAAATGACTCGAGAGCATAAGTTTTGAAAGAAAAATAACTTCCTCCCCCTCTATTATGTTGTTGTTAAGTGCCGTCAAGTCAGTTCCGACCCATAGCGACCCTGAACAGGGTTTCTGAGCCTGTAAATCTTTACGGGAGCAGAAAACCTCATCTTTCTCCCGTGGAGCAGCTGGTTGTTTCGAACTGTTGACCTTGTGGTTTGCAGCCCGATTCGTAAGCACTATGCTACCAGAGCTCCACAATAGAGTAGAATAAAGCAACTCTTTTAGTTTAGCAAAAGAAAAACAGAACTATTAAACAAGCCATTTTAAGTAAAGTAACATTAACTTAAAGTAATTATCTATGCGTTAGCCCAAACTTTTGTCTAATGTTACCACTGAACTTACTTGATAAAAGTGCATAAGACAGAATTAAGTTGGGTATAGTTACAAAACATTTCCAGGGGAAAGGTGAAAAATTTAAGAATATTACAAGAATAAGTCTTTCAAACAAGAACAAGAAATTTCAAATTCTCAGTGTAAATACATTAGGATACTCAAGTAGCAAACATCAGACCTTATGAAAATAAGTGTATAGCAGGCAAAAACTTCTTTATTCTCTCCCTATAAAACACAACATGATGATATGATAATAAATGTATTTTCTTCCTTATACTGCTATTTTTTGTCTCGCCCAAACCTGGCATAACATTTCCAAGTAAATTTTCTAAAGGGATATGAGTAGTTTTGTAAAGACTCTTGCTTTTGAGAAGAAATTCAAATAATAATGTCAACAGTTTGGGGTTTTTTTTTTTTTGTTTTATTTTTGTCTTGTGTCAAAGTTTTTCTTTCTTTTTAATGTTTTGTCATATATTCTCCTTAGAAGGATTACTATGAGCAGGCAAGGTCAAACTTGTGTTACCCAGAGTCACTAATAATTAAATTGGTAACATGATATCTGAGAAGTCATTTGCTGTCATGCATCTATCATCAACCCTTCAGAAAAGCAAGAGAATATGATGCCTTATTAGGACTCAGCCAAGTTAGGGTAGAGTTTCAAGCTTATTGAACTCTATCTGTGCATAGGGGGAAATGCAATTGTGTTGTAGCCTATAAATACATTGCCAGCAAGACAGCTCACTCTAGAAGTCAAATGCTGCAATGTGTCACTTTCGAACTTTTCTCACTGGTCCCAGGAAAATATGTACAGATTTCAAATAAAGTTATTTAAAGTAGATTCTGGTATACAGACACCCACGTCCTCCAAAGTTAAATTTCCCAGTTAGGCTGTCTTCCAGTCAATCTGACCACTTCAACCTATCTGACAGGCAAGCCAGTCAAACAAGCAGTCACAGCAGGCCAAAAATCTGTCAAAATGGTTTGCTTAACTGGTGAGTACTTTTGACTGACTTGAGCAGTCAAGTGAATCAAAACAGTGAAAAAGAGAGTTCCCATGTATACACAATCTTAGCTCTTCCTGTTACAGTGGGTACACCCTGTTTATATACAGGCGGTCTCTGGGGTATAGACATCTGAATTTACAGACAAGCTGTTCTTGTTCTTTAACGTTGTATAAAGTTGCCCTCACTTTGAAACAATTGAATCAACTCCTACTCATAAACAAAACCTTCATCATACTCATCTTTACTAGCTGCATGCGCAGTTTTTAAATCATTGAAAAAGCATTGAACTTTTTCTTGCACTGAAGTAAGGCCAGATGAGAACCGTATGTATCTGTTCTGACTTACCTTCAAATTCAAATTAAAGACACACTGAGGAACAGATCTCATTAGTAATCATGGGACTTCCTTGTATCTGAAAAGAGTTCTATTAAGTTTCATTGGTAATGAACAACTAGTTTAACACTCAGAGCTGGTCTTCAGCTTCGGCACTGGAAGGAAAGGACTCATTTAGCCCTGCCTGAGAGCTAACAGGCAGGCAGCAAGGGAGAGAGGAGGGCAAGAGATAAAGACTTTAGAAAGAAGAAACTCTTTTCTGCCCAGCTCCTAAATTTCCTGAGTCAGGAAATGGCCTAAGCATGCATCCTGACAAATTCATACTTTTTGAGATTAAATAAAAACACTTAGAAAGGACCCAATGCAGGGTTTGGGGCACTGATGAGATTTCCTTTCTTCAACTGAATAACTATTATTTAGTCAGAAAAAAGATAAGCTTGAAGACTGCTCTAATTAATTTTTAAAGGGATGGGAGCGTAATTTCTCTGCGTGTACAAATGAAAATCTGGAAATGCAGTTGGATGATTAAAAAGAATGATCAGAACAGTAAATAAAAGCACATATTTTTGTTCTTCAGACCTGAGCTCTCAATTAATAACTTTGGGTCAGATATTTCTAAAGACCTTTAGGAGTCCTTGTGTGGCACTGTGAGTTAATGTGCTGGTCTACGAGGTCAGTTTCAACTGCAAGGTGGGTGGTTCACGCTTACCAGCATTCAGAACAACAACATATAGTTCAGAAACTTTATGTTGTTGCTGTTAGGTGCCATTGAGTTGGTACCGATTCATAGCAACCCTATGCACATCAAAACAAAACACTGTCCGGTTCTGGGCCAACCTCACAATTATTGCCACACTTGAGTCCATTGATGCTGCCACTTTACCAATCCATCTCACTGGGGGTCTTCCTCTTTTACTCTGACCCTCCACCTTACCAAACATGATATCCCTCTCTAGTGACTGGTCCCTC
>NW_006408550.1:11599267-11604090 GCF_000296735.1 Chrysochloris asiatica
GCACCTAACAACAACAACAACAAAACTGATATGGCAGGGTCCTGATGTGTTGCCGTGGATTGATGTGCTGGATTGCAAAATCAGTTTGAATTGCAAGGTCGGAAGTTCAAACTCATCAGCTGCTCTTTGGAAACCCTAAACAGGGTTGCTATGAGTCAGCACAGATTTGACAGCACTTAACTACAACAAACTCTTCTAAAGAGTCCTCATGCAAGCTCACCAGCTGTCCCTTGGAAACCCTTTTCAGGGGCACTATGGGTCAGAACTGACTTGATGGCTCTTCACAACAGCTACATCTTCTAAAATGACCGTGAGGTTCACACTGACTTTTCAATCGAGTGCTTAACCTACCGCTCTACACCAGGTCTCCATTTTAACTTTCAATAAAAGACAATATGTTAGTTTGGGCTTGTGCATTCATATTTTATAAATTTTGCCATTCTAGTAAATTCTGGAAACATCTTTATTTACTGTTTTGTTGTTGTTGTTATTTGTTTTGTCTTAAGCAACTGGTCAAAAGTTTTGCCATATATCTTGCTGGGTATTTCTAGTAGGATTGAATCCCAGTGAATTTAGAGATAACTTAGGATAGTCGATGTTCTTGGTGGACATAGCAGAAATGCAAATGAATTGACTGCATATTTTGATAAAATATGGGAAAGTAGACATGACCTAAGAAGAAAAGGCAAACCAAGTGTTACTGCTGACATTATAAAGAATTTTCTTTTTCTACTTCATTTTGCTCTGAGAGTTTGGTTCTAATGTGAAGGCCTTTGAGGCTGTTTTCATAGAAAGAATACTGAGGAAAAAAGGCTAGATACATGAGGCAGTAGCCTGTAGTTATAGTTACTGCTCTGAAAAATCTATCAAAAATGAGGGTTCAATGATTCATTAGGGAGAAAGAAAGAAGTTCTCCTTTTGAGCTTTAGGCAGAATTTCCAATCTACTAGCTTCCATACACAATCTGACTTTGATGTCTCAAGATCTACTTTTAACGTACAGGAGACCTAGACTTTAAGTACCCCTGGACTCCTTGTCCTTCATTCTTCACACTAAATATTAATTCAACTTAAAATGTTCAGAAACACACAGACTTATTCAAAGTCACATGGCAAATTAGTAGCCAGCTAAAAATGCTGAACTTCTGACTTCCTATTTCACAGGGTATTCTATCAGCACTAAACCAAGCAACCACAAAGAAATCACTGAATCATTTGTAAATATCTGCTTGGTGCACTGGCTAAGGAACTAATCCATGCTCAATTTAAGTGGTTGTTTTTACAGTGGAAAGTTTGAAGTCCTCCGCCTTGGATTTTCTCATGCAGTTGATTCTATCCTAGTTTCAGCAAAACCTTTGCTCTCTATTCTTGCCAGAGGTATAGCTACTTTGCTAGGTATTACCCAGAGACCACCACACTTACTATAATTACAATCAGACACAAGAAAACTCCATAAACTAAAGGCTCTATATAATTTATGACTACCGTCTTTCAGGAGTCCTAGTGTGGCGCTGTGGGTTAATGTGCCAGACTGCAAAGCTGTTTGAACTGCAAGGTCGGTAGTTCAAGCTTACCAGCTGCTCCTTGGAGACCCTATACAGGGTCATTATGGGCTGGAACTGACTCGATGGCACTTAACAACAACAACAAACAGTCTCTCTGATATGGCTTCCAAATGGCCATAGTCAGAGAGATCCAGTTAAAACTTTATTATGTCAGATACAACTCTTGTTAAAATCCTTAAAAGCATGACTTTTTATAATCTGTCCCCACCTTAACTCCAGCCTTACTTAACATCATTCCCCACATGGATCCAAGTTCTTCTAATCAAAGTCCCTGAATGTACCATACTTTTTATAACCATTTGGCAGACATTGATTCTTAGTCTGTCTTAGCCTGAAAGTTCTACTGAGACAAGTCCAATATCATAATTACATTGAGGCCTCCATGCACATTCAGCACTGCTGTCATTTGGTGGCTTGTGGATCACTGTGATACTTGGATCTAAACTTGAAAATAGTATGAAAATGTCAACAGAATCATCCTTGCTGGACAGATGTGCGTGGGGCTTTCACACTGAGATGAATGGGGAAGGAGGATGTGATCATCTACTGCTGAAAAACGGTTAGGTGATTGGGTGCCATCGAATCCGGTCAGACTCATAGTGATCCTCTGCACAACAGAACGAATCTGCCCGGTCCTGCGCCAGCCTCACAATTGATGTTTGAGTTCATTGTTGCTGTCACTGTATCAATCCGTCTTATCAGGAGTCTTTCTCTTTTTCACTGACCCTTCACTTTTCCAAGCATAGTGTCCTTCTCCAGGGTCTCTCCTGATAATATGCCCAAAATATGTGAGACAGAGTCTCAGTATCCTCATTTCTAAGAAGCATCCTGGCTGTACTTCTTCCAAGAGAGATTAATTTTTTACCAAGCCGTGGAACTTCCAATGTTCTTCTCCAACACTATAATTCAGATACATCCTTTCTTTTCTGGTCTTTCTTATTTATTGTCCAACTTTCACATGCATATAAGGTGATTGCAAATATCATAACTTCAGTCAGACTTGCCTTAGTTCTCAATCTGATATCTTTGGGTATTTTTGTTTTTGTTATTTTTTAACACTTTAAAGATATCTTTTGCAGCAAATTTGTCTAATGTAATCCATCATTTGATTCCTTGATAGCTGGTTCCTTATGTGTTGACTGTGGTGGTGGTGGTTATGTGCCGTGGAGTCCGTTCAGAATCATAGTGAACCTGTACAGGGTTTCTGAGGCTGTAAATCTTCACAGGAGCAGAAAGCCTCATCTTTCTCCCATGGAACAGCTGGTAGTTTCAAACTGCTGACCTCAAGGTTTGCAGCCCAATTCGTAATCACTTCCCTAGTAGACTAAAGTAAAATGAAGTCTTGACATCTTCAATCTTTCCTCCATTAATCATAATACTTTCTACTGGTCCAGTTGTGAGGATTTTCATTCTTTTTACATTGAGGTACAATCCATACTGGCTTTGATCTTTGATCTTCAACAGTATTTTAAGTCCTCTTCTCTTCCAGCAAGCAAGATTGTATCATCTGCATATCGCAGCTTATTAGTAAGTCTTCCTCCAATCCTGATGCCACATTCTTCTTCATAAAAGCCAGCTTCCCTGATTTTAAGATATTCAATACTTCTTTTTTTTCAAACAACTGCTTCTTGATCCATATATAGGTTCCTTATGGGCACAATTATGTCTTCTGGACTACCCATTCTTTGCAATATTATCCATAGTTTGTCATGATCCACAAAGCTGACTATTTGCATGGTCAATATAGCACAAGTAAACATCTTTCTGGTATCCTCTGCTTTCAGACAAGATGCATGTGATCTCAGCAACGATATCCCATTCCAAATCCTAGTCTGAATACGACTTAAATTTCTGACTGTCCCCTGTTGATGTACTGTTGCAACCATTTTTGAATTATATTCAGTAAAATTTTACTTGGATGTTATACTAACGATATTGTTCAATGATTTCCACATTCTGTTGGGTCACCACTCTTTATAATTGGCACAAATATGAATCTCATCCAATAGGTTGGCAAGGTAATTGTCTTCCGAATTTCTTGACATAGATGAGTGAGCGTTTCAAGTGCTACATCCATTTATCAAAAGATTTCAATGTGCATTCATCATCACTTCCTAGAGCCTTGTTTTTTCGTCAATGCCTTCAGTGCAGCTTGGATTTCTTCTTTCAATACCATTTGCTCTTGATCGTATGTTACCTCTTGAAATATTTGAACATGGATCATTTCTTTTTCGTACAGTGACTCTGTGTATTCCTTCTATCTTCTCTTGATCATTTCTACATCATTCAATATTTTTCCCACAGAATCCTTCAATATTTCAAGTTGAAATTTGAATTTTTTTCTTCAGTTCTTTCAATTTGAGAAATGCTTGGCTTGTTCTTCCCTTTTGGTTTTCTAACTCCAGGTCTTTGCACATTTCATTATGATATTTTACTTCACCTTCTCAAGCTGCCCTTTGAAAATTTCTGTTCAATTCTTTTACTTACTCATCTCTTCTAGCCGCTCTTGCTTTTCTACACTCAAAAGCAAGTTTCAGAGTCTTGTCTGACATCCATTTTTGTCTTTTATTTCTTTCCTGTCTTTTTAATGAACTTTGCTTTCTTCCTGTAGGATGTTCTTGGTGTCATCCACAGCTTTTCTAGTCTTTGGTTATTAGTGTCTAATGCATCAAATCTATTCTTGAGATGGTCTCTAAATTCAGGTCATATATATTTGAATTCATATTTTAGCTTTTGTGGTCTTGTTTTAATATTCTTGAGTTTGAACCTGAACTTTTTGTTATTGTTAAGTGCCATCAAGTTGGTATCGACTCTTACCAACTCTGCATAGGGTTTCTGAGGAGCAACTGACTGGTGGGTTAAAATCTTGTGGTTCAAACTGACCTTCTGGTCCAGTGCATTAGCCTGTAACACCACACCTGGACTCCTAAACTTACATATGAGCAATTGATTGTCTGTTCAACAGTCTGCTTCTGTCCTTGTTTTTGCTGTTTATATCGAGCTTCTCTTCTTCTCTCCTCACAGATGTATTCAATTTGATTCCTGTATATTCCACTTAGTGAAGTTCATGTGTGTGGTTAGTTGCCTTTTTTTTTTTTTTTTAATGTAATTGCTATGAATAAATCACTAGTCTTAAAACTTCTATCTTGTGATCTATAGCATTGTTTCTATCACCAAGAATATATTTATCAATTTCAGATGCTTCCTCGTTACTTCCAACTTTCTCATTTCAAACAGCAGTAATTATTAATGCATGTTG
>NW_006408550.1:11604190-11607262 GCF_000296735.1 Chrysochloris asiatica
CAATCTTTTCTCCATTGATAAACCTTATACAGGGTTGCTATAAGTTGGAACTGACTCTACTCTACAGCAGTTAACAATAGCAACAAGGACCCTTAAGTGAAAAATGAGGGCAATAATACTCCTCAGGCCTCAAGGTCATTCTGATTACTGAATGACTTAATGTGAGTACAGTGTTTACAATAACTTAGGGTAAAGGGAACTTGGTCTGGAGAAGCATCCAACCAAATGAAAATGGTACAACTCAAGTTCACCATAAATAAGGGAGAATCTCCTTTTATAAAGTACCAGCTTATTTTATATCAGTATCTTGTTTGTTTTAAGTGTTGCTCTGGTTGATAGCTCTACCATTCAATATCCTAACAGTTTCTAATAACACTACTAATAAGTAGATTCAGTAGACTCTAATAACAACAATGATGAAGATGCCACATGACCAGGTGACATTTTGTTCTGTTGTATATAGGTTGCCATGATCAAGAGATGACTTAGTGGCAAGTAACAACAACAATAACCATACTGGTTAACAGTTGTCAGGTTCCATCTCTGGGTGGGCACCAAACTAGTACTTTATCCAACTTTTCTCATTTAATAACAATGAAAACCTTATAAGATGAATCAGGTTTATTTTTTTAAAAAATGCATTTCCATCAAATGAAATGACTTGTCTGGGATCAAACAGCTAGTTATGGTAAAGCTTGTTTTGAAACCAGTCTTGCTTTAAACCTATTCATGTCAAAACCATGTTTTAAGAGTTTGTAATGTAGTAAAAAGAGTCCTGGTTTGGCACAGTGGTGAATGCACTTGAATGCTAACCAAAAGATTGGCAGTTCTAACTCAACAGCCACTCTGTAGAAGAAAGATATAGTAATCTACTTCTGTAAAGCTTGCAGACTTGAAACCCTATCAGGCAGTTCTAGTCTGTCTCACTGGTTTGCTATGAGCTGGAACCTACTCAACTGCAGTGGAGTTGGGTTTTTGGTTGTAATATGAAATAAAGTCCTTGTTGGGTCATTGGTGAACCACTCAACTTCTAACCAAAATATTGGTGGTTCAAGCGCACTAGTTACTCTATGACAAACACCTGTCGCTATCTACTTCCATTAAGATTATAGTCTTAGCATCCCTACAAGTTAGCTCTACTCTGTCTTATAGGGTTGCTGGAAGTCAGAATCAACTCAATGGCAGTGGATAAGGTAATCAATATCTAATTAAAAATAACATAGTTCTGGTTTGGGACTTACCTAAGACCTCTGAAGACATTCCAAGTTAATTGATGGAGACAGAAAGATCCAAAAACTAACCTATCACATTCTGAAGTTCATGCCTCTTCCACTTTCTACATTAATACTTTGGGTTCCAAAAAAAATCACATGTCTGGGAGATTAAAATCTACAGAACTTGAAGCAAGACATTTCAAGAAGAGCTTCAGTAAATACATTGTATAAAGTACAATATCTCCTTAATTAAAGATGACTCACTCATCAACTAGTAACCTAGAAACTAAAACATTATTGTAACTACAAAGCTATTCTATGTTCTGTTTCTTTGGGTGATTTCTCTGTCATTGATAAAGGTAATAATCTCAGACAATAACATACAAAAAAAACCCTAAAAAACTTGAAGGAGCATGAATGAATGGTACCTCTGAGGAAAGCCCAGGCTTCTAGCTACAATTCAACATTGGTGGGTGTAATCCAGCATACAGGATTAACATCTCCAGAGATCTGCCCTAGGTCAGTTCATCTCTCTGTGAGGCCTTATCCTCTAGACGAAAATAAAAACAGTGAACTCTCTTAAATGTGCCCTATGGTCTGATTAAAGATTGAAAAGGGCTCTAAAAATCCACAGCACTCCCAGGGAAAAATGCTAAATATTATTATCATTATTACACCAAATGCCATAATGTGGTCTCCTCAGATTCCCTTTTTATGTAGATTCCATCAAACTCTGACTTTTGACTTTTCCCCTCTCTGACCAAATCTCCAATGAGAAAGCAAAGGGAAATGTTGAGGCAATTAGTGGGAAATGGGAGCAATTAATTCTTTTTTTTAGTAGAGACCTGGCCTCTGTGAACTAGTTTAACCAAAAATAATCAATGACCTTTCTCTGACCAAACTGAAGCAAATCTACTTGATATTTGTCACTAGTTATCCATCTAATGCTCCAACATTAATGAGTCTCTCCACTTTGCACTTTTCTCTTATGAAATAGAATCATCTGTTCTGGATCCCTTGTTACCTGGCCAACTGATATTTTTTGCAAACCTAATACAGTCAAATGACCCTAGAGCCATTTTTAGAATAGCAGTGGTTCCTGATTTTCCCCAGTCTTTTACCCCTGAGCTGTTTCCCCTTCTCAGCTGTAAAGACAGGATCTTGTTCAAAATAAATGAAACAGGAAAACAAAGATAAAATTTAAATTTAAAAGCTCCCAAGTAAAGATTGAATACTCAATCTACCTAGGTCTAAATACCATAAATACCAAGACCCAAGTCTCCACCTCATCACTAAATCACTGATGACCTTGAGAAAGTTACTTAACCTTAAATAACCTCTGTTTTCTTCTAAACAATGAAGACACAAGCAACACTTGCCTCAAAGGTATTTTCAGGCTCAAATAATATAACATATTTAAAGCCTTTACTACATAATGGGAGACAAATTAATGTCAACTATTATTACCTGTTTCATAGACTATGGTATGATATGTTAAATGTCATCTAAAACAGCAATGGGATCAAATGTAGCAACAATGGTGAGGTTGGCACAGGACCTGACACTGTTTCGTTCTGTTGTGCATGTTGTTGTTGTTATGTGCCATTGAGTCGGTTCCAACCCATAGCGACCCTGTACAGGGTTTCCGAGGCAATAAATCTTTACAGGAGCAGAAAGCCTCATCTTTCTCCTGCGGAGCAGCAGGTAGTTTCAAACTGCTGACCTTGAGGTTCACAGCCCGATTCGTAACCAGTATGCTACCAGATTATGTATGATTGTAGACGTTTCTCTATTACCTTTAGCAAAACTTTACTCGCTTGAGATATCAAAGAGATTGTCCGATGATTTCCGCATTCCG
>NW_006408550.1:11619442-11633068 GCF_000296735.1 Chrysochloris asiatica
TTCATGCCTAGGATATCAATATTTATGTCTTCCATTTCATTTCTGACACCTTCCAGTTTTTCTAGATTTATCCTTTGTACATTCCATGTTCTGATTAATAATAGATGTTTGCAGCTGCTTCTTCTCATTTTGAGTTATGCACCCTAGCAAATGAAGGTCCCAAAAGCTTTGCTCCATTCACTTCATGTTCTACTTTGAGAAGGCAATTCTTCCACTATCTTATCTATAGTGCCTTCCATCCTAAAGGGCTCATCTTCCAACTCTGTATCTGACAATTCATTGGGTTTTCATCTTCTGGTACTGTATCTGCTATTCACAAGATGTTCAGTGGCTAACTAGTCTTCCTCAAGATTCTTCCTAGTCTGTCTTAGTTGGGAAGTGCTGCTGAAATCTGACCACAATGGGTTATCTTGCTGTATTTAAAATACCAGTAACATCGCTTCCAGGATCACAGCAGCATGCATGTCAGCACATTACAACAACTGACAGATTATAAATTGTTGTTGTTGTTAAGTGCCATCAACTTAATTGTGATTCATAGAGACCCCATATAGGGTTTCTGAGGAGTGACATGGGTTTGAACTAGTGACCTGGTGGTTAGCATCTCCGTGGTTTTCCTACGCATCACACCTTGACCCCTGTGAAAAACTAGGCCTGTGAATATTTTATGGATAGCAGCATAACGTCACTTAATATAGTACAGGAAGACAAGCCCCTCAGATTGGAATGTACTCAAAATATGATTAAAGAAGAGATGCCTCCTTAAGTTAGAGTCAGTCTTCATAATAAAGATGGAGTAAAACTTTCAGGAACACCATTTGATGATGTGGCGTGTTCAATATGAGAAGAAGCTACAAACAGTCATTAATTCTCAGAATATAGAATTGTAAAGAATGAATTAAGGAAACTTGAAGGCTATCAGCAATTAAATGGAATACTTGAAGGTTAATATTCTAGGCATTGTTGTTAAGTACCATTGAGTCATTTCCCACTCACAGCAACCCTATGTAAGTCTGACAAACAACTGATGGTTTTAAACTGCCCACCTGTGGTTAACAGTCCAGCGCATATCTTACAGAGCCACACCAGGACTCCATTCTGGGCTTTACTAACTTGAAATTGACTGGTATGAGCCATGTAGAATCAGACAACCATTTAGTCTACCATTTTAGGAATGACAAATTGAAGAGGAATGGTATAACATTCATCTTCAAGAAGAACATTTCAAGATCTCTCATGAAACACAATGCTATCTGTCATTGACAGGATAATATCCACACCCCTACGAGGAAGATGAGTTAAACTACTATTATTTAAATTTACACATCCATTAATGCCAATGATGAAGCATTGCATTCTAAAATTGATTAAATTACACTCAAGCTGAAAGTTGGAAACAAAGAGGGATGGGTAGTTGGGAAATAGGGCCTTGGCAATAGAAACAATGATAGAGATCACACACAATTTTGCAAGAATAATAACTTACTCATTGCAAATACTGTTTTTAAAAAACATAAGTAGTGACTATAAACATAGATCTCACCAGATGAAATACAAAAGAATCAAATTGACTACATCTGAGGAAAGAAAAAATGAAGAAGCTCAATATCATTAACCAAAACAAGACCAGAGGTCGACTATGGAACAGACTATCAATTGTTCATATGCAAGTTCAGCAAAGCTAAAGAAAATTAAAACAAGTACACAAGACCCCAAATATGACCTTGAATAAATCCCACCTGAATTTAGAGACAGTCTCATTAACAGAGATGAAATATTGAACACTAATGACGGAAGACCAGAGAATTTGTGGGATGTTATAAAAAAATGTCATATATGAAGAAGGCAAAAGCTCATTAAAAATACAGGAAAGAAAGAAAACACAAAAATGAATGTTAGTAGGGACTCTGAAATTGACTCTCAATGTAGAGATGCTAAAGCAAAAAGAAGTAAAATAACTAAATAGACGATGTCACTGAGAAGACAAAGTTAAGTATTGTAGTTAATGTGCAAAGACCTGGAATTAGAAAACCAAAAAGGAATAACATTCTTTGCCTTTCTCAAACTGAAAGAACTGAAAAAGAAATTTATGCCTTGACTTGAATTTTTTTCTTCAATATTTTGCCCAAACAATACTGAACAATTGTTTTGGCAAAATATTGAATGAAACAGGAAAAATCAAAACAAGATGGGAGAAAGAAGCAGTCATTGTTTCAAGAAGAAATGGCTTACATTCAATCATTTCAGGAGGCAGCATATGACCAAGACCTAATGTATTTAAGGAAGAAGTCCATGCTGCATTAAATTCATTGGCAAAAACCAAGAGTCCAGGAATTGATGGAATACCAAATGAGATGTTTTAACAAATGGATGCACTGCAGGAAGTGTTCACATATCTATGCAAAGAAATTTGGAAGACAGCTACTTAGCCAGTTGTCTGGAAGAGATCAGTATACATACCTATAGCGCTGTAGGATAAGCACTGACCCAAGGGTCAATTTGAACCACAAGGTCAGTGGTTCAAACTCATCAGCTGCTCCTCAGAAACCGTATACAGGGTCACTATGGGTCAGAATCAACTCAAAGGCATTTGACAACAACATTTCCAAAGAAAGGTGATCAAAAATAATGCAAAAATTTTTCAAACCATATCATATGCAAGTAAAATTATGCTGAAGATAATTCAAAACTAGTTGCAGGGAACTGCCTAAATTCAATCACATTCAGAAGAGGACAATAACTTTTGTGTTATATCAATGCTGATGTCACATGACTGAAAGCAGAAAATAGTAGAAAGATGCTTACCTGTGTTTCTCTAACTACACAAAGGCATTCAACTACGTGGATTATAACAAATTAGGGACAAAATTGCAGAATGTGGGGATTCTAGAACACCTACTTATGCTCAAGTGGAACCTGTACAAAGACCAAGAGGTAATCACTCAAACAGAATAGGGGGAAGCTGTGTGCTTTAATATAAAGAAAGATTTGTGTCAGGGTTGTATACTTTTACCATACCCTTTCATTCTGTATGCTGGACAAATGAACCAAAAAGATGGACTATACGGATGTTGGCTACATAAAATGGGGCTGCTACAAGGGCAAGAAGTGACTGGCTTAAAAGCTTTCAAGAGGGAGCGTAGATCCAGAGGGTGCAGAAGAAAATAGAATCTCCACTGAGTAGTATCCAGTCTGTCTGGGCGGGGCTGATGAAAGGAGATGGGGATAGGTCTCTTATGGTACAATAGTGAATACTTGTTATCAGGACTGACTGTGAGGGTTGGAAATGTAAAGGTAGACATTTTGTAACAAAAGGAGGGGAGTGATTGACTTTGCAGTCCAGGAGCAGAGGTCCCTGGGACCATCAAGGGAGAATAGCGGAGGGCAGGACCCTACCCAGAGACACAGTGATGCCAGAGATGGAGGCAAAGATGATGACATGGAGAAATGAAGCAGTTGGGGACTCTAGACCCAGAGAGGGAGAGGAGCTGTGTGCTGATGACCACGGGAGGGAGGTCAGGCTTGCAGGGTATACCCTTTAACCAAAGGCATACCTCCATGTTGAAGATGCATGGAGGGGATTGTAAGCATTGCAATGAAATGATATATGATAGGATGAATGTAAAGCTAATGTTCTCCCATGTAAACTATCACACAATTCACAATAAAACATTAAAAAAAAAAAGATGGACTATATGAAGACAAAGGAGCTCTGGTAGCGTAGTGGTTACGAATAGGACTGCTAACCTCAAGGTCGGCAGTTCAAAACTACCAGCTCTTCTGCAGGAGAAAGATGAGGCTTTCTGCTCCCATAAAGATTTGCAGCCTTAGAAACTCTGTGCAGGGTCGCTATGAGTCGGAACCGACTCCACGGTACTTAACAACAACAACAATATGAAGAAGAGTGCAGTATTAGAATTGGAGACTCACTAACCACCTGCAGTATGCATATAACACAACCTTGCTTGCTGAAAGCAGAGTATTTGAAGTACTTACTGATGAAGATCAAAAACTATAGCCTTCAGAAAGGATTGCACTACAACACAAAGAAAACAAAAACCCTCACAACTGGACCAATCAGCAACACCATGGTAAACAGATAATATTTAAACTGTCAAGGATTTCATTGTACTAGGATCTACAATCAATTTCTATGGAAGTAGCAGTAAAAAAAGAAAAAAAAAACTCAAATGACATGTTGCACTGGGTAAATCTGCTGCAAAATACCTCTTCAAAGTGTTAACACAACAACAAAGATTTCACCTTCAGGACTAAAATGTGCATGACCCAAACCATCCGGTTTTCAATTGCTTCATATGCATGTGAAAGCCGGTTAATGAATACAGAAGACAGGAACTGAATTAATACCTTTGAATTGTGCTATTTGCAAAGAATGTTGAAATGCCATGGGCAACCAGAAAAATGTACAAGTCTGTCTCCTTAGAAGCAAGGGTGACAAGACTTCATCTTACATATTTTGGGCATGTTATCATGTGGGACCAATCCCTGGAGAAGGACATCATGTTAGTATATTAGAGGGCCAACAAAAAATGAGAATGTCCTTCAATGAAATGCATGGGACACAGTGGTTTCACCAAGGCAGTCGGCCATAGCAATGGCCATGAGGATGATGCAGGATGGGAGAGTGTTTTGTTCTGATGCACTCATGGTCACGATTGAGTAGGAACCAATGCAATGCCACCTAACAATAACGGCACTGCAGCATTATGTTTGGAGCAATTTTAAACAATTAAATCATAAAAAATAAATAAATAAAGCATGAAAGTACAAAAACAGTGATGCTCACCAGAACACAAAAAGATCAGTTGTTTACAGTATGAGTGTTGAAGCAAAGTCAAAGCATTGCCTTGTTGGACTTCAGCTGGAAATACGCATTTCAGGTCTCTGTAATGTTTTGCTGTTTTGTGCAGATCTGCGAATTATCATGAAACCAGGACAAGCATTGATTTTGGGGGGTTACAAATAAGTTGATCACACCCTACATAGGGTTTCCAAGGAGAGGCTAGTGTGCTTGAACCACCAACTTTGCAGCTCAAGAAGCCTTTAGAGTCCAATGCATTAACCCACAATGCCACACCAGATTTCTACAATTAGAGTTCCGAATGAGTATAGGAAACATTTAGTAGATTAATAAAAAAGATACTGTCTGCAATAAAAACAACAGATGTTTTGAAAAACTGAGAGCAGAGCAATAGTAAAGAAGGTTAAATATCCTTACAGAAAAAATATTTTGATAGTAGATATTATTCTGATAGACAAAGAGTAAATCATCCATCTTTTGAAATTTGCCTTGGATGGGTAATATATAAAGGACATTAGCTATAAAGAGGAAAAGTAACTCATGAAAGGGAAACATTTGAAAGTGTGGTTAAAAATCAGATGCTTCTTAACCGTGATTAATGAAAGAAAAGCCTAGAATTTTACCAGAACCTAAGATCTGACGGTGAAAATGGTGTTGACATTGCAGGCCTCAGATTGTTCAGTTGTTCAGTCCCATTTGAATCTACACAAGGTCAAAGGGAGTGGAGAGGTTAAACTTCTTAACATCTGAGGAATTCCCTGAAGCCACCAGCAGAGATAATTATCTGTAGACAGGTGTGGCACTATAAGGTAAGCACTCGATTTGCTAGCAGTGAATTTTCCTTTTTGTTTAAGCTGTTGTTAAGTGCTATTATTCAGTTGTGACTCAAGGTGATCCTGGTTAGGGTTTCTGAGGAGTGGCTGATGAGTTTGGACCAACCCTGCAGTTCAAACCAACCTTAGGGTCAAGTGCTTATCTTACAGTGCCTCACCAGGATTGATAAAGAATTTTAGAGGGCAAGAGAAGCTGCTTGCAAGAATGCACATCAGCAAAGGAAAAAATACAAACAAGCAAAAGGATTCACTAATATACCTGATTAAACATATAGAAATGCTAGGCTCACATTCCTACTTGTATGAAAATACATCTAAAGCAAACTGAATGGCTTTCAGAATTTCTTTTCTTCGTGAGCACAGGAATTTCTGCTCTGGAAACATGTTTGTGGAAGGAAGAATTTAAAAGAGGAAGGAAGGAAGAGCTAGAAGGAGTCTCGGGCTCAGAAAAAGTAGCTAGAAAGTGAACCACAATGTGCTCCAGAGAAGCTGCCTCAGAGTTTGTCATGAAAAGCAAGTACTCTCTTACAGAAAGGAGCTCTAGTAGCATAGTGGGTTACGAGCTGAGCTGCTAATTGCATAGTCAGCAGTTCAAATCTACCAGCCACACTTGAGGAGAGAAATGAGGCTTTTTGTTCCTGTAAAGATTGTTGCCTCAGAAATCCTATACCGGGTCACTATGAGTCAGAACCGTCTCTGCAACACACAACCACCACCACCACCACCTCTTTCAATTTCTTTGACTCAATCCCTTCCTAGTGCTTTCCTAGATCTATTCCTACTCTTTCCTAGTTCAATTTTTGAATTGTCTTCTATTCTTTCAAATCTCAAGAGATTTTAAAAAATAATAAAAACAGCAAACAAATTGGTTTTTAAGATATTAGGAAGTCTCTTGCTTCCTAAAAGCAAATTAAAAAACCCAGACAAAAGGCTTATACTCATTGACAAATACATCCTTAAATTTGTTCACCTGAATAGATAGTTTCCATACCCTATCTGTTTCACCCTTCCAATAAAGGAGACCTCTTAAATTTTCCTAATGCATAACATACATTTTGAGTCCTGGTGTGGAGCTTTAGGGTAAAGCACAGGAAGGAAAGTTCAGTTGAACCAAAAGGTCAGCAGTTTGAACCCACCAGCCACTCCTCAGGGTGGTTCAAAAAGTTCACGGAGAAAGAAAATGAAAAGATCCGGAAATTTTTCAAGAAATATTTGAAAACCCCTCATGTATCTATTCATATAAACATTTATAATACCACATTATGACTATAGTATTTATTTTATATGTAATTATACATGCTCTGGTAGCGTAGTGGTTACAAGTCAAGCTGCCAACCTCAAGGTTAGCAGTTCGAAACTAACAGTGGTTCCGCAGGAGAAAGATGAGGCGTCACACTCCAGTAAAGATTTACTGCCTTGGAAACCCTGTGCAGGGTCACTATGAGTCAGAACCAACTCCACAGTATTTTTTTTTTCCTTTTTACTGTAAGAATTAATTACATTTATCTGCCTGTAGACTCTGCCATGTCTAATTGATTTCAGATAGTTTTATTTTTATATCGTTTCATAAAAATTGAATGATTGCATTTCACATTTACACTATGCATATTATTTTATCAATACCCATCATTATTCAATTTAAATCTTATTCCATTCATTTATTTGAGACCACTGTATTAGAATATTACATTTTCTTTTTGTTTCCATCGCCCCATTTCTCCTTTCAGACTACTCAATCCTTAATTTTTCAAAATTATTTTCCACTTCCATTGCGGTAATTACAATTCCATAAATTCAACTTATACTAAAATGATTAGAACTTATAACAAACCACTGTTTCACAATCATTGAAATTCAGCTTACTCTTAAAAAAAACGTTTTTCAGCTTGTTTCATTTTTGATGTCAACTCTAAGTTTCAGTTCAACAAAATGTAGTCAGACATTGAACTATTTCACTTCTTTTGAATAAACCCAAATAATTAAAAGATCAAAATAAAACTGTATGAGCATTATATGCATTCCATTTGTTTTATAGCTAAAATTGTTTCTCAAAATATAAATCATACCATTTTGCCTATTTAAAGTAGATTCTACTAAAAATCAAAAAGCTTTAGTATTAATTCAAAAATGACTCTGAGGTACATAACTGCACTCAGATTCCACTACATGAGAGAAGAAGCAGAATTGTCTAAATAATCCTAATAAAACATTCCACATTCTATTCACTTTGCACTGTTGGCACACCCTTTAAATGGGAAAGAATTGTGAAGATTATTTTAAAGTCTTGTAATTTTAAGTCCAGTTCCTAGTAAATAAGTTACTCATAAGCTACTTGAAATGTATTAAAGATTAACTCAGGTTTATTTGTTTCTGAAAATGTCTATCTTCAATGAAACATTCTGAGACAATATTAGAAGTATGGACTTACATGTTTATATAAAGAGATACATACAAAACATACAACACGCATGTGTGTGTACGCAGGTAGTAGGTAGGCAGAGAGAGTGATTGAGAGAGGAATCTTCAAGTGCCTACTACAACTCTTTCAATTATTACAACTGAAAACTACTGCTTTTAAAAGCTGTTCCTTTGAGTTACTTGATAGCCCCTTGACAAACTGCTTAAATTGAAATGTTCAAAAAAGAAAAATAATTAATATCTAACCCTCAAAAAAAGTATATGCTAATATACTACTGTCTATTGCTATTTCTGCAGAACTCCTATTTCCCTTACATTTAAAACCCCATAAAAGGGATCTTGCCACTCTATAAACAGAAATTTTAAAAGTTACTCATGAAATAGTATATAAAATACAATAAAATGTTAAATCATACTTCAATGTAGTAAATATCTGAGCATATTAAACTGGAAGAAGAAATTGCTTTGGTTATTCATGAACTAAAACAGTGATTTCTACATCGTGATTAAAATAAGACATTAGTAGAATTTCAGTTATATTTTATCCAAATTATAGGAAATCATAGCTTGACTACTCTGGTAACCTGATACCTCATTATACTGCAAGATGAAACCAAAATTATAAGCAAAGCCACACGTAGCAAAGTACAACAGATATTGATTAGACTTGTCTCCCTAAGTTGTTTAAAATACAGAAAATTAACCTGCCAGTTTAGTTACCTACCGGCAATGATTGGATTCTATCAGTTTTATCACCTCTACAAAACAGCACCAATTTATAATCTCTGTTCCCATAACATAAGCACCATGCCAAAACAGACGACTAAAGTAAAGGATCCGATCATGAAGGATGAATCGTTTGGCTGGTTGGAATTCACTTAGTTGAGGAAAGAGAAAAGAGAAGTAGCTCATTAGGGCATTTCCTGAACCCTGGTTGGAATTTCAGTTAAGGAAGAAGAAATGACACAGCAGTTTCAAGTAAGGGAACTTCCTTTCTTTATCTGAAATATGCTACTAATCTGAGAAACAGCACTCCGACAAAACTACTCCACAGTGCCATGGCCACAGTAAAACCTCTTCATTCCATTAGTGCCCCGTAATCAACATTTTTTCCCATAGTATACACCAGCAATTCATGATTGTTATCAAAATGGACTAAGATCTCACATTTATTGCAACATGCTGTGCTTAACATTTGACTTCTTCAACAAATTGACCTTCACTGCTTGTCAGTTTTAAAGAATTGTAGATTTGGTTAAAGTATTAACAGATTTTGAGATTTTGCTTAAGTCCATCAAATTTCCCTAGTTTTTATTGTCTAATTTTCCTTACATATTATGTCATTCTCGAGAGACAACAGGATAATTTTGACTTTGTTCAAGAGTATTTTATCTTTTCAATCATATGGAAGATAATCTTATGATACTTCTTATTTTTATTAGTATGATTTTTGTATCCTGATTTGATTTATAGTTTTAAGATTACTGGTTGCTCAATGCCTTTATAACTGAAATTTCCAAAGAAGTTTCATCTCATGAGTTCATTATTTGCAGGAATTTTTCATCCAAAGATAGAGTATTGTTCATACCAACATTAACAAAGAAGTTCACAAAAACAGAAAACAACAAATTCCGATGAGGATGTGAAGAGTCTGGGACCTTCCTACATTGCTGGTGGGACTGCAAAATGGTTCAACCACTCTGGAGAACAATATAACGATTCCTTAGAAAGTTGGAACTAGAAATACCATACGACCCAACAATCCCTCTACTTGGTATACCTCAATAAGAAATATGAGCCAGAGCATGAGTACATCTATGCATACCAATGTTTATTGCAGCACTAGTTACAATAGCAGAAAGATGGAAATAGCCTAAGTGCCCCAAAATGGAAGAATTGATAAAGAAACTTAGGTACATACTCACAATGGACTACTATGCAACACTGCAGAATAATGAAGATTCTTCAAAGCACCTCATAACTTGGAGGAATGTGGAGGACATTAGCTGAGTGAAAGCAATCAATCACAAAAGGACAAATATTATATGAGACAATTATTTTAAAACTTATGAAAATGTGTCCAGACTAAAAGAAACATTATTTGATGATTACCAGGGATATCATACAGATGGTAGATACAAGTCATTTAGGGTGATGAGGAAGCCAATATACAAGAAGAAGGTGGGTGGCAGAAAAATATTAATGATAGGGGAAGATGCAGGGAGGTATGCATAGGCTAAAGGGAAAAGATAAAAATAGTGACATATACACAACCTTGAAACAACAGTGTTCTGTGTATAGATGCATGGATTGAGACATAGGCTGAATGGGTAAGGGAGGAGGAGTAGGATATAAATATATTTATATAGCCCACAAATTATGAGTTTTAGGGTTGGGAGGGGAGGGAGAGTAGTTCACTGGCTAGAGAGTAGACACATATTAACTTGGATGGTAAGAGGGCAATACTCAAGAAGAGGAGGCTGGCAGAAGAATGATAAAGACAGGTGAAGGCACAGGGAGATAAACAAGGACTAAAGGGAATAGAGACAAATAGTGCTATATATACAACCTTGGAACAATAATGTTCTGTGGATAGATATATGACAGAGACACATGCTGAATAGGTATTGGAGGAAGAGAAAAAAAAAAAAAAATATATATATATATATATATATTTATATTGGCACAGCTATACATGAGTTTGAAAGAGGATATAGGTACATGAGTAGTTACCTTTCCTGAAAACACACTATAAATGTGGTGGAGCATACAATGAGCAGAAAGATGAAAACTTCTTAGACATTATCAAACATCTTAAGGCAATGAGTAAACTAGCTGAGCCTGGGCGCTTAGGACCATAGTCTCAGAGGACATCATGGTCAATTGGAATAACATAGTCCACAAAGACAATGTTCTACATCCCACTTTCGTAAGTAGCATCTGGGAAATTAAAAGTTCATGAGCAGCTGTGTAAGATGCAGCTATTGGTCTCTCCATGTGCAGGAGAAAGAAGAGTGATAAGAATTGAAGATGCTTGGAATCAATTAGTCCAACAGACTAATGGAACATATGAATATCAGTTTCCATGACTCTGAGAACAGGAGAACTAATGGCTACCACTACCAACTGCTCTGAGAGGGATTAGAAGGTCCTGGGTAGAGAAGTAAAATATGTGGGACAAAACTCAAAATTATTTAAAAACTTTAAAAAGACAGGGCTTACTGATCAGAATGAGACTGAAGGAACTTGAGACTATGGCCCTCAACTACTCTTCAGGTCTGGAAAGGAACTTACCCTTGTCGCCCAACTTTCAGTCAAGATAGGTGTTCAGGGGGAACAACAACACTAGTAATATATGCTCACTATGAATGATGGAAGTCAGTCATTCATAAACCAAGGGGTAACATGTACTTAAGGACAAAGGTGAGACGTGATGGGAAGGTGGGTGGAATGGAAATAGAAGCCACAGGGAGGAAGCGGGAGAACTGCTGTCTCATGGAAGGGAGTCCTGGTGTGGCGGTGTGGGCTAATGCCTCAGACAGCAAAGTCGCTTGAACTGCAAGGTCGGTGGTTCAAGCTCACCAGCTGCTCCTTGGAAACCCTTTATAGGGTCGCTATAGGTTGGAATCAACTCAATGGCACTTAACAGCAACAACATGGAGGGGACTGAGATGAAACAAAGTGTACTATTTGTTTAATGTAAAACTGATGATCTTGTCTGCAAACCTTCACGCATTTCACAATGAAAAGTTAAAAAAAAAAAAAAAAGCTACAACATTGTTCCCACACTTACATTATGTTTTTGAAAATCAGCATTCACTCTATAAATCATACAATTTTATTATTATATATATATATGGACTCTCGGTATGATGAGTGTGAACCACAAAGTTAGTGGTTCAAACCCACCAGCTGCTCCTTGGAAACCCTGTACAGAGTCACTATGAGTCAGAACCCACTGCACTGAACAACAACATATATATATGTGTGTGTGTATGTATGTGTGTGTGTGTGTGTGTATAGTGTTTCTGTTGATAGTTACAGTCCAGCCCATTCGAGTTATAGTGACAGTACACATAAAAGAAGGAGCACTGCCTACTTCTAAGTCATCCCCACAATGGTTGTTATGTTTCAGCCAATTTGTTACTGCCCCTATGTCACTACATCTCCTTGGGAGTCTTTTACTTTTTGTTGACCTTCCTACTTTACCAAGCATGTTGTCCTTCCTGACGACATGTTCAAAGTACAAGAGATAAAGTCTTACCACCCTTGCTTCTAAGGAGCATTCGGGGAATACTTCTTTCATGACAGATTTATTTGTTATTCTGGCAGTCCATGTTACTTTCAATATTCTTTGCCAACACCATATTTCAAATGCATCGATTACTCAACGGCCTTCCTTATTCATTGCCCAATTTTCACATGTATGAGGTGATTTGGATAATATTTGAATAACAGTGGTATTAACTGGTCTTCCCTATAGGAGCATGGATATTATCTTATCACAGACAGCATTGTATCTTATGAATTATCTGGATATTTTTCATTCCCAGCATAGTAAATCATGTCATTGTCAGATTCAAAATGGCCAACACCAGTCCATTTCAGCTCATTAATGCCTAAGATATCAATGTTTATGCTAAATGTTAAATTTCATTTTTGAAATTTTCCAATTTTCCTACATTAATACTTCATAAATTCCAAGTTCCAATAATTAATGGATGTTTATAGCTGTTTCTCTTCATTTTGAGTTGTTCCCCTTCAGCAAATGAAAGTCCCACGGGCTTTACTCCCATGGGCTTTACTCCATTCATGTCATCACGGTCAACTCTACTTTGAGGAGGAAGCTCTTCCCCAGTCTCATTTTGAGTGCCTTCCATCCTGACGGACTAATTTTCTGGCACTATATCTGAGAGTGTTTCTCTGCTATTCATAAGGTTTTCAGTGACTAAATATTCAGAAGTAGTTCGTCTCTCCTTCTTCCTAGTCTGTCTTTGTCTGGAAGCTCATGTGAAACCTGTCCACCATGGGTGACCCTGCTGGTATTTAAAATACAGGTGGCATAACTTTCAGAATCAAAACAAAACACAGCCACTACAGTACAACAAACTGACAGACAAGTAGTGGCTATTTTTCAAATTTGCACACCAACCACTAAATCCAGTGAGGATGAAATAAAAGAATTCTACCAGCTTCTTTAATCTGAAATAGATCAAACATGTAATCAACATGTGTTGATCATTAGTGGTGATTGTAATGCAAAGATTGGGAGCAACGAGGAAGGATCAGTAGTTGGAAAATATGGCCTTGGTAATAGAAATTATGCTGGAAGAACGCATGATAGAATTCTTCAAAACCAATGGTTTGTCCATTCCAAATACCTTCTTTAGACAGTATAAGATACAATTAGACACATGCAACTCACCAGATGGACTACACAGAAATCACATTGACTACATCTGCAGAAAGAGATGGTGAAAGAGCTCCATATCACTAGCCAAAGCAAAGCCAGGAGCAGATTGTGGAACAGAGCATGAATTGCTCATATGCAAA
>NW_006408550.1:11634047-11635833 GCF_000296735.1 Chrysochloris asiatica
TTTACCTGTGCTTTATTGACTACGCAAAGGCTTTTGATTGTGTGGATTATGACAAACTATGGACAACATTGCAAAGTATTAGTATTCCAGAATACTTAATTGTGCTCACGAGGACTCTGTACCTGGACCAAGAGGTAGTTGTTCGAACAGAACATTGGAATATTGAATGGTTTAAAATTAAGAAAGGTGTGTGATTGGGTTGTATTCTTTCACCATACTTATTCAACCTGTATGCTGAGCAAATAATCTGAGAAATTGGGTTATATGAAGAAAAACGCAGCATCAGGATTGAAGGTAGACTCATTAACAATGTGCAATATGCAGATGATACAATCGCTTGCTGAGAATGAAGAGGACTTAAAATATTTACTGATGAAGATCAAAGATCACAGCCTTCACTATGGATTGTATCTTACTGTAAAGAACAAACATTGTCACCACTGAACCAATGAACAACATTCTTTTCAACAGAGAAAAGATTGAAGTTGTCAAGGACTTCATTATTAATGGATCAACTACCAACATTCATGGAAGCAGCAGTCAAAAAATCAAGTGACATATTGCATTAAGCAATTCTGCTGCACAAGATCTTTTTAAAGTGTTGAAGAGCAAAGATGTCAGCTTGAGGATTAAGGTACGCTTGACCCTAGTCATGGTATTTTTAATAACCTCATATGTATGTGAAAGCTGAGCAGTGAATAAGGAAGATTGTAGAATTGATGCTTTTGAGTTATTGTATTAGAGGAGAATATTGAATGTGTCATGGGCTGTCTGTGTTGGACGAAATACTCCTTGGAGGCCAGGATGGCCAAACTTCATCTCTCATACTTTGGACATATTGTCAAGAGGGACCAGTTGCTGGAGAAAGATATCATATTTGTTAATGTGGAGGTCAGAGAAAAAGAGGCAGACCCCTAGTGAGATGGATTGGCAAAGTGGCAGCATCAATGGGCTCAAGCATGGCAACAACTGTGAGGTTGGCCCAGGACCAGGCAATGTTCGTTTTGTTGTGCATAAGGTCGCTACGAGTCAGTACCGACTCAATGGCGCCTAACAACAACATGAGGTGATTGAAAATGCCATTACTTCAGTCAGACACACCTTAGTTATCAAAGTGACATCTTTAAGAGGTCTTTTGCTACAGATTTACCCAATGCAATATGCCATTTGATTTCTTGACTGTTGCCTCTATGAACATTGATTGTGAACCTAGGCAAAATGAAGTCTTTGACAATTTCAATGCTTTCTTCATTTATCAAGATGCTATTTTTTGTGAGGATTTCTTTACATTGCACTGCAATCCCTACTGAAGTCTGCAGTCTTTGATATTCATCAGTATTTCTAGTCCTCTCTGCTTCCAGAATCCGAGGTTGTGTTAGCTGCATATCACACATTGTTAATGAGTCTTCCTCCAAGTCTGGTTCCATATTCTACTTCCATATAATCTAGTTTCTCAGATTATTTGTTCCACATGCAGATGGAATAAATATGGTGAAAGGATACACCTCTGATGTAGACCTTTCCTGATTCCAAACCTTGTTCTATTCTAACAACTATCTCTTGGTCTATCCTGTACCTGTACCCCTTGGTACAGGTCCCACATTTAAATGTACTATGATTTTCATTATTGGAAATGATATCTATAGTTTGTTATGATCCACACAGTTGAATTGTAACAAACACACATTATGATCCACACTATGCAAAAGTTGAAAGCCTTAGCAGAGTCAATAAAGCACAAATAAACTTCCTGCTGGTATTCTCTGCTTTCAGCCAAATTATACCT
>NW_006408550.1:11636690-11641935 GCF_000296735.1 Chrysochloris asiatica
TCCCTCTTGTTGTATATTTCCTGCCCTGTAACCCATGTTAAGATGTATCTACACTCTAGTCTCTGAATAATTTTCCCTCTTCCCTACTGGTAACCATCATAGACTGTTTCTCTTATTAAGATAATCTTTTCTTGACTTTTTACAATGTTGGTCTCATATAATATATGTCCTTTTGTGATTGACTGATTTCATTTAGTGTAATGGCCTACAGGTTCATCCATGTTGTGAGGTGTTTTTCAGATTCATCATTATTCTTCAACCTTAGTTTACTGAGTGTATGTACCAAAGTTTGCTTAGCCATTCTTCTGTTGATGGGAGTTTAGGTGTCTCCATTTTTTTATGTGTCTCTTGTAGACAGTATATTGAAGCACTCTGTTTTCTTATCTATTCTGTTACTCTCTGTCTCTTGACTGGTGCAATTAATCCATTTGTAGTCAATGTAGTTATCAATAGTATGAATGGACTGCTGTCATTTTGCTTTTGAGTGTATGTGTTTTGTGGACCTGCTGGTTACTTTGTTCCATCTAATTTTTTGTGCTGATTTATGGATTTCCTATTAATTTTCACTTCTGTTGTGTTAATGTTTATGTAATCTTTCTGATTTTCTTCTTATTTATTTTGTTGTGAAGGTATTTACCCTATAATCTATTATTTTTTCCCACTTAAGACAGTCTGTTTTATCTTGAATTGTACTTGACTTCCTCGCCATTTTGCAATTCAGTATCTACATTTTTCCCTCTTTTTGCTTTGTAGTTGACTTCATGTTATTATAAATTGATAACTCTGGTTCCCTATTTTCAGTCTTTGGCCTGAACTTGCATATGAGCAATTGATAGTCTGTTCCATAATTGGCCCCTTGTCTTGTTTTGGCTGATGATATTGAGCTTCTCCATTACCTCTTCCTCAGATATAGTCAATTTGATTCCTGTGTATTTCATTTGGTAAAGCCTACAATTACGTCACCATTTATGTTTTTTTAAAATAAAGGTATTTGCGATGAATAAGTAGTTGGTCTTGCAAAATTCTATCATGCAATCTCCAGCATCATTTCTATCACCAAGATTATATTTTCTAATTATATATCCTGCCTCTTTTTTTCCATCTTTAGCATTCCAATAATCAGTAATTATCAATATATATTATTTGTGTATTTGATCAATTTCTGACTAAAGAAGTTGATAGAATTCTTTCATCATCACTGGCTTTAGTGGTTGGTATAAACATTTTTATAATAATGGTATTAATTGTATTCCTTGTAGACATATGGGTATTATCCTATTACAGAGAACATTGTATTTAAAGATAGATCCTTTTTATTATGGAATTGATACCATCATTCCTCTTCAGCTTGCATTTCCTGCTATAGTGTACTATAAGTCCAATTCATCCACTGGGTTTTGAACAAGGTCGACTGTTCAAACCCATCAGTTGCTTTTTGGAAACCATATATAGGGTTGCTATGAGTTGGAATCAATTTGAAGGCAATTAGCAACATATGAATTTTCATGCATTTCACTTTATTTTTGACATCTTCCAATTTTTCTAGATTCCTACTTCATACATTCCATTTTCCAATTATTAGTTGATGTTTTCAGCTGTTTCTTCTCATTTTGATTTGAGTTGTGCCCCATCAACACATGAGGATCCTGAAGCTTTGCTCCATCCATGTCATTGAGGTCAACTCTGAGTAGGCAGCTTTTCCCAAGATTTGTAGTGCCTTCCTACCTGAGGGACTCATTTTCTGGTACTATATCAATGTTCCACTGTTATCCCTAAGATTTCCAATTATTAACCTTTCAGAACTAGTTCACCTTTCCTCCTTTCTAGGATCTCTTGTTCTGGAATGACTGCTGAAACCTGTTCACCATGGGTGCTCCTGCTGATATTTAAATTATCAGTGTGGCACAGATTTCAGTATCACAGTTACACATAAGCCACCACTGTATGACAAACTGACAAGAATATATTGTTGTTGTTATTAAGTGCCGTCAAATTGGTCCCAACTCATAGCGACCCTGTATAGGGTTTCCAAGGAGTGGCTGGTAAGCTGGAAAAACAGACCTTGCAGTTCAAACTGACCTTGTGGTCCATGCTTATGCTATAGCACCACAACATATGTATATGCACACACACACACACACACACATATATATAAATTACTGTCATTCCATGCAAGTTACCTTCAAAATCTCCTTACTTTTCAGATAATCTCATCTTACATTTAAATCTCCAAAAGTATTGGAAATAATTAGTTAGAGTAAAATCTATTGGTTTAAATTAATATTAGAAATTAAGTTATAGGATTCATATTTCTAATATGAATTTTAAAAAGAAATGGGATTGTAACATATTAAAAACTAAAGTTAAATTTTAGTTTAAAACACATTTTTAGAAGAAAGAAGATAAGTTTTGAAGTTATATTACTGCCTGATGTATATATTGGTTTAAAAATTTTGGAAGCGCACTCATAGACACCTAGTTGTTAATATTGGTGATCTCTGAATGATGGACCAGTAAGATGGCTATGGATTACATTTTTATCTACATCTATAACTTCTTTCCACCACTCATCTGTCAGTTTGTCGTACTGTGGTAGTTTGTGTGTTGCTGTGATTCTGGAAACTGTGCCATGGGCATTTTAAATACCAGTAGGCTCACCTACAGTGGACAGGTTTCAGCTGAGCTTCCAGGTGAAGACAGACTAAGAAGAAAGACATGGACTACTTGTGAATATTTAGTCACTGGAAACCTTATGAATAGCAGTGGAACACTGTCAGATAGCACCAAAATAATGAATATTGAGCACGATGAAGAGCACCAAAATATTGTAAGATATAGTGCCAGAAGATGGGCCCCTGAAGTTGGAAGACACTCAAAATATGACTAAAGAAGAGCTGCCTCCTCAAAGTAGAGTTGACTGTGATGACACTAATGGAGCAAAGCCTTTGGGACCTTTGTTTGCTGATGGGTAACAACTCAAAATGAAGAGAAACAGCTGTAAATATATATTAATAGTTGGGACATGGAATGTATGAAGTATGAATCTAGGAAAATTGGAAATTGTCAAAAGTGAAATGGAAGAACTAATCTATATCCTAGGCATTAGTGAGCTGAAATGGACTGGCATTGGTCATTTTGAATCTGACAATCACATGATTTACTATGCCAGGAATGACAAATTGAAGAGGAATGGCAATACATTGATCATCAAAAAGAACATCGTGATCTGTCTTGAAGTATAATGCTGTTAGTGATAGGTGTAAGCCTACAAGGAAGACTAATTAACACCATCATTATTCAGACTTATGCACCAGTCACTAAAGCAAGTGATGATTAAATTGAAGAACATTACCAGTTCTTCAGTCTGAAATTGATGAAACATGCAATCGAGATGTATTAATAATTACTGACAAGTGGAGTGCAAAGGTTGGAAACAAAGAGGAAGGATCAGTCATTGGAAAGTATGGCCTTAGTGATAGAAATGATGTTGGAGATTGCATGATAGAATTTTGTAAGATCAATGTCGTTTTCTGTTCCCTTGAAGATTTACAGGCATAAGCCTTATATAGGATCACTGTGAGTCTGAACCAACTTGGCAGTACTTATCAATAAACAAAAACCTCCAGAGATGCCAGAGTCAATACATGGCCTCCACATTATGACTAGAAAAATTCTTATATCAAATGGTAAGAATTTCTTTTGTTTATTCACTTTTATTCTGACAGAATTCAAATAGCAAGGTGATGGCGGTGGTGGTGGTGTGCTGTGGAGTCAGTTCCAACTCATAGTGACCCTGAATACGGTTTCCGAGGCTGTAAATCCTTATGGAAGCAGAAAGCCTCATCTTTCTCCACTGGAATGGCTAGTAGTTTTGAACTGCTGACCTTGAGGTTAGCAGCCCGACTCATAATCACTATGCTACCAGAGCTCCTTAAAGCAAGGTAAGATAGAAATAATGTCAAGGTTTATGATATTTAAAGGACAATGGTTCTATGAGCTAAGCATTGGACTGTTAACCTCAAGGTCAATGGTTTAAACCCACCACCTGCTCAGCAGGAGATAGCTGGCGTTGTTTGCTTAATTCAATATTTATAGTCATAACCTTTATAGGGTCAGTATATGTTGGAATTAACTTGAGAGCAGTGGGCCTGCGACTTACATTCTTGTTAGGTTTCCTTCAAGGGAGTGTTACTACTTAATTTACTTGGGTATTTTTCTCAGATACTTCAGGTAACTCAGGTATACATCTCCTGTCAAAACACAAAGCATCTGTTAAACTTGCTAACTGCAACATTTCTTAAAAGGTAAGTAACTGAGTGTATCTAGACTGGCATTTTAAAGTCTTATTATTTTTTATGTTAACTATGTGAATTGTCTTATCTTTCACTACAGCATTTTATATATTATACTTTTATATTTTATATATAAAAGATAAATCTGTATGGGAGCAGAAAGCTTCATCTTTCTCCTGAGGAGTGGTTGCTGGGTTTTGAACCACCAACTTGTGGTTAGCTGACCAGTGCTTATCCTACAGTGCCATCACCAACACCATAGGCAAAGCAATTTGGAATGAGCATATGTTATGTGTCAGGGTGTGTTAGATGCATTCACTTTCATATATCATTATATACAGTGAATTTAAATCATCAAGTAACACACTTCAGAAATGATAAAGCTAGAAGATTAGATAATTAAACCCCTTGAAAATTTTCTATGCTAAGGAAAAGGAAAAGAGCTGGTCATGATCAGTGGTTCTTCTGGTATATCTGAAAATCTATGACAGGAAATGATGCACTCAAAAATGATGCCTTTTTCCCACATGTAGATCTTGCTAATCATGTAGAACACTGTCCTGCATTATCTGAAATTTAAAAATGGAATACTTAAAATAGAAATTACATAACACATAATACTTCATTGTCAGAGCTTTGAAATACCCAATTCTTTCACAGGTTTTATACTCTATATTATGCCTTCCCTGCTTTCGATGATAGTTTAGATGAAGAAGGCACATACACACACATACCTGCATGTACATACACACACATATAATATGGCTGATGATGACTCTAAACCCACAAAGACAGGCCAGCCTGCTCAGCCAGTTCCTAACACAGGAGAAAAACCATTCTCTACATATGCATGTCTTCAGCAGATTTCCAACAGTTCTTCAACTGGTAATTGGATTAAGTGCCTTCAAGTTGGTTCCTACTCATTTTTTGTTGTTGTTAGGTGCCATCAAGTC
>NW_006408550.1:11642680-11643848 GCF_000296735.1 Chrysochloris asiatica
TTGAGAGCTTCAATCTTTTCTCCATTGATAAGAATGTTATTTATTGGTCCTGTGGTGAGGATTTTTGTTTTCTTTACATTGCAATCCATACTGAAAGCAGTGGTCTTTGATCTTCAGCAGTAAATATTTTAAGTCCTCTTCCCTTTCAGGAAGCAAGGTTGTATCATCTGCATATCGCAGGTTTTTAATGAGTCTACCTCCAATCCTGATACCACATTTTTCTTCATATAATCCAGTTTCTCAGATTATTTGCTCAGCATACAGGTTGAATAAGTATGATGAAAGACTACAACCTTGTCATACACCTTTCTTAACTTTAAACCATTCAGTGTTCCTGTGTTCTGTTGGAACAACTGCCTCTTGGTCCAGGTACAGAATCCTGATGAGTACAACTATGTGTTATGGAATACTCATACTTTGCAATGTTGTCCATAGTCTGACATTATACACAATCAAAAGCCTTTGCATAGTCAATAAAGCACAGGTGAACATCTTTCTGGTATTCTCTGTTTGCAGCCAAGATCCATTAGACATCAACAATGATATCCCTCATTCCATGTCCTTTTCTGAATCTAGTTTGAACCTCTGGAAGTTCTCTGTTAATGTATGCTTGCAGCCATTTCTGTATTACCTCTAGTAAAACTTTACTTGCATGGGATATCAAAGATATTGTCCGATGATTTCCATATTCCGTTGGGTCACCTCTCTTTGGAATGGGCACAAGTACAGACAGATCTCTTCCAATCAGTTGGCCAGATAGTTTTCTTCCAAATTTCTTGGCATAGACTAGTGAATGCCTCCAGTGACGCATAATTTTCTTGAAAGATTTCAAACTTTATTTCATCCATTCCCGAAGACTTGTTGTTTGCCAATGCCTTCAATGCACCTTGAACTTCCTCCTGCAGTATCATTGGCTCTTGATCAAATACTACCTCTTGAAACAGTTGAGAAATAACCATTTCCTTTTGGTACCGTGACTCTGTGTATTCCTCCCATCATGTTTTGATGCTTTCTGCATCATTCAATAATTTGCCCGGAGAATCCTTCAATAACAAAAGTCGAGGCTTGATTTTTTTCTTCAGTTCCCCCAGCTTGAGAAATGCTGAGCATGTTCTTCCTTTTGGTTTTCTGACTCCAGATCTTTGCACATTTTGTTGTAATATTTGAC
>NW_006408550.1:11644733-11649843 GCF_000296735.1 Chrysochloris asiatica
AATACATCTTCATTGCATGTTTGATCAATTTCAGATTGAAGAAGTTGGTAGAATTCTTCTATTTCATCCTCACTGGCTTTAGTGGTTGGTGTATAAATTTGTATAATACTGGTATTAACTGATCTTCCCCATAGGCACATGAATATTATCCTATCATAGACAGCATTGTACCTCATGACTGATCTGGATGTGTTCTTTTTGACGATGAATGCATTACCATTCCTCTTCAATTTGTAATTCCTGACTAGTAATCAATGTGTTTTTCAGATTCAATATCCAATACCAGTCAATTTCAGCTCACTAATGCCTAAGCTATCAATGTTTATGCATTCCAATTCATTTTTGACAATTTCCAATTTTCTTAGATTCATACTTTGTACATTCCATGTTCTGAATATTAATAGATGTTTACAGCTGTTTCTCGTCATTCTGAGTTGTGCCCCATCAGTAAATGATGGTCCTGAGGGCTTTACTCCATTCACGTCATCATGGTCAACTCTACTTTGAGGGATGAGCTCTTTCCCAGTCACTATTTGAGTTCCTTTCAACCTGAGGGGCTGATTTTCCAGCCCCTATGTCTGACAGAGTTTCTCTGTTATACATAAGATTTTCAGTGACTAAATATTCTGAAATACTTCATTTCTCCTTCTTCCTATTATGTCTTTGTCTGGAAGATCATCTGAAACATTTCCACCATGGGTGACCCTGCTGGTATTTAAAATATCTGTGGCATAGCTTCCAGAATCACAGCAACTCACAAGCCACCACTATATGACAAACAGACAGACTCATAGTGACCTTGTATAAGGTTCCCAGGGAGCAGCTGGTGAATTTTAACTGCCAACCTTGTGGTTCACAGTCCAGTACTGATATCACAGCACCACACTAGGAGTCCAAACAAGTGCCAGGGATAGAAACAGACATCTTGCACATGCAAAGCCTGTACTCTGCTAGTGAACTATACCCACTGATAACAGGTTTTGTAATAAGATCCAAAGCTTTCAGTCAGTGTTAGGGCGACACAACAGGTATAATAGAGCAGGAACTGTAGTAGAAGTCATGCCCAGTAACTTAATTTTTAAAAAAGAAAAGAAAAAGAAAAAAAAAAGGCAAAAGTGTAAAGTACAAGCTAGATTTTATACATATATATTGTCAATTCAGAGTGCAGATAGCAAAGGGAAAAAATGACATTTTAGCACAATGAGATAAATCCAATACCTCAGGTTGGTAGAATGGCATTCATTTCTAAAATAGAGCAACTGAAAACCATTCTTGGATTTAAAATATATTAGACTACACAAGAGTTGAAATGTTTGAATTGAACATAAAACTGAAACAACTGAGTGGATTATGCAGGCTCAGGGAAAGAGAGTGTAGATGACTTTGAACCAGGTTGTGTTTTAAAGTATAGAAATGATGTGTGAGATAGACATCACTTCATGTCAAGGATAAATGCAAGCCTGTTTGACTCATCTTATTTACAATAATTTCCTATGCATGTGAAAATTGGACAGTGAATAAGGAAGACCATAGAAGAATTTATGCATTTGAATTATGGTGTTGGAGCAGAATATTTTAAATACAATGTTGTTGTTGTTGTTATGTGCCATGTAGTTGGTTCCAACTCATAGTGACTCTGTACAGGGTTCCCAAGGCTGTAAATCTTTACGGGAGCAGAAAGCCTCATCTTTCTCCTGCGGAACAGCTGGTAGTTTCGAACTGCTGACCTTGCAGTTCACAGCCCAATTCATAGCCACTATGCTACCAGACCTCCTTTTAAATACAATAGACTGCCAAAAGAACAATCCAGATTGTGATGGAAGAAGTATAGCCAGAATGCTCCATGGAAGCCAGGATGGCCAGCCATCAGTTCTCATACTTCAGACATGTTATCAGGAGGGACCAGTCCCTGGAGAAGAATATCATGTTTGGTAAAGTGGAGGGACAGTGAAAAAAAGGAAGACCCCCAACGAGATGGATTAGTACAGTGGCAACAGCAATGGGCTCAAACGTAGCTATGATTGTGAAGTTGGCACAAGATCAGGCATTTTTCATTCTGTTGTGCATAGGGTTGCTATGAGTTGGTACCAACTCAATAGCAACTAACAACAATATTACATGTTTAAGAGTCATGGTGTGATGGGCAACTTAGACATTGGCTACCCAAAAATGGGGAGCTACAAAGGCATGAAGTGACTGGCTTACAAGCTTTCAAGAAGGAGCCTAGTTTCAGAGGGTGCAGGGGAAGGTAGAATCTCCACTGAGTGGTTCCCAACCTGTCTGGATGGGTGTGGTGAAAGGGGATGGTGATAAGACTTTTGTGGTTCAATAGTGAATAATCGTTATCAGGACTGACTGTGAGAGTTGCAAATGTAAAGGTAGACATTTTGTAACAAAAGGAGAGGAATGGATCTTGCAGTCCAGGAGTGGAGGGCCCTGGGACCATCAAGGGAGAAGAGCGGAGTGCGGAACCGTATCCAGAGAAGCAGTGACTCCAGAGACTCCAGAGATGGAGGCAGAGACAATGATGTGGAGAGATGGAACACCTGGGGACTATGGACTCAGGGAGGGAGAGGAACTGTATGCTGGTGGCTGGGGGGCAGGCTTGCAGAGTGTGCCCTTTGGCTGTTTGATGATGCATGAAAGGGATTATAATCATTGCAATAAAACAAACTATGATAGAATGAATGTAAAACTGATGTTCTCCCAATTAAACTATCACTCAACTCACAATAAAAACTTTAAGAAAAAAAGAGTCATGGTGTGGTGCTGCAGGATAAGCACTGGTCCACAAGGTTAGTTTTAGCCTCAAGGTCAGTGGTTCAAACTCACCAACAGTTCCTCAGAAACCATATACAGAGTCACTATGAGTTGGAACCTCCTCCACACCACTTAACAACAACATATTGAGTGTTTAGAGAGTTGTATCGATGACTCCATACAATAAATATTGGACTTTGAACCACAATGTCCATGGCTCAAACCTGATTGCCACTTTGTGGGAAAAAGATAAGGCTTTTCTCCTCTCTCAACGATTTAAAGCCTCAGAAATCCTATGCCACATTGCTATGAGTCAGAACCAACTTGAAGGCATTTAATAACAACCACATCAAGCATTTAGATGAAAGCAGGACTTGTTAGTAAAATTGGTAAATTTAACTTCATGTTTAACTTGTTAATATTTCATCCTTATAATACTATTAAATTTAATTTTGACATAATAACCCACAATGACTTTTTTAAACATACTATTTTATTGAGCTCTTGGTGAAATCTTACACAGCAGGTTAGGTTCTCATTTCATAATTTCCACACAAACTTGTCAGTGATATTAATTACATTTACACAACATGTTGTCTTTGATTCTGTTTGTTCCCATTCTAGTCTCTAGTTACCCTGCCCCCCATCTTCTCATCTGTGCTTTTGAGTAATCGTTGAGCTTTTGGCTTTACACTGATGGTTTTTAAGTGGGGCACCAATCTTACAGGTAATATTCATTATTGTGTGTGCCATTTTGCTATTTTGCTAAAAGGTAATCATGGACAGGCTATGTTCAAGGTTTAAAGAATGTCTCAGAGCAATAATCTGAGAACTATCTCAAGGAGTTTTCTGTTATATACTCTTAAGGTTTATCTGAAAAAAATTTTTTTAAATAAAACTTTGAGTTTGTTGCATATTTTTCATCCATTCTATTCAGGACCAATTATTGTGTCACAATAGTTAGTGGTGGTCAGACACCATCTAGTTCTCAGTATTGATGAGGTTGCGGTTCATATAAACTTGTTTCTTCTCTGAGTTTTTGTTGATCTTATTACTACTCCTGGCAAGTAGAGACCCGTTTGCACAATGACTTTTTATTAAGCATTGTTGTTGTTATTGTTAAATGCCATCAAGTTAGTTCCAACTCACAGTGATCCGGTATAGGGTTTCCAAGGCTTTGAATCTTCAGGAGAGCAGAAAGCCTCATCTTTCTCCCACACAGTGACTGACAGCTCAAACCAGGAACCTTTAGAAATCCATTGCTTATTGTATGGAGCCACTGCATTCCCTTATTAAGCTTAATTACCACCAAATTATTTAGAAGCTTGAATAAAAAGTTAAAATATATCATCCATGTCTGAGTCCAATGGAATGTAGAATTTATTCAGGTGTCAGGCAGGGATGATGGAGAAAATGAGAAAGTCAATATCTAGGTCAATATCATGCTTCTTCCTTCTAAGTTCCATTTATAAATCTCATTAATTCAATGGGGAAAATGGCTGGCTATATCTCAAAATGATACACTTGAATAACATATTTGGACTTCATTTAAAATTAGTGGTTCATATTTTCTGGAAATCTAAAATAAACTTTCCCTACATTGAAAGAGATGGCTATTATAGTGAGAGAGTTGATCATAAATATATGTACTTTTGTTGTTAAAACTTGATTTTTTTTTTTTTTTTTTACTTGCTAACTCAGATGCTGAGACTTCTCATGTTTATGCAAAACAGGAATTTTTTTTTTTTTTTTGAGAAAAAAAAGAGAGGTACTGTAACATCAGAAGAAATCATCAAAGAACTAGTGGCAACTTCTTACGGCTTTTATCAAAGTAGTGAGGGAATGCATTAAAGCAACAATATCTGAAGCTTACATGTGATGGGACTACTAAATTTAATAGTGTATCTTATGAACATACGTGGATATAATGATTTTTTTCTGTAAGAATACTCCATTCTGAAGCTTTTTTTTTTTTTTTTTTTTTGGTAAGAGAACATTATTTCCCTCAAGACAATTCAGAAAAAAAAAAAAAAATCACCAATATTTTATTAATAATAGATACCTCATACTCTATAAACAGAGAAGCAAAGTTTTTGAAAAACTGTATGCACTATAAATGAAAGTTATGCAAAGGGGAATAAGCTTATGAATTAAAAAAAACTCACTTAAAATATCTTTCATCAAAAGCATGAATTGTTAAAACTTGGGTATAGTTCATAGAATTAATATAAAAAATAAGGAACCCTCATCTTTCAAATCCTGCTTTAAAAATTATGATCCAATTTGAGATATTTATTTATATTTACCAAAATATATTAAAGAGAAGCCATTTCTTATTCTCAAAAAATAT
>NW_006408550.1:11651713-11654940 GCF_000296735.1 Chrysochloris asiatica
ACTGGTGAGCTTGAACTACCGACCTTATAGTTCAAACTGACCTTGCAGTCCAGCGCATTAACCTGGAGCACCACAAGTCAACAGCATACAATTTAGTATCAAAAACAAAGCAGGATACAGAAGTTCTCTAGTCAGGGACACCTCTCAACCATGCAGGCTTCTGTTCAGGCAAGTGTTACAAGCTTTTTTAGTGCTGCTGATAAATGCCCAAAGGGCACTCAGTTATGCAAGCCAGTCTCTTGCCTGAAAGCAGCCAGTTTTACTCATCCCCTGAACCTAGAAGCCCACTGCTCTGGCTCTCCATGCTGCCACCTCTGCTTCACTTCTCCAGGCAGGGACCTCAGGGACAATTATGATATACTTTATTCAGTGGATCTTCTCTCTTGATGGTTTTGAGATTATCTGTTGCTGGTTCTAGATGGTTTATTTTTAATCCAGTGGAGTCACAAAGCCAACTAATTCTCTTGTTAGAAACTCAAACACCTTATTTTCATGGCCCCATCCAATCATTTGGTATAGTTATGAAGTCTAGGATAGAAGAGCCATATTAAATAAATTCATTGTACCACACCAAACAAGCCGCATGGTAGGGGGATCAATGGAGTATAGATCCCAATGGAGTAAAAAAGAATAAATGTTGAAGTTTGGCATGTCTTCAAAGAGGCAGACTATGAAAACAGACATTGTTGGTGAGAGAGTTAAACTCTTGAAATGAAACATTGTGGAGTAGGTGCATATATGAGTATTTGGAACAATAAAGTCTAGAACACAGTCATGTAAAAGAATAGCTAACAAAATGAAGGTCAAGGAAAAGAGCTTTAGGAACCAAGAGACCAGAGTATTAGAAAGATCCTTTGTAAAGGTACTGAGATCATCATGACATGACTAGGCACAAATGAGATTGACACTTGGCTGGTGACTTAGGCATAAGTTTGCCAGTTTCACAAACATATATGCAGAGTAAAGACATTAACATTTCCAATGAAAGTTGATTTTTTTTTTTTTTTTGGTATAAGTGTATCCCATATATTGCATAGGACATATATATACAATAAAAAAATTAACTGTTCAAATGAAATTCAAATATACTTAGGCAACCCTACTAATGAAGCTGATGCCTGAAGTCAGATTTGTTCTATTTACATAACAAGTTCCTAAATTTGACATGGTACATTTTACCACCAGTATTAATTTAAGCAAATAAACAAATGAATAAGTCTTATGAAGTCAAAATTTTTTTCTAATTGGAGTAAATGCATTCTATGATCTTCCAATATTATATTCATGTGAATATATAAATGAGCATGGCATTTTATGAAAGCATAAACTGCTATTTAAAGTTTTTATCACAAGTTATATGAGTAATATGGTATCATGGGCAGGATACCAATCATTTCTCTGTTGTTAATTCAGTTTAGTGAATATGTCCAATTAGGATGACAGGAAAATAGCATAGGCATTATCACAAATCATCTTTCATCTTTAACATAATGGGAAAAGATTCCTCTCAGTATTTCTATAGTTATATTTAAGACAAATTTAGTATTGTGTTTGAAGGTGTGCTTTTAAAAAGAGTAGTGTCCACACTTTGGGATCAACACCATTAGAAATGCATGTCATTTAATTTTTTTTTTTTTCCTAATGCTGTTTCATGCTATTTCATCTTTAATTTAAATCCTTATTGAATTATGTAGTCAAAATCTAGGAAGATCTGTGCATAAAAAGACAGAAAAATCTAAATAATTCTATATGAATTAAACATACAAATAAGTTTTAATATTAGTCATATGTTGGTTTTACGATCAATGAGGATTCTTTAGTACTTTCATATTCTAGGCTTTTCCTGTGAAACATAGATGACATAGTAAACAGATGAATTACATACTATAAAATATTGGTAGTAAATAGATTACAAAAATAAACTTTGAAACTTATAAAGAGGTCTCATGTTTATATAATACTGTTGGGTTTTCAAAGTAATTGTGCATCATCTGATTGAGTGTCAGACTCCTGAGAAGACAGTAGATTTGAAATTTTCCATCTTTTATAATAAGATTTACATAAGTAGAGAGCTTCAAAGGACTTAAGCTAATAAATATGAGGTTTGGTTTAAGAACCAGACAGATACTCTCATCATTGTTCCTGTGATGATTTTACAGTGACTCCCATGAAAGCTAAAATTACAAAGGATTGCCTTGGTTTTCCACATCTTGCAAGTTTCCACCATTGCTAGTGTGCATACTTACCACTATTCTATCACTCATATTATGGAAAATGTTTGAATCTTTCTTCTCTGACAGGTTTCTGCTTTATGCAAGTTCCAGTATTCACAAATTTCACTGTACTACAATAATCTATATTTTCAGATGCTCCTGTTTGGTACATATTGTGCCACAATGTTTCTGTTTTCATTAACATTATACTTAACAGCTATTGTTGTTAGGTAAGGTCGAGTTGGTTCAGACTGATAGCAACTCTATGCCCAACAGAATGAGACACTACCCAAACTCGCACCACCTCATAATTGTTATGCTTGAGCCCATTACTGCAGTCACAGTTATTAAAGACCACTTTATCATTTTTGTTCACACCTAGTTGAAATTTTATTAAGATTGTGATTAAAATTTTAAGAAATAAAAACTAAATGTTACTGAAGTTGGTCAAGACAGAGTAATAGGGACCAGATTTATCCTCCCAACTAATACAACCAATAAACCAGACAAAATATTTCAAAGACACTGGACATCAGTGAATAAAAGAGGGTGCTCCCAGAGACAGGAAACCCTCAAGATCAAAAATAAGCTTCATAATTTCAGCTTACTGCCTTGAGAAAGTTTCCAGGCTGTCTTATAAGAAAGTAAACCAAGGCAGAGGCTTATAGACTTCATGAATTGAGAGGCAGAGCTGAGATAACACTGGGAAGAATGGGCAATCCATTCAATCCTCATTGTTCCCGTAAGGAACCTGTACATAGACCAATTTTTAGAACAGAATAAGGCGATATTGAATGATTTAAAAATAAGAAAGGTATGTGCAGGGTTGTATCCTTTCACCATATTTATTCAATCTGAATGCTTAGCAAATAATGTAAGAAGTTAGATTATATGAAGAAGAACATGGCATTAGGATTGGAGGAAGACTCATTAACAACCTGCAATATGCAAATGATAGAACCTGTTTGCTGGAAGTGAAGAGGACTTAAAATACTTACTGATGAATGCCAAAGA
>NW_006408550.1:11658890-11660703 GCF_000296735.1 Chrysochloris asiatica
ACAGTACGACAAACTGACAGATGAGTGGTGGTTGCAACCCATAGTGACTACATATAGGGTTTCAAAGGAGTGGCTGGTGAGCTTGTAGCACCTACTTTGTGGTTCAAACTGACTTTTCAGTCCAGCACATTAACACACAGCACCACCCTAGGACTCCAAGGCCAGCATTAGTCTAGTAGAAGTCTTAATCACCATTCCGCCCCAGCTGTCCTAGCATCTTAACTGAGAAACCAGCTCCATCAGGGGCCCCCAGGAACTATATCTGAATTGAGTTCTATGAGTATAGATAACACTCAGGCCTATAGAAACATCTAGGGCCAAGGAACTGTATTGTCAAATCCCTCCAGCATGGACCTCATGAGCAATTTGGCTGGCAGGAGACCCCAGAGTTTTCTTCTCTGTAGATCCAATAGCTGCATTTTTCCCCCTTTTTTATTGCTTAGCTGCAATTTTGTTTGTTTGTTTTTCCTCCTCCTTCTTTTCATTCTATTCAGTTGAATTTTATCCTTTCTAGCGCAGCTTTTATTTTTCTTTCTTCTGTATCTCATTTCCCTGCTTCTTTTTTCATTTTGATCTTTCTTTACTACTCTCTACTCATTTTCTCTTTTCATCTTTCTTCTGTCTGGTTTTTTGAAGTGTTTTTCTTCTTCTTTTTAAATTATTTTTCCTTTTATTTTTTTCATATTTTTATCTTCTATTGCTTTATTTTCCTGTTTATCTTTCTTCTTTTTAGTTATAATATTCTTTTTTCTTTTTTTGTGTGCCTGTTTTCACTTATTTTTTCTCTTGTGTATGGGTGAGGGTTCTCCTCTTTCCAACCCAACAGGAGACATCAGCCATGTCATGTCCATACAATCCAGCCACAACCATACTCTGAAACTCAACACACTGGGCAAGAACTAATACCAGTTCCTATACCACCTGATTAACAATAGATGGCAACCAACTCTAATCAAACCCACCCTAAACTGAGGAGTTCTAATGGTGAACAGAGAATAGTGCCCATGCTTCCATTCTCTAACTACACCCACAGGAGACAGTTGATGAGAGCCTAAGAACTCATCAACATACAATCATCAATTAAAAACAAATATGACAATGTCACAGCATCCCAGAGAAAGTAGACTATTTTAGCGCACACTAACGAAAAGAAGAAAGGCTCAAATGACCAAGATACAAAGCCAGAAAATCTTTCTGAGAAAGAAAAAGTAATGGAACTAACTGAAAAAGAATTCAAAAGAATGATATTTAGGTACCTTCAAAGGATTGACAGAAAGATTGAGGAAAGCAAGGCGAACACATAAAAAACAACTTTAGAAGAATTCAGGAAACATTACAAGAGCAAACAGACAAAATAAATTCAAAATTTGAAAAAGTATAAAACCTGCAATTAGAAATCCAGAAGACTAATTCTAACATTTCAGAAATGGACAACACATTAAATGCATAAAGGATTAGATTCAAAACAATGTAAGTGCAAACTAGTGAGCTTGAAGATAAATCTCTCAATACTAGTTTGCTAGAACACTCAGAAAAAAGAATGAAAACATTTGAATAAAGCCTAAGAGTTGTGTGAAACAACATGAAGAAGAGTCACGTAGAGGTGACTGAAATTCCAGAACAGGAAGAGAAAATAAAATGTATAGAGAAAATTGTCCAAGAGTTGTTGGAAGAAAGCATCTCTCACATCATGAAAGATGAGAAGAGATGCATATAAGAAGCTGAAAAAAACTTCTACCCCCAAATGTTGTTGTTGTTGTTAAGTGCTGTTGAGTCGATTCCAACCCATAGCAACCCTATATAGGGTTTCCAA
>NW_006408550.1:11661248-11663021 GCF_000296735.1 Chrysochloris asiatica
TTCAAACTGACCTTGTAGTCCAGCACATTAACCCCCAGTGCCACACTAGGACTCCAGGGAATCACAGATATCATTTTATAATGAAGTCAACAGCAAAGCAAAAAGTGTAGATACAGAACTTCCAAATGGCAAGGAAGTGAAGTAGATTTCCAGATAAAACAGACTGTTTCAAACAGGGGAGAAAAATAACAAATAACATAAATTAAATGAAAAGAAAATCCACAAACAAAATTAACTCAGTGCAGAAAATTCTGTGAAACAAAGAAACCAGCAACATCACACACAAAACACACACACACACACAGCAAAATGACAGCAATCAATTCATATCAATTATCATATTGATAATTACACTGAGTATAAATGAATTAAATATACTAGTCAAAAGACAGAATTGAATCTCCAAAACACCTCACAACATGAATGAACATGGAAGACATTATGCTGAGTGAAATGATTCAATCACAAAAGGACAAATATTGTAAGAGAGCACTGTTGTAAAAAGTTAAGATTTCCTTGATAAAAGAAACATTCTTTGATGATGATTGTGGTTATTCATGGGAGTTATTCATGGACTACAAGGTAGACACATGTTGATATGAGTGAAAAGACAAGTAATATACAATACGAGAGAGGTTGGCAGAGGAAAAGTGAAGGTAGCAGCAGACACAGGAAAGAACACAAGATGTAAAGTGATTAGAGGTAAATGCTGTTAACTGGTACATGGAGGGCATTGCAATCATTGTAATGAAGCAAAGTATATGATTTGTTGAATGAAAAATGGATGATCTCCTCTTAAAACCTTCACTTGATTCACAATAACATTTTTTTAAATCAGATTAAAAGAACAACAACAACAACAAAATGAAGACATTGTCAGTTGTGGGCATACTTCAAGTGGACAAAAAAGTATGGAGTCCCTAGAGATAGGATAGATAAGAAAGACTTAAAATGTATATTGGAGTAAACATTGGCAAAAATGTTTAAGTATGTTGGAAACTATGAGCACATAGATCCAGGAAGCTTAATGACTCCCAAGTCCCAAAAGTATTCAGAAAATCACATCCTGCCATATAATTAATAAGTTACTAAAAACCAGTGATTAACAGGGAAGAAAAATGCGTTATATAGAAAGGAACAAAGATAAGGATAACAGAGCATTCTGCACAGAAAATAGTGAACCAGCCTCATATAGGTAATGAAAAATAAAACATGGTTAACCTAGATTTCAACATTCAACAAAAACATCTTTTGAAAAATTGAGGTGAAATATTTTATTGGAATATAAAATCTGAAAGATTATATCCAGTCAAATTTTTTTCAGTTATATTGTTAATTCTTACTAAAATATGTAACATTTAACTTGCTTACTTGTGTTAAAATGTTAAGTATATTTATTTATTATTTTATCACTGTTGTTATTGCTGTTAAGTACCATTGAGTTGGTTCTGACTCATAGTGACCATGTATAGCGTTTCCTAGAAGTGCCTGGTGAGTTTGAACCACCAACCTTGCTGTTCATACCGACCTTGCAGTCCAACACTTTAACCCACAGCACCACACCGATAGACAAATGAAATGTCAAACTAATCCTTAAAAACAAACAAATGGATTATTTCTGTATACTTACACTAAAGTGACCTACTATATACTTATTTGGAAACAAAACAATGACTTACATCTATGAACAAATGTTAAGCTAATAAATTCTATCAGATCCCCTAATGAAAATTAGAATGGTATTTTAGTACTTTCATGCTTAAAAATCTAGTA
>NW_006408550.1:11664436-11665330 GCF_000296735.1 Chrysochloris asiatica
TACATTTATCATGATGTTATTTATTGATTCAGTTGTGAGGAATTTTGTTTTCTTTACACTGAAGTGTAATCCATGCTGAAGACTGATATTTACCAGTGAGTATTTTAGTTCTCTTTACTTCCAGGAAGTAAAGTTATGTCATCTGCATATTGCAAGTTGTTAATGATCTTTCTCCAATCCTGGTGCAAATTTCTTGTTCACATAATCCAGCTTCCTGCACATTGAACCTCCTCCACCCAGGAAACAGCTGTGGTACCAGAGAAGCAGCCTAAGAGGAACAAAGGAGTTGTAGCAGCAGACAATAGCCAGAGCTCAAGACAGTGTAGTAGACGTCCCAGTCCATGGAAAGAGTAAAGCTGAGAGTTTGGGGGAAGGAGGCTCACTTGTGGAATGTGGCACCTCTAGGCACTTAATTGGTGAGCTAGCTTTGCTGGCCCACAAAGCTAGAACTTGATGCCTTGGAGCTCAAGTTTATAGTAAAGTTGAGTGCCATTTGGGAACTTATCAGCAGAGCTAAAAGAGTTTTGTAACATTGCCTGGGCAGGCCAGAGACCAAGAAACTGCTTGCTGTCTGAAGGCCAAAACGAGGTCTACCTTTAGGTATGGCTGAGAAGAGACTTACACCAGCAGTGAATTACTCTCTCTTTCCTCTTTTACCTCTGGAAACCATCAAAGAATGTTTGTTTTAGTATGAAAACTTTTTCTTGAGTTTTTATACCACTTGTTGTTTTTTGTGATTGGCTAATTCCACTCAGCATAATGTCCTTCAGGCACATCCATGTTATGAGGTGTTTCACAGATCCATTGTTATTCTTCAATGTTGCATAATATTTCATCGTGTGTATGTACCAAAGTTTGTTTATTCATTCTTTAATTGGTGGGCTTTAGGCTGTC
>NW_006408550.1:11665430-11666673 GCF_000296735.1 Chrysochloris asiatica
AACCATCAAAGAATGTTTGTTTTAGTATGAAAACTTTTTCTTGAGTTTTTATACCACTTGTTGTTTTTTGTGATTGGCTAATTCCACTCAGCATAATGTCCTTCAGGCACATCCATGTTATGAGGTGTTTCACAGATCCATTGTTATTCTTCAATGTTGCATAATATTTCATCGTGTGTATGTACCAAAGTTTGTTTATTCATTCTTTAATTGGTGGGCTTTAGGCTGTCCCCACCTTTTTGTGATTTTGAATAGTGTTGCAATGTGCATATATCTACTCATATCCGGTCTCTTATTTCTTGTGGATATATGCCAAATAGAGGGATTTCTGGGTATTGTGGTATTTCTATTTCCAACTTTCTAAGGAAGTGCCATACTGCTTTCTAGAATGGTTGAACCATTTTACAGTCCCACCAGCAATGTAGGAGGGTTTCAGTCTCTCTGCAGCCTCACCAGCATTAGCTGTTTTCTGCTTTTTTCAAATGTGCTATTAATGCTGCTATGAGATGATATCTCATTGTTTTGATTTACATCTCTCTAACAGCTAATGATTATGATCTTTTCTTTATTTGTTTTGTTGGATATCTGAATGTCTTCCTTGGTGATGTGTTCATGTCCTGTGCCCATTTTTAAATTGTGGTGTATGTCTTTTTCTTATAGAAGTGTTGTAGTTTTCTATAAATTTAAAAAATTAGTCCCTTTTCTTAAATGCCTTTGCAAAAACTTTGTTCCCAATCTATGCCAATAATTTTCTAACAAGTACTATGGACTTAAGTTAATCAATTAAGGAATCTAGCATGCTGCTTTTTGAATACAGTATACTTTTATGCATCAATTATTATCTGGTCGTCCTTATTCATTGATAACTTTCAGATATCATGCAAATGAAAACACCATGGCTTTGTTTAGGTCTACTTTAAGGAGTTCTGGTAGTGGTTATGAATTGGGCTGCTAACCGCAAGGTCATCAGTTCGAAATTACCAGCTGTTCCGCGGGAGAAAGATGAGGCTTTCTGCTCCCGTAAAGAGTTACAGCCTCGGAAACCCTGTTCAGGGTTGCTATGGGCCAGAACCGACTCCATGGCATATAACAACAACAACTTTAATCTCCAAGTGACATCTTTGATCTTTTATCCTTTAAAGAGGTCCTTTGCAACAGATTTAGCCAATGCAACATTTCATTTGTTTTCTTCACAGCTGCTTCCATAAGCATTAGCTGTTGTTATTGTTGTTAGGTGGCATCA
>NW_006408550.1:11667563-11677492 GCF_000296735.1 Chrysochloris asiatica
AGGTTTTCAGTGATTAAATATTCGGAAGTAGCCTGTCTCTTCTTCTTCCTAGTCTGTCTTCCTTGGAAGTTCATCGGAAGACTGTCCACCATGGTTGATCCTGCTTGTACTTAAAATATAAGTGACATAACTGCCAGAATCACAACAACATGTAAGCCAACACAATATGACAAACTGACAGAGCAGTGGTGAGTGTTGGTTGTACATGCAAGCAAATTGAAGTCTTTGATAACTTCAATCTTTTCTCTGTTTATCATGATGTTTTCTGTTGGTCCAGTTGTGAGGATTTTCATTTTCTTTGCATTAAAGTGTTATCCATATTGAAGGCTGTAGTCCTCATGTGAATTGGAAAGTTATTGTAGCTGTTAGGTGCTGTCAAGTCAGTTCTGACCTATAACGACCCTGTATAACATTTCCAAGGAGTGGCTGGTGGGTTTGAACCACCAATCCTGTGGTTAGCAATCCCGTGCTGATCCTACAGCACCATACCAGGACTCTGAATGTGAAAGTAGGATAATGAATAATGAATAAGGAAGACCATAGATAAATCAATGCATTTCAACTGTGGTGTTGGTTCATAATATTGAAAGTACCATGGACTGTCAGAAGAATAAACAAATCTGTCTTGGAAGAAATATAGCCAGAATTCTTCCTAGAAGAAAAGATGGTGAGACTTTGTCTCATACCTTGGCCATGTTGTCTGGAGTGGATAGTCCATGGAGAAGGACATCATGCTTGGTAAAGTGGAGAGAGAGCAAAATAGAGGATGACCCCAATGAAATAGATTAATACAATGGCCAAAACAATGGGTTCAAACATAACAATTGTGAGGCTGGTGTAGAACCAGGGATTGTTTCATTCTATTGTGCATAGGATCACTATGAGTTGAACCAACCTGATGGTTCATACTTTTTATGCCATGATGACTGTATTATGCATCCCTTTCACCTTTCCATCTTTCATGGCTATTGTTGTTGCTAACTACCATCCAATCAGGTCCTGGCTCATAGCAACCCTAAACAGGATTTCTAACGCTGTAAGTCATCATGGGAGCAGAAAGCCTCACTTTTCTCCTATGAAGTGACTTTTGGGCTCCAACAAATGACCTTGTGGTTAGCAGACAATGCTTCTTCTACAGAGCCAACATGCTCCTTCTTTCCTACCTGATCCATTTGTATTCAATTTCAGTTTTATTAATTACTAACCTCGGCTAAATACCATCTCTTCTGGGAAGTCCTCTAGGAACTTCCTCACACAGAGTGAGCAGCGCTTAACTTCTGCTCAGGAAGAACTTTATTATATCAATGAACACAACTGCTGTTTGTTTACACATCTCTCCCCCCACCCCCACCCCCACCCCCAGACTGGGAGCATAGTGACAATACTCTTATCTTTGATTTTCCAACACATTTATTATATTTTTTGTTACATTAGGAGGTGCCAAGTCAACATTCTTTAAATTATGGAAATCGTACAGAATTAACAAGTGAATGGGGACTTTAACATTGAGAAAATCTTCTAAATACCTCACTCTTGCTTTCACTACTTGGATTCACTATTTCACTCAGATATAGCAGAACAAATTAAAGTTAGAAGACCAAAGTTTTTCTAGATTAACTTGATAAACTAAAGTTAAGGTTAAACATGATCTCTTAGGACACCTAAAACTGCAAATGCATTCGCTTACTACAAGAAATATTTGGCCAATATTATGTATTAACAAAGTCATTTATGAAACAAAAGGAAGAGATGCTTCCTGGTACTCATGAAAAATAGGAACAATTGATTATCTTCTTTATTTAATGTAGTACTATGATCTGAAACAAAAGGAAATATGCTAAGTTAAAATGGTAAAGCTAAATGTGTTTATTTGTAGATTTACTATAATCAATCATAATGATTTTCTAACAATATGCTTAGATGAATTAGTGATGATGTCATAAATTATTTGTTGGCAAATATTAAATGTTTAGCAGATAGACACTATGTAATCAGTGCAGATTTCATTATTGATATATATATATATATATATAAACATTTCATATCTGGTGAGCTTGAACCACTAATCTTGCAGTTCAAACCATCTTTGCAGTCCAGTGCATTAACTCACAGAGCCACACCAGAAATCCATGTATATATGTATATGTGTATATGTGTGTATGTATGTGTATATATATTATGTATATATATGTTGTTGTTGTTAAGTGCCATCGAGTCGGGTCCGACCCATAGCGACCCTGTACAGGGTTTCCGAGGGTGTAAATCTTTACGGGAGTAGAAAGCCTCATCTTTCTCCCGCGGAGCGGCTGGTATGTATATATATATAATGTATATATATAGTTGTTAAATGTCATTGAGTCTGTTCTGACTCATAGAAGCCCTGTATAGAATTCACAAGGAGCTACTGGTGAATTGGAATCACAGACCTGGTGATTAAAACCAACCTTGTGGCTTTAGCCCACAGTGCCACACCAGAACAGTTTATATAAATACATGTATGGATTCCTGGTGTGGTGCTGTGGGTTAATGCGCCAGACTACAAAGCCATTTGAACTGCAAGGTTGACAGTTCAAGCTCACCAGTCACTCCTCGGACACCCTATACAGGGTCGCTATGGGTCGGAACCGACTCAACGGCACTTAATAACAACAACATATCTATGGATCTATGGCAGCGTAGTGGTTATGAATGGACTTGCTAATCTCACGGTCAGGAGTTCGAAACTACCAGTTATTCCGTGGGAGAAAGATGAGGCTTTCTACTCCCGTAAGGATTTACACCCTCGGAAACCCTGTACAGGGTCGCTATGGGTTGGAACCGACTCGAAGGCACTTAACAACAACAACAACAACATATATATATAATCAAATGTCTATACCAAGGTTCTATTTAAGTGCTTCTAGTTTCATTATGCATTTTCAATATATTATGTATTATTTAGTAGATATGTATTATTTAATGTGAATCACAAATGCCAAATCCCTAACTCAACCAAATTCATATTTAGTGTTTTACTCAAATTTGTCTCTCAAGATTTAGAAAAACAATCGAAAATGATTGCAATGTCAGCTACATATATATGCAATATACTTTAGATAATGACAATGTAAGAAACTGCTAAAAATATAGAACCTTTAAAATAAAGATCTTATTAAAGGATGCAATAAAGTTTTAACGTAGATAATATGATAGTATTAAGTACTATGAAATTATTTGAAATTTGACATTATAAACATCAGATTATTAATTTTATTTTTATATATGCAATTTCATAATAATATATAATTTCCAAAATTAAAAAATATCTGTACCAGTATGATAATGAAAATCAGTAACCACAATGCTAAACTTCTTTAAAAGATTTGGGAGTGAAGAGTTTACAAAAAATTTTTTTCAAGTATCCAAGTACAAAATTAATAGTTATCTTACCAAAATAACATAATGGCTGCATAAATTCAAGGAAAATAATAAGCATAAATCTGAAAAATATTTATCTATCTTAAGTACTACAAATTGTAACTAAAACATACCCACCTACAAACCAATTTTAGCTTACTGAATAAAAAGAATTGGGAGCAGTGTCTTAAAAGTTGCTTCCTTAAAAAGAAACTTTTCCATTATTTCTCCCATTTTGATCACAAAGTAAAAGGTCAAAGGGAATCAAAACTTATGCAATTTACATAATATTTTAAAAAGAAAAAGTAATCTACAGTCACATGGTAGCATGATAAAACCATTGGTGACTTGAAGCATCATCGTATGTCAGTAATTCACTTTCACCTAAAATTGCACTGAGAATGTAAACTAAACCCCTTCAACACAGGTTCACACATCATTTAAACAGAAATATACGTACCTTCCCAGACCAACCATATTCCAGCATTGCAGAGTTGGGGAATATAAAGCTTTCACAGTTCTGGATATATTTTAAGAGCTGTTGATTCATTCAAAAAGAATATGTTACTTTTGTCTCCTATGTGTGATTGCCAACTACAACTTCTTACTTAGCCATCAACATTGCCACAATCTGAGCTTTGTTGTAATGTTGTACTCTTACAGCTAAAACCTGTTGATAATGAACCTGAACCCATTATTTTGAGTCAATGAATTGAAAGGAATAGGGCAAAGAATGAAATCCACAGGGCCAATTACCAGCATTCTTTGATGTACTACTTGCTAGCATCCACAATATCACGTTGTGTCTTTTGTCTTGATCCTCTCTGTTAAACATTAATTATTCTGGAAGGGTTAAAGTTCAGAGAGCTAATTGCACAAACCGTCTTTCTTGGTAGGGATTCTCCTTACTCTGACACTTTCCCCAACTGTGCCCAGCCATCTTGTATTATGCCAATTAACCCAATTCTTAGCATTTTTACTTGGCTTTCCAGCATCTTTTTAAGCTTGGCCTAAAACATTTTCACTGTTTAACCACAGCACCTTTAAATTTTGAGTATAAACCACAGCGGCTTTAAAATTTGAGTAAAATTTATTTCATGACAATTATGCTGTATATACTCCAAATTATACAATTCAATTTATATCTGCACTGCTTATCTCATAAACACATTAATTATTATAATACTAATAAAAGATTGTAGCTAACCAATTGCTGAACGTTTATCAGTATTGCATTAGTCTTTCTACCTTCTTACATTGTCATTGTTCATTCTAATAAAAATTACTTCTTTTCACATTTGTCAGCCAAGATGTGAACTGAGAAGATTCAAATTCATTTTTTATGGCATATTAGCACCACTGTTAATAACATATTTAAAGGAATCAAGCTGGAGATTTTACATAACTTCTGTGACTTTTCTGTATCTGCTCATTACTATAATTTCTAAATAAAATTTCAAAGATAAATAATCATGTCACCGCTGTTTCTAAGTAAACCCTATACAGACAGGTTCACTACGAGTCAGAACTGACATGATGGCGCTTAACAGGAATAGTCCTTCCTGGGAAGTGTCATAACTATGAATTCTACAGTTTTATAGTCTTCCAAAGCTTCAAAAATGCATTGTCTTGCATATATTCCAATTTTATCCAGTATTTGTCAGTCCTTTAAAGACATTTATTTTAGAACTACGCACTCGGTTTAAGTACTTGATTCATTTTCAGTTATTATAGTTTATAGTTTGTCTTATGTCATTAGTAATTGTTGAGCAGCTACTACATATCAAGGAGTCTGCTGTGGCACTGGAGGGTCAGCACCAGATTGCTAACTGCAGATCGGCAGTTCAAACCCACCAGTCACTCCCCAGAAACCCTATGCAGGGTCGCTATGACTCGGAATTAACTCAGCTCAACAGCCCTTAACAACAACAAGTACATATCTCAGATGTGCTGCCTACTGTAAATAAAGGTGAATTAGACTCCTTGCCCTAGATGAACCTTAGGCTAATTAATTGTCAACAGATAAACACTAATCTGTGTACTTCTAACTCCTGATATGGCACTGTAGGGTAAACACTGGATTGCTTAACACAAGGTCAGTGGTTCATACCCACCTGCCACTCCTCCAAAACTCTATACAGGTTGGCTAAGAGTCAGAATGACTCAATAGCACTAAATAACAACAAGCAGAGGCTAACTCAAAGAAAGAATGAAAGAGAATGAACTATATAACAGGACCTTTAAGTTGAAGGACAAAAAGGAGCCAGTCAAATGCACTGGACTGCAAAGTCAGTTTGAACCGCAAGGCCTGCGGGTTCAAGATAACCAGCCACTCCTCAGAAACCCTATACAGGTTCACTATGAATTGGAACTGACTCGACAACACTTAACGACAGCAAACAACAACAATCATGCAAACAGCAGGGCATGGGGAACAGCGTGTGCTTCTCATTAGATGTAGACTGCACTTGAGGGCTGGAATTAAAGTCAGTTTGTGAGAGACACGGGAATGACTTGATGTTAGGAAGATCGATAGTTCAAGCAGAATGCTCTAGACTATGATAAGGAGTTATATTTTAAGGAACAATGCATATGATGTAATGGACTTGTGTACTATTGACAAGAATAGCACATTGAAAAAATTCTAAACTGGTAGGAAAATGAAGCCTCCCCATAATTTGCACAAACCAGTAAAGTTTTCTAAAAGTATAATTTATGAAACTAATTTGATCACATGACTCCAATGGTCAAAAAGATAGGATTCTGTAATCTACAAAGCAACTGCATCAAAATAGACCAAGAACTTCTTGGCTTTAAATGAAAATGTTTAGAAGTCCGAAGTATATTACTATTGAATATGAATGTTTAAAGTTTATTTGTAGATTTCATTAAATGTCACAAGAATGAAATAAGCCCAGATGAAACTAAAATGAAATTGTTAGGTCAGACCAATCATTCATTCAAAGTTACATAAATATCACCTTTAGCTGGAACGGTGTGTAAAATATATTTGGTTAGTTCATTCACAGTGTTATCAATGACAGAACTTTTCAGATTGACCTTTTGATAAAGCTAACACATAAATAACCACCATGATTCCAAAGTTATTAAATATATCCTTTTAGCCTCTTTTTCATAAGATGCTCTAGCATTAACATTGGAATGGCAAAGATAGTCCCATGAATTAATTGACTCTTACGTAATCACTGAAAAATACATCTTTCCGAGCCTGTGGCTGGCCTATTCCTCATTTTTAGAATGCCAATTATTCACTTTTAAATTTAACTTCTTTCACTCATGATTTATTAAGTTATTAAACTACTTTTCCAAAGGAAAATGATAGTACTAAAAAGTATTGTTTTCATTCTAATGGTTTTTATCTTTTACTTAAAAGTTTTCTGTTTGAAATAAAGAGGGTGATCAAGAATAAGCACCCCGGAATTAAAAAAGCTATTAACATCATTCCAATCCCTCTTCCCACTGAGTAATATTTATCACACTGTATTTCTGGCTAGTGACATAATAGAGCTTCCATAAAATAATGAACCATATTTGTTGTTGTTGTTGTTGTTGTTAGGCGCCATCGAGTCAGTTCTTATTCATAGAGAACTCTACACAAGAGTACGAAACACAGCCAAGCCCAGCGCCATCTTCACAATTGTTACACTTGAGCCCATTACTGCTGCCATGGTGTCAATCCATCCTGGTGTCTTTCTCTTTACCAAACATGAGATTATTCTTCTGGGACTGGTCTCTTTGATAAAATGTCCGAAGTATGAGGCATGAAGTCTTGTTATCCTGGCTTTTAAGGAGCATTCTGCCTCAACTTCTTCCAACACGGATTTTTTTGTTCTTCTGGCAGTCCATGATATATTAACATTCTTCTTCAACACCATAACTCAAATGCATCAATTCTTCTGCAGTCTTCCTTATTCATTGTCTAGTTTTTACATTCATATGAGGCTATTGAAAATACCATGGACTGGGTCAAACTGATACTTGGAACATTTTAAAGAGGTATTGTGCAGCACATTTGTCTAAAGCAAGACATCATTTGATTTTGTGACTGCTACTTCCCTGAGTATTGATAGCAGATACAATTCAAATGAAGTCTCTGACAATTTCAATCTTTTCTCCACTTATCATGATACTATTCATTGGTCCACTTGTGAGGATTTTTGTTTTCTTTACACTGAGATGCAATCCATGCCAAGGCTGTGCTCTTGGATCTTCATCAGTAACTAGTTTAAGTCTTCTTGACTTCTAGCAAGCAAGATTATATCATCTGCAATCCAATCTTCATGCAATGTTCTTCAAATAACCCAGCTTCTTGAATTATTTGCTCAGCTTACAGACTGAATAAGTATGGTGAAAGAATACAACTTTGATACACACCTTTCCCAATTTTAAACCATGACTGCCTCTTGGTATATGTATGAGTTCCGTAGTAGCACAATTAAATGTTCTGGAAAATGCATTCTTCACAATGTTATCCATAGCTTTTCTTGACCCATGCAGTTGAAAGTCTTTGGTAGTCAATAAAGCACAAGCAAACATTTTCTGGGACTCTCTGATTGCAGTGAAGATCCATTTGATGTCAGCAATGATATCCCTCATTCCATTTTGAATCTGACATACACATGGTTTACTATGCCAGGAATGACAAATAGAAGAGGAATGGCATTATATTCATCATCAAAAAGAACATATCAAGATCAGTCATGATGTACAATGCTATCTGTGATAGGATAATATCCATATGCCTACAAGGAAGACCAATTAATATAACTATTATTCAAAAACCACTAATGCCAGTTATGATGAAATTGAAGAATTCTACCAAGTTCTTCAGTCTGATATTGATGAAACATGTACTCAAGATGTATTGATAATTACTGGAGAGTGCAATGCAAAGGTTGGAAATACAGAGGCAGGATCAGTAGTTGAGAAATATGATCTTGGTGATAGATACAACGCTGGAGAATGCACGATATAATTTTGGAAGACCAATGACATCTGCATAAAAATACCTTTTGTAAACAACATAAAAGACAACCACACAGATGAACCTCACAGGAATACAGAGAAATCAAATTGTCTACATCTGTGAAAAGAGACAAAGGAAACATTCCATATCATCAGCCAAAACAAGGCCAGGGGCAGGCTGTGGAACAGACCATCAATTGCTTATATGCAAGTCCAGGCTAAAGCTGAAGAAAATTTAAACAATTCCACAACAGCCAAAATATGACCTTGAACATATCCCACATGAATTTAAAGATCATATAAAGAACAAATTTGAAGCATTAGACACTAAATAACGAAGACCAGAAGAGTAGGAAGCCTCCAAGCACTTAAATGGGGAAGCTAACTTTGCTGACCCATGGACCTAGAGCTGAGTGCCTTCAGCTCTTATGTACATGATTTGCTGATACTCAAAAATACTTTATAAATAGGGACGCTTGATATTAAAAGATTGAAGAGACTAATATAAAAATCGGAAATGTGGGCCTAAAAGAAAATACACAGAAACACTCTCCACATAATTCCTTATGTATAAAATCAATCCTCCAGGGAAATTCATTAAATAGATAAGAATTGTAGATAGAGTGGAAAATAACATTAGCAATTTGGATGGTCTCCTTCTGAAATCTCATGAATTAGACTATATAGTCTATATAGACTATATAGATCTATATAGATCTTTTGATCATTGGAAATAGCATTATGTAATGTAAAAATCTTAAATAAGAGCAATACTGCAGAAATGGTGGAATAAATTGTCAGGCCTAAGATGTAGGATCTGTACTGGATTGTTAACGATAAGATTGGTGGTTCAAATTCACCAGCTGCTCCATGAAAACCCTATACAGGGTCACTATGAGTCAGAACATCAACATTCTTTACTTATGAACTTTTTCAATGGGAAAATAAGAACAGAAAACAAAGGCCCTATAAAAAAGAGATAAATGAACTCCATATGGACTTTAAAATTGAGTCCATTACACTCTAAGTGGGAAAATACCTCAATTACAATATAATAAAAGCAAAAGCTTTGATATCTTTACCCAATTTACAAAATTATCCAAGATTAAAACTGTATTGTTCCAAAATCTTAGTTTTATAAACCTATCAGAGTCTTGTTATGTCACTTTGGGTTAATGTGTAGGACTATAAGGTCAGTTTAAACCAGAAGGTTGGTGGTTCAACCTCACCAGCCACTCCTTAGAAACCCTATACAGAGTCACTATGAGTGGGGACTGACTTGATGGCACTGAACACCAACAACATGTCTATTTATTGGAATAAGATAAAAATTATTCAGTTACAAATACCATTCACAAATGTAATTTTAGAGTCCCAATAAAATATTGGGGGGAAAAAAAAAAGGGGGGGGTGGACAGAATCCCAAAGTCAAATTAGGACACACATATACAACTGTCCTGTAACCATTAAAAAAAAAAACTGGCCAAACAGCATTTCTGAAACAAAAGAGCTTCTTTGCAAGACTCTTTTTTTTTTTTTTTTTTTTT
>NW_006408550.1:11678133-11679958 GCF_000296735.1 Chrysochloris asiatica
TGTGCGGAGGGGATGGGAATGATTCTTGCTGTAAGAATTTGTTCCCTCTTTTGACCTACTACTTCCATAAGTATAGGTCAAGTTCATCAAATTGCATCAGAATACTCTTTTTTTGCCACTTCTTTCTTCTTCTGGTTGAGCTCTGATCATCCAATCATTGAAGCCAGGTCAAGTGAGTATTATCTGCAAGTGTGGGTATTCTTGTGCATATGCCCTCTCTTTTTATCAGCTCAATGCTTCACTCTCCATATTGTAGGGCTTAGCTCACCACTTCATTGTTGTTTTTCCCTCACTTCCCCTTGTTGGTGACGAGCATGGTCACCAATCAGAGCATGTATTCCCATTGAGGCTTAGTCTTGGAAGGGGGTTTGCACTGAGGGGACCCCATCACTTGCCTTGATGTTTCCTGAGCAAGCAACTTGTTTGATCTTGTAGTAACAGTCCATCTGCCTCTATTGTTTTGTATTTTTCCTGTAGGTCTTTCTTTCAAGAAGTTTATTCTGTTCTTCTAGCCACTCCAAGCTGGTCTGCTCATCCTTTCAAGTGGAAATTTCCCATTTCTGGAGATCTCGATGTGGTTCAGGCTTCTACCTATAGTCTTATGTATTGCAGAGGCTCCGCAGGAAGCCTCCTTCACTGGGCACGTTGTAAACCATTTTAGGTGTTTCAAACAGTTATAGGCAGAAGATGGACTTACAAGCTTTCTATGGTGATGTTTCTGACAATTCCTTTCTCTCCCCCTCCAGTGTCTATTTTATATTATAATGCAAGGAAAACCAAGATTCAAGAGACAGCCAAGCATCTTAACATTATTCCCTGCTTTCAACCATGTCTCAATCTCTGTATCCCAGAGTCCTGTAGTTCCAAAGTTGTGCATACATCATTCTTTACCTCTGTCCCACTTAGCCCATTCAAACATGACTAATTGTTCTCCCATCTGCTTTGTTCTTCCTTTGCTAGACTCTTGATGACAACTTTAGCCTGGAGTAAATTTCAGAAGGTGTTTGCCCTGGGAAGTGGTGTTTTCATGGAAACACTGCCAGACCCTTGTCTATAGTAGAGCTACTAGATCCCAAAAAAGACATAATTTATACTTCCAAACACATGGGAATTTTTTCTACTAATTGTCTTTTCAGAGACTAAATAAGATCCCTATGTCTCAGATGCATTATCCTCTGAAATCAAGAACACTCTTTTCACACTGCCCTAAGGTTCAAGTGGAAAGAACAAAGGACTAGAGTTAGATATTACTGTTTGGTCCCTATATTTTCCTTCCTTTAATAGCATTACAACTTGAACTTCACCTAACTGACAAACCCTGCAGAAGTCATTCAATTACTTTAATAGGATTAAAATGCTGCTTTTGAGCTACAGATTTAAACAGACAAAATCTTGGTAAATATATCTTTCATGTATCTTATTAATTCTAAAATAAATACATTACTTGAGGCAAAATAAGCATAATTATCAGATGTTTTAGCATTGTAACTTTCAACTATTTTTCCCATTATGGTGAAATTTTAAAAAGACAGATTGCTATATGTATTTGTGTGAATTGAAGTTTTACTCATTGTCCCTTCTTGCTTTCTAATTTCAAACTGATTCCAAAGCAGCTGCTCATCATATTAATACATTCAATTAATTTTTGAGCTGAGTGTTCTCCAAATAAACAACATAGATTTCGGTGATGGCTACTAAGGAGTCCTGGTGTGGTGCAGCGTGCTAATGCGTCAGACTGCAAAGTCATTTGAACTGCAAGGTCGGTGGTTCAAGCTCACTAACTGCTCCTTGGTGTTGCGGACCGTGTAAGACTGGTCAGAGGTTC
>NW_006408550.1:11680893-11682418 GCF_000296735.1 Chrysochloris asiatica
TGTATTCTTTCACTATCCCTATCGCCGCTGGATCTCCCCTCCTCGTGAACCAAACACTCGTGACAACTATGTCGAGGGCAAACCCCGACACCTTGGAAACCCTACTCACAGGGTCTCTGTGAGTAGGAATCATCTCGACAGCACTTAACAACAACAACACTATGGTTTACCCATAATAAAAAATAGAAAATGTAGGTCACCTCAACAACGGCTGAATAATTGACCAACTTTCCAGATTAGATGCTCTAATTCAATGCTCAAAAAGTGTACAGCAGAAGTATGACTATCACTGAAAAACAGCCACCTTTCAGAGGCTTAACAACAAAATACAAGCTAAATTAACAAATGGCTGAAACAAATGTCCTTAACAGCAATTTAAACCAGTCCTAAAAAAGAATGGATTCATCATTCTTAACAAAGGTGAATTTGCATCCATTTCATTGGTTTATTTATTCAACCAGCATTTACCGAGTAACTATTGGCTTAACACATTCACAAATTGAGTAGTTCAAGATTCAAAGAAAACTGTAGATTTGGACCTTGTCCTCAAGGGAAAGTTCCTAGAAAGACACAAAGGTGACTGACATCCATGAAATTATGGCAAGATGACATCTGACCTCTGCAGTCTAGTCTGTGGAATACATTTGCTGGAAAATAGAAATAAAATAAAAACCTAAAGGTACAGTTCACAGACAAGGCCTGCCTTCAGTTTTATTTTTATAAAATAAAAGCAAACGTTTCAAGGACACACATATGAAAAAGAAATCATGATGGCACCAGGCATCAAAATAGGAAGAAAAAAGGGGGGCATACAGGGAAAAAATGAATAAAGAATGTGAGACTCTGAATTCTGGAAGTTAAATTTTCTTAATCAACAATTTAATTCATGGCTTTACCAGATACTTCTCAGAAACCTTATACAGGGTCACTATAAGTGGAACCAATTTGAACGCACTTAACAACAACAACAACCCAATTAAATGGTTTTGGAGTGGGTTTTCTGGATTTGTTAAACAATTTAAAAATGGGTTTGCTATTTGTTTTTGTTCATTTTTTGATATTTATTGCTTTTATTGTTCTCTTACTCAATACATATTCTCTATGTAAATTCATGTCTAATAATTATTTGATTATCTGTTGTACTTAAAATAGTTTCGCATGACTATGCAAATTAATGGAATTAATTATAAATATTGAACATACAAGGGACTTCCGGCTTTTCCCCGACCAGGCAGCAAAGGTACGCAGGCTCTGGACAAAGGGTGGGTGGTATTGCACAGGGGAGGCCCCTGCCTGGTACACAGACAGCCTTTGGTCAAACGTAAGACTTTAGCCTTCAACATTGTGGACTCGTTAGTTTGAAGGATCAAGCTGCTGGGGAGTTGTGGGCATTTTGAGATTCCTCCCACCTGCACTCGCCTGCGCTCGGCTCCCGCTCTGGGACTGCACACGCCCACTGCGGAGCTTGGAGCACGGGGCTTAAGTGGACCCATTCGGAGGGCGGGCATGCCCAGAGAGCCAGCAG
>NW_006408550.1:11699539-11700382 GCF_000296735.1 Chrysochloris asiatica
AAAAAAAAAAAAAATTGAACATACAAAAACAAAAACCTCAAGAAAAACATGAAGGCTCAGAAAACCGATGAGCAGGTCAGAGACCAACAAAATAAAATGAGGTCGTGTTAAATACATTAGGAAGGTAGAATAGACATAAATAATCTGGATTCCTGAATGTAAAATCGTAAACACTAGAGAATATTTGCCCCCAGCGTCTAGAAACCTGAACAATTTTATAGAAGTCAGAATAGGTTTGAAGTCAGGTGGGTAAGACCAACTGCTGTTAATGTGATTACTTTCTTTTCATTATATGTAAGTCTAGACTAGACTTCAGGTTTTAACTTCCCATAAGCATACTATTTTATGGCAAATGCATTTAAAAATAAATATGAGTACGTTTTTTCCGTCTGTAGTTATCTTAAGGTAGCACGGTGGCTCCATATGACAAGCAATGGACTGTGAACCACAAAGCCCCTGGTTCCAGTTGCCAAACTCTCTGCTGAAGAAAGATGAGTCCCCTGCGAAGATTTAAAGCCCTGGAAATCCTTTACAGGATGCGGTGAGTAGGAACCAACTTTTAGGTGCTTAACAACAGTAACCTTGTTGTTGTTGTTTAGTGCTGTGAGTCAGTTCCGACCCATGTTGTTGTTGTTTTTGTTGTTGTTAGATGCCATCGAGTCGGTACTGACCCATAGCGACCTTATGCACAGCAGAACGAAACACTGCCTGATTCTGGGCCAACCTCACTACTGTTACCACACTTGAGTCCATAGATGCTGCTGCTTGGCCAAGCCATCTCGTTGGGGGTCTTCCTCTTTTTCTCTGCCCCTCCACCTTACCAAACATGATATCCTTCTCCAG
>NW_006408550.1:11701143-11701790 GCF_000296735.1 Chrysochloris asiatica
TCTTGGTCCATGTACAGATTCCTCATGAGCACAATTAAGTGTTCCAGAATTCTCATGCTTCGCAATCTTGATCATAGCTTGTCATGATCCACACAATCAAAAGCCTTTGCATAGTCAATAAAGCACAGGTACACATCTTTCTGATATTCTCTGCTTTCAGCCAAGATCCATCAGACATCAGCAATGATATCCCTCGTTCCATGGCCTCTTCTAAATCCAGCTTGAACCTTTGGAAGTTTTCTGTCAATGCATGCTTGCAGTCATTTCTGTATTACCTTTAGTAAAACTTTACTCGCATGGGATATCAAAGAGAGTGTCCAATGATTTCTGCATTCTATTGGGTCACCTCTCTTTGGAATGGGCACAAATACGGATCTCTTCCAATCAGTCAGCCAGATAGTTTTCTTACAAATTTCTTGGCAGAGATGAATGAGTGCCTCCTGTGCTGCCTTACTATCTTGAAAGATTTCAATTTTTATTCCATTAATTCCTGGTGCCTTGTTCTTTTCCAATTCCTTCAATGCACCTTGGACTTCCTTCCAAAGTATTATTGGCTCTTGATCATATGCTACCTCTTGAAACAGTTAAACATTAACCATTTCCTTTTGGTACAGTGACTCTGTGTATTCCTTCCATCTTCTCTTGAT
>NW_006408550.1:11702835-11708768 GCF_000296735.1 Chrysochloris asiatica
TCATTTTTGACAACTTCCAATTTTCCCAGATTCATACTTTGTACATTCCATGTTCCAATTTTCAATGGATGTTTACAGCTGTTTCTCTTCATTTTGAGTAGTGCCGCATCAGCAAATGAAGCACTTAATAACAACAGTAACCTTGTTATTATTTAGTGCTGTCGAGTCAGTTCCGACCTATAGCAACACTGTATAGGGTTTCTGAGGAGTAGCTAGTGAGCTTTAACCACTGGCTTTGTGACTCAAGCCGACTTTACAGTCCAGTGCATTAACCAACAGTGCCACACTACCAATTTAGTAGTGGGTGATTTTTCTCCACTCTTATTTTTTATTCAGTAGTTACTTTACTAAGGAGCTTCGGTAGTATAATGGATTACAGTTGAGCTGCTAACTACAAGGTCAGGAGTTTGAATCTACCTGATTCAATTCTGAGACTTTCTGCCCCATTAGAGATTTACAGCCTCAGAAACCCTATACAGATTTAATATGAGTGGAACTGACTCCAAGGCACACAACCACCACCACCACCAGTTACTTTACTGGTTATTATTCTAATAGCAAAGGTACTGTGGAATACATTCACCAAAGGCTCTTAAATGAGGTTAAACTGCTAACTCCCATCAGATGCTAATTAAACTATCACTAATTTAAAGAAACCCTGGTGACACAGTGGTTAAGTGCTAGTCTGGTAACCACAAAGTTCTGTGGTTCAAACCCACCAGCCACTGACAGGAGAAAGATGAGGCATTAGGCTTCCGTAAAGATTTACTGGGAACTTTATGGGCCTCTTGTATTCTACCCCGTAGGGTTGTTATGAGTAGGAACCAACTCCACAACAACAGGACTTGGTTTATTACTGATTTTATGTAACACGATGTGCTTTAAATACATGTGTTGTTAAATGTCATCAAGTTGTTTCCGACTCAGAGCTTCCTAGTATAGGGTTTCCATGGAATGGCTGATGAGTTTGAACCGCTGACCTTGTGGTCCAGTATTTATTCTACAACACCACACCAGGACTCCACAAATACAAACGTATACTCATCAGATGAATTGCTAGTTATAGGTGCTAATAATGAGGGTGTTGTTTTTTTGTTTTTTTTTTCCAACTTTAATTAGCAGGTGTAATACTCAATAGCAAAAGCCTCATTAAACAGGTATCCAAGAATTACAGAATTCATAATACAGAGTTGCTTACTTAATATCTCTTTCTGAGTTTGACCTTTTCAAAATGCAGTCTAATATTTGGCCGCAAAACCAATGAATTTTCAAAACTTTGTTGCCATAAAGTGTTAAAACTCACCTCAAAGTATATTTTCTCTCTGAAGTTTTTACTTTATTAAAAATGAAAAACATGTTTTTCCTAATGCCACTATACCAACTGAAAATCAAAACTAAAGCAACTAAAATAAGTATGTGTGTTTGGAGGCAGGTGGGAAGGTGATACTATGGGTAGTATATGTATATACACACACACAGAGGCAAACATTAAGCCCCAAAGCTTTACAGAAATATCTCATATATATGACCAAAGCAAATGCATTATGGTCCTATACTAGCGTTTGAAGACTTCACCATGTTATTCCTGATTTCAACTCCAAGTAGTGTTTTATACCCTAAACTTACTTATCAGAATTTTGTTATCTGGCTTTTTGTCCCTAAATCTTTTTGACACTATGATACTTTCCAAGGTCAATTATGATTGCTCAGTCCAATGTCCTTTATAAAGCTTTTGCTATTTCTACAGCATTTGGATGAGAAACTCTTTCTCTTGCTTTGACCTCTACTGCTTTACATCCATTTTTTTTCCATTTCCCCTCTCAGATTTTCCTATCTTCTCTTCCTTTTCTTTGTCTTGCACTCCTAATCATGAGTTAATTCTAAGATTCTATATTTCATTTATTTATTTTTCTTAGCTTCATCTACACCCTCTGAAAATAACTACTAAATCTATGCACTAGACTTAGTTTCTCTTATAAAGTCTGACCCTGCAAATTCAAACAACTTACATCCACTTTCCTTTCCTATCCTTAAATTCAGCATGTCTGAAATTTAATTTTCCTTTATTAATAAATAAATGTATTCTCCAGTAAGCACTATTTTGTTAAGTACTTTATCTAAAGAAGTGCTGAGTCAAAGTGTTTTCTTTCTCATGGGAGCAGGTACCGTCATTCCTCATAAACACCCACTTACACACAGTTATGCACATATACTGACTTTCTTTAAATACCACTTTGCTTCATTTTGTATTGCTTTTACAATGATACTGTTCAAAATAGCGTTGTTTGCTCTGTAGGATAAGCACTGGACTTCGAGCCAAAAAGTCTGAGGTTAACCACAAGGTCAATGGCTTGAGCCCACCTGGGAGAAAGGTGAGGTTGTCTGTTTCCTGCCAAGATACACTGTCACAAAACAAATTCGAAGGCACTTAACAACAACATCAAATTTTGAAGTGCTCATCAAAATGATAAATATACTTATTTTCAGCAGTTTCAGAGTTTATACTATAAATACAAACATCAAGGAAGAAAACTAAGATTTTATTCAAATGAAATTTCTTAAAGAAGTTTTTGTATGTGCATGTCCATGTGGTTCCTAAAAGAATGTTAATAAAGAGTGACTAAACTTGGAATCCTAGTGTGGCACTGTGGGCTAATGCGCTGGACTGCAAGGTTGATTTGAATTGCAAGGTCGGTGGTTCAAGCTCACTGGCTGCTCTTTGGAAACCCTATACAGGGTCACTGTGAGTCAGAACGGACTTGACACCATTGGCAGGTAACAACAACAAACATCACTTGGAGTCCTGGTGTGGTGCTGTAGGGTAAGCACTGTACTGCTAATCACAAGGTGGGCAGTTCAAACTCACCAGCCGCTCCTCAGAAACCCTATACAAAGTCGCCATGAGTTGGAACCAATTTGACAGCACTTAACAACAGCAATAACAGTCAACACAGCCTCGATTTTGTAGCTCATTATATCCTAAATATCGTTTTTCATCTGATTCATATTCAAATATTTTTAAGAAGCAGATTTAGAATAGGTGGATTTAAAGGTTTTTGTTAAGAAAATTGTTTAAAAGCAATAACAAATTTTAAAAACTGCTTAAAAGGGATAGTTAGCACTGCCAAATAGCCAAAGATTGGTCAAAGGAGTCTTTAAAACTCCGTAGGAAGTTCTGGGAAGGGTCCTGACTGACACAAACTTGAAGGTATCCAGAATCAAAGTTCAAGAATAACTAGAAATAGCACCAGGTTTCCAGCGTGAGCTCTGAGCGGCACAGGAGTGAAGCCGAACCAAATACCTTGTTGTTAAGTGCCGTCCAGTTGATTCTGACTCACAGTGACCCTGTGTATGATTTCTGAGGATCAGCTGGTAAATTTGAACCACAGACCTTGTGGTTAGCAGTTTAGAGCCATACCAGGAGTCCAAATACCTTGTAGGCCTCTGAAAACTAGTATGTCATTGGAACCACATCCACCAAAGTAGGTCAGACTTATTTACTCAACCTAAGTCACTGCTCATTAAAATAGAGTTTCCTAGTCCAAAATCCAAAATGTCCAAATAGAGTTGAAAATCACTTATTATACCCCAAATCAGGATAATCACTTCTTGAATAAGAAAATACAATCAATATATGCCCAAACTGAACGACACAACAGGATTTTAAGGCAGTCTTAAATTTTTTTTTATGTAAGCAATATCAAACCACCATGAAACTAGTGATAATATAGAAAATCTCATTTAAGAAATTTAGGATGTTAAAAAAGAATAAAATAATTATAAAATTTAAGAATACCTAAATAAAAAGCTTGGAGTCCTGGTGTGGCGCTGTGGGTTAATGTGTCAGACTGCAAAGTCATTTGAACTGCAAGGTCAGTGGTTCAAGCTCACCAGCTGCTCCTTGGAAACCCTATATAGGGTCACTATGGGTCGGAATTGACTCGATGGCACTTAACAACAACAAATAAAAAGCTTACTGGATGGACTCAGTAGTAAATTCAAGATAACAGATGACAGCACAGGGAACATGAAAGAATTCAATAGATTTTGTTCATTCTAAACAGCAGAGAGAGAAGTGCCTTTGGAAAAGTGAACAGGCTTCTGGATAGTGGAACAATCATTTTAAAGTATCAAACATTTGTGGTACTGGAGTTTCAAAAAAAGAGAAGAAAGTCTGTGGGACTGGAAAATAAAGAAATAATTAGAAAGTTTCCCCAAATTTATGAAAGACATAAATCTATAGATACAAGAATCTGACAAACCCCAAGTTTTCACCCATACAAATCTGCCTCAAGAACCATTAAAATCAAGCTTTACAAAACCAAAATCAAATAAGAAGTGTTGAAATCAGGTAGAGAGAAATGGCTCATTATGTATAAGGAAAACAATGTTTGAATGAAATGTGGCACTGTAGGTTAATGTGCTGAACTGTAAAGTTGGTTTGAATCACAAAGTCAGAAGTTCAAGCTCACCAGCCACTCCTCAGAACCTATACAGGGTTGCTATGGGTCAGAACCAACTCAATGGCACTTAACAACAACTTCAGGGAAGACCAGAAGGAAGTGGTTTTAAGTGCCAAGAGAAAAGAGTTATCAATGCAAAATTCTACATCCAGTGAAAATATCTGCCATGCATGAAGGAGAAATTTAGACATTTGCATAGGAAAAAATTTTTTAAAGAATTTGTTACAATGAGACTACCTTGAAAGAATGCCAAGAGGAACATCCCTAAACAGAAAGGAAATGATGATAGAAACTGGCTTAGAAGTTCTGAAAGGAAGAAAAGATAATGGAATTGTAAAAATGTAATAGACTATTTGCCTCCAAAAAGAAATCATGCTTAATGATTGAAGCAAAGGTTGTAATGTCAACTGATGTGTACTCAAAGTATGTAGAAAAATTTATTCCGACAGCTACATTTAAAAAGTAGACAATGGAAAGGGATGTGTGAGATATAGCATTGGGTTCTAACTGCAAAGTCAATGTTCAAAAACCCATCAGCTGCTCCAAGGGAGAAGGGTAAGTTGCCTGTTCCTATTAAGATTTACAGTCTTAGATGCCCCCCCAAAAAACGTTCTACTTTGCCTTTAGGGTTGCTAGGAGTCTGACTAGACTTGGTGACAGTGGGTTGGGTTGGTTACTTGAAGAGGTAAAATGTAAATCTCAATATGTAGACTGTAATAGTAAATAGAGTCTGTATACTGTAATATGTAGAGTAACAATTAAGTAAACTTTTCAATGAGATATATGGAAAAGCACTGCAAATAAATCAAAAGTAAACTAAAATTTTTCCAAAACAAGGGAAACATGAAATATAAAAAGCAAACAGAAAACAAATTATACAATGGCAGCCTTGAGCCTTAACTTATTTATAATTGTATTTAATTCTTAGTCTATAAATTGGGATCACGGTGGTTCCAAATGATATGCACTGGACTGCAGACTCTGAAGGCTGTGGTTTGAGTGTGCCAGAGAGAAAGATGAGGCTTTCTGCTCTTGAGAAGATTTAATGCCTTAGAAACCTCATTCAGGGTCATTATGAGTCAGAACCAACTCAACGGCACTTAATAACAACAATATATAAATTAAAAGTCAGAGAATAGCATGAAAGATAAAAACAGGATCAATTTATGTGCTATCTACAATAAACTCACTTGAAACAAAAAATATGAGCAGGTTGAAAGTAAAATGGCAATAAGATATATCATGCAAGCATCAGTTTAAAATAAAAAAGTAGAAATACCTGTATTGATAGCACATAAAATAGACTCTTGGGCATTATGTAATATCTCTCATTGTTAACAAAAACAATGAGAGATGTTACATAAGGTTAAAAGGTAAATCTACCAAGATATTGTTGTTGTTGTTTTTAGGTGCCATCGAGTCGGTACCGATTCATAGCAACCCTATGCACAGCAGAACGAAACACTGCCC
>NW_006408550.1:11710993-11740381 GCF_000296735.1 Chrysochloris asiatica
ATATATATATAAACTTAAGTAAATAGGTTAATCTAATTGTGTAGTTAATTGCTTTCATTTGCATCCTTAATTTTAAAAATCTTTCATAGTTACGCCATTCTAACATTTTTGTAAACTGAGGTGCTTCTTATAGTGTTTTGAGTGTTAAGTCATTGTTTAGTGCCATAGAGTCAGTTCCACTGGTAGCGACACTGTATAGGGTTTTTAAGGCTTTAAATCTTCACGGGAGCAGAAAACCTCATCTTTCTCCCCAATAAAGACAGTAGCACTATTAATATAGATGGGATGGGGGAATTGAAACCATTTTCATTTATAAAGAACCTACCTTTGCTACATATTGTATTTTAACTTGCTAATAATGATCATGGCTCCAAATTCTGCTTGAATTCTTGATATCAAATGGGTTAAAAATCAGTAAACTGAGAGTTTGATAAAAATGGGAATAAGTAGAGAGAGGAGATGTGGGAGAGATAATATTACATTGAAGGACTTTGCAATCAGTGAGATGAAATGAAGTGTGTATGATTTCATGAGTATAAAATGAATTATCTACTTTGTAAACCTTCACCCAATTCACAACAAAAAGTTAAAAAATAAAAAAAAATTTTTTTTAAGTTTTATTACATATACTATCATGCAAAGATCCAAGTCTCATATCAGTATGAACTATGAACATTTTTATTTCCATTTGCTTTAAAATAGTCAGTTTAAAGAGAAGACTCAATTGACAAACATGGGGATTAGCACTCTTAGAAGATTAAAATGTTCATCTGTCATACTAATTTTGCCAAATAAGTTGTTAAGACTAATTTGTGAAATTACTTATTCAAGCTTTTATTTAGGTCAAACAATCTAGTGAGCACATTAATATGAAAAAATCCCAGTTTTCATCATCTTAACTACAATAAACCATAAAGTGTGCCAATCTTCATGCTTTAGGGCATAATTTGGTTACCAGCTGGGATCAGGAAGAAATCTTCCCCATAGTGTAATATTGCCAATTATCATAGGTGTAGGGAGAACAAGAGAGAGTCAGGGGGTTACGTGGCCCCCTAAAGCATCTGGTATTGGATGCTCTGTGAGTGAGAATTCAGGGTAAGATAAAACAGTTGATTGTTCCTACATGTCAATTCCGATATTCTTATGAACTGCCAATATGATACTCCTGCCACAAGGGAGGGATTTCCTACAGAACAGATGTCACTTACAGTATTCTATGGGCTATCTATCTCAACAAATAATTGCTTGGCACTTCTGCCCTATGGCAAGGGTCTGAAAATGCGTTAGGGTGAGAACACATCATCCAAGCAGATGGGCAGAGATAAAAGACAGAGCAAGGGCACAGTGAGTCTGAAATCATGTGTGGAAGTCAGATGGGGACACTGAAGCAGATGTCTTTCCTTATCTTCAGTGATGAAAGTCCAATATCAGAATTTTCCAGTTATTAGTTATTTAGAAGTTCTATTTTAAAATGTCCTTAGATGAGCATGAGTTGCCTAAATCCCAAATTTACTGCAACAAAGAAACCTTGTCTTTTTGGTATAAACGGGCATTTCCATTTTCAGTGACTGCATTTTGCTGAAGGCCAGAAACTGATGTGAAACTCCTAAAGCCCAGCCCCCCAACACACACACACCTCCACACACCCCACCCCCAAGAAGAAAAGAGAAAGGAGAAAATTAGGCCGGGATAAGAGGACAGGCACAAAGAATGACAATGAAGAAGAAAGGACAATTGAGATGGGACTTGCCTGAGAGAGACAGCAAGAGAGGAAAAAAGTCCTTTTAAAATATCAATAAGAGAATCAAAGAAAGCAAAATCCTTTTTCTGGTTAAAGGGGAAAAGTTAATAACAGTGAAGAAAGCAGGCAATTGCAATATGCACCAACTGTAATGGGCGAAAGGAAGCTCAAGACAGAATCAGAAACAAGTTCAACATATAGATGTTGCTTCTGCACTTAACTACACAATTCATGGATTAAAAATGTTTAAATATTTAAACTATTTGATCCAATAGCAGACTTGTTTGTCTATCTCTATCTAAATAATTCGTTGGGAGAAAAGAAGTGATTTTTTTTTTTTTCTTTTCTTTTCACAATTACCAGCAGAGAAATTTTTACTTTTAAAATAGCACTGATTGCCAAAATAACCTTGGAGGAGGGAGGTTGAAATTATGAAAATATTGTAAATTAGTAAAAGTCATTCAGTTATATTACAAAATTATAAAATGTTTCAAGATATTATTGATGTACTTCTGTGGTTATCATTGTTATTGTTGATAAGTAACAATGAGACAGTTCCAACTCATAGCCACCCTGAATAGGGTTTCCAAGGAGCTGCTGGTGGGTTTGAACCACTGGCCTTGTGGTTAGCAGTCTAGTGTTCTTCCTACAGTGCTATACCAAGACTTCATGCTCATCATATTTTATAATTTTTTAAATTATTATCATAAATTTGTCATTCAGTAATGTCTGAAAACTGATTCAACAAAGCATTTTTTCATGTGTTGGGTCAGATCCAATGATAATTCTTAAGGAAAATGTTGAGTTTAGCTTGCTAGAATCCTTTGTACGGTATCTTTAATCTTAAGAAACATTGGAGATGTTCTTATTTTTTTATAAGCTATTACTCCTACCTATCACATGTTCCTCTGTTTTCAAAGTCTAATAATCTATCCTTATTTATTAATGCATAAAACCAGGATACAAGGTCATTATTGAAAAATACAATCTCGTTTTTAAAACATCTGACTTTTAGCTCCAGTCCACTTAGAGAAGTACAATGTGGGAGACTTGCATAAGGGGCATTTCCAGCCAAGATAAAGAGTTTGGACTTTATGTTAAGGAAAAGGGAAAGTCACTGAAAAGTTTCATACGCATGCTTATTTATTTCAGAGAGGGATGCCATATTTGCTGCCTAGGACTGCTATAACAGTGTACTACAAACTGGATCCAAATATTTATTCTCTCACAGTTCTGGAGATAGGTGTCATTGTTAGTGTCATTGAGTTGGTTCCAACCCATAACGACTGTATAGGGTTTTTGAGGAGCCACTGGTGGGTTTGAACTACCAACCTTGCTGTTCAAACTGACCTTGTGGTCCAGTGCATTATCCAGCAGTGCCACACCAGGACTCCTGAGATTTAACTTCTGGAGATTAGAAATCCAAAAATCAAGGTGCTCACAATGTTAGTTTCTTCAGAAGGCAATGAGCTCTGATGGTTGCGCTCTCATAACTTCTGGTGATTGTTAGCAATCTTGACATTTCTTGGTTTGTAGACTCATCACTCCAATCTATTCTTCAGTCATCACATAACACCATCATCCCATCTCTTCCCTCTATTTGTGTTTTCACAAGATCTTTTTATAAGGATGCTGGTCACTGGACTTAGGGCCCATCTAATCTACTACGAACTTATCTTAACTAATTACATTTGCAAAGACTTTCTATTCTTTTGTCTCTTTTTTTTTTTACTTTAAACAAGTTTTGATTGTACAACGTTCATGTAATTGGTTATTTCTCTACTTTATACACAATTATTCTTATTTTCCACAGAAGGGCCACCTCCCATTCCACCCAATCCATCCATGTCAGGGTCCTCCTCTTCTTCAGGAATTTCTATGACTACAACTTCTGCTGTGGTTAACAGTGAGGCTACTCCAGCAATATCCAATAAAACTGTTCTTATCAACTTGGTTGGATCAATGATTCTTTTTCTACCATATTGACAAAATCTCCCAGCATAGCATCATAACCAGCTTCCAAGGAACTCTGCATAATTTTCTCAACTATCAATGAGCCTTCTAATTTACATTCTTAGCAATAGAGAATGCAGGAATTTTTAGTGTTCTTTTAACAATTTCTATACCAATTTTTTGATCTTCATTTGTTGGAGTTAAGGACTCTAAGGCTGAAATGCATTGAAACAGAGCACAGTCACCTCCAAGAACAATACCTTCTTCAACAGCAGCTCATGTTGCGTTGCGGACATATGTAACGCTGCCTTTCTTTTTATCCATTTACACACTACTTGTACCATCAACTTTCAGCACAGCTACTCCATCTGAAAAGGAGCTCTGGTAGCATAGTGGTTACGAATCGGGCTGCAAACCTCAGGGACAACAGTTTGAAACTACCAGCAGTTCCACGGGAGAAAGATGAGGCTTTCTGCTCCCTTAAAGATTTACAGCCTCGGAAACCGACTCCACAGCACATTACAACAACAACTCCATCTGAAAGTTCTGTCATACATTCGTTCAGTTTTTCCTTTCATATTCACTAGTGGTGATGTCTAACTGTGCAACTATTTCTTGAGTACTTTTTTCAGTTTGAGCCTTATCACTTTTCCCTTTCAAGAGCATGGCATCATCTTCGGTCACAATGACCTCTCTAACTTTCTCTAAGTCATACAGATCACCCTTTAAGCCTTTCTTTCTTTCATCAATGTAAGTAGTCTCCTTCTGTATTTCTGTTGGACCACCCAATTCTAGGCCATCATCATTTCTCTGCTTTATTCCTACCACAGCTCCACACTGCTGTCCTTGTCTCAAGCTTGTCCTCTCCAAGAGGACATCTTGGAGAACATCTTCAAGATTCAGTGTTAATCTCTTTTCTCTAAGTACTGCACCATCAGTAGCAAAAATCATGTCTTAAACCTGTTTTAAGTTTAAAGTTTTAAGTTTCTATTGTCACCCAAACCTGGATCTTTGACTGCTAAAATCTAAAGCAGTATATTTTAGTCTATTCAAAATGAAGATATTTAGAGCTTCTCCATCAACATCTTCAGCAATTATGACCAAAAGCTAATGGTGAGCATTGGCAATTTCAAGAGCAGGTAGAATAGACTAGACACTAGAGATTTTCTTTTCACTCAATAGAACATAGGCATACTGGAATTCAAATTCTGGACCTTTGGATTAATTAATAAAGTATGAAAAATGTAAACTCGGTCAAACCTCATACCTTCTATCATTTCTAATGTACCATTCTAGGTTTTTCCATTCTTTATACCGTAATGACACCCTTTCTTCCAACCCTTTTCATGGCATCAGAAATGATGGTGCCAATTTATTTGTCTACATTTGCAGAAATTGTAGCAACCTGAGCAATTTCTAAACCAGTTAGTTGTCACAGGTTTAGACTGTTTCTTAAGTTCAGCAGTTACAGCATCAACAGTTAATATTATACCTCTCCTGATTTCCGCTAGATTAGCACCATTGCTGATTTTCTGGAAACATTCTTTATCAATGTTGTTGTTGTTATGTGTTGTTATGTGCCGTGGAGTCGGTTCCAACTCCTAGTGACCCTGTACAGGGTTTCTGAGGCTGTAAATCTTTAAGGGAGCAGAAAGCCTCATCTTTCTCCCACAGAACAGCTGGTAGTTTCGAACTGCTGTCCCTGAGGTTCGCAGCCCAATTCGTAACCACTAAGCTAGCAGAGCTCCTTTACTTATCAACAGAACTTGACCAAAAAGTAGCAGTGGAGGTACCATCCCAAGCCTCTTCATTTGTGTTGTGGGCAAAATCCTGAATAAGTTTGGCCCTAATATTTTTATATTTATCCTTTAAGTCAAATGACTTAGTAATAGTCACACCTTTTGTTACTTTGTGGCTTCCCTAACTCTGTTTAATAATCACCATTGTCCCCTATTGTTGTTGTTGTCAGGTGCCATCGAGTCAGAACCAACTCATAGCAACCCCATGCACAGCAGATCGAAACTATGTCCGATCCTGAGCCAACCTCACTACCGCTGCCACACTTGACGCCATCAATGATGCCACCTGGCTGATCCAACTCGTTGGGGGTCTTCCTCTTTTTCTCTGACCCTCCACCTTACCCAGCATGACATCCTTCTCCAGCGACTGTTCTCTCTGGACAATGTGTCCAAAGTAGGAGAGACAAAGCCTAGCCATCTTGGCCTCCAAGGAGCACTCTGGTTGTACTTCTTCCAAAACAGATCTATTGGTTCTTTTGGCAGTCCATGGCACTTTCAGTATTCTCCTCCAACACCACAACTCAAAGGCATCAATTCTTCTATGATCTTCCTTATTCACTGTCCAGCTTTCGCATCCATATGAGGTTATTGAAAATACCATGGCTTGGGTCAGGCACACCTTAGTCCTCAAGCTGACATCTCTGCTCTTCAGTACTTTAAAAAGTTCCTGTGCAGCAGATTTGCCCAATGCAATATGTGGTCTGATCTCTTGACTGCTGCTTCCGCGAGTGTTGACAGTTGATCCAAGAAGAATGAAGTCCTTGACAACTTCAATCTCTTCTCCATTGATAAGAATGCTGTTTTATTGGTCCAGTGGTGAGGATTTTTGTTTTCTTAACATTGAGATGTAATCCATATCGAAGGCTGTGCTCTGTGATCCTCATAAGTATATGTTTCAAGTCCTCTTCACTTTCAGCAAGCAAGGTTGTATCATCAGCATATCGCAGGTTGTTAATGAGTCTTCCACCAATCCTGATGCCACATTTTGAAATCTTTCAAGAAAGTGAGGCAGCACAAGAGGCACTCACTCATCTCTGCCAAGACATTTGGAAGACAACTATCTGGCCGACTGATTGGAAGAGATAAATATTTGTGCCCATTCCAAAGAGAGGTGACCCAACAGAATGTGGAAATCATTGGACAATCTCTTTGATATCTCAAGCTAGTAAAGTTTTGCTAAAGGTAATACAGAAACGGCTATAATCATACATTGACAGAGAACTTCCAGAGGTCCAAGCTGGATTCAGAAGAGGCCGTGGAACGACAGATATCATTGCGGATGTCCGATGGATCTTGGCTGAAAGCAGAGAATACCAGAAGGATGTTTACTTATGCTTTATTGACTACGTGAAGGCTTTCGATTGTGTGGATCATGACAAACTATGGACAACATTGAGAAGTATGAGTATTCCAGAACACTTAATTGTACTTCTGAGAAATCTGTACCTGGACCAAGAGGCAGTTGTTCGAACAGAGCATGGGAACGCTGAATGTTTTAAAATTGGGAAAGGTGTGCGACAGGGTTGTGTTCTTTCACCATACTTGTTTAATTTGTATGCTGAGCAAATAATTTTCCCCTATATCCCCATAGTAATCACTACAGCATCCGCTAAAAGGGCAACAACACCTTGAAACATTAGGACTCAGGCCTCTGCACCAAAATTTGCATCTTTGACATAAGTCCAGGTAATATGAAGAACCAGTACCCTGGACACTGGCCTTAGTTGTGGAAGGATTTCAGGTAATCAGAGCATTTTTGCAGTGTCACGAGGGGACACCTGAAGAGGTAGACTGCCAGCAGTGAGTGAGGTAAAGACCTTATTTTCTAAGAAGTTTACATTCACAGGTACCAAGTATAAATAGGGATGTCAACATAGCTTTCTGTGGAGAGAATTCAGCCTATTACTGGTGCTATGATGGAATTTACATGATAAGAGATCACTGAAGCCATGTGGAAAGATTGGAGAAGACAAGCCTGAGTGAAGGACAGCAGTGTGGAGCTGTGGTAGGAATAAAGCAGAGAACGATGATGGCCTAGAATTGGGTGGTCCAACAGAAATAGAGAAGGAGACAACTTACATCGATGAAAGAAAGAAAGGCTTAAAGGGTGATCTGTATTAGGGCTTCAGCAAGTACATGAGAAATTATTCCATCTACGAACTACAAAACATTGAAGAATAGCTAGGCTTTTGTTTTGCTTTCTTTCGTGTGGGTATTACCTTAAATCTTTCCACTGAGTCTCTTAACTTATATGTTGTTGTTGTTGTTAAGTGCCGTCGAGTCAGTTTTGACTTGTAGTGACCCTGTATAGAGTTTACAAGGAGCAACTGGTGGATTTGAACTGCTAACCTTGTGATTTGCTGTCTAGTGCTGATCTTACAGTGCCACCCAAGAGTCCTATTATTAATATTAAAAGTGAAATTTAGAATAGAAATATATACTCTTTCTCCTTACTCAATTATTTATGTTGGTAATTTCTCCCACAGGGCCATTAAAACTTATAGACTTCATTTTTAATATACTGGCCCTGGTGGTGCATTAGGATTACTGCTAATCATAAAGTTGGCAGTTCAAACCTACCTGTCAGTCTGTAGGAGAAAGATGAGGCTGTTTGCTCCTGTAGATTTACAATCTCAGAAACCCTATATTGTTGGTAAGTGCTGTCTAGTCACTTCCGACTCAGGAACACAAACCCTCATCTTTCTCCTGCAGAGCAGCTGGTGGACTCAAACCACTGACCTTGTGGTTCATAGTGCAGAGTTTATCCTACAGAGTCACAGCACACCCTACCAAGTGTCCTTATGAGCTGCAATCAATTAGATGGCAGTGGGTTTTTGTGGGGGGTTTTAGGTATGGCAGCTATTAAAAATAATTAACATCTATGTATCTGTCCATGGAAGAAATATGAAGCTTTCTGCTCCCATAAAGATTTACAGCCTTGGAAGCCCTATACATGGTTGACTCATGGTTGCTATGAGTCAAAACAGACTCCATGGCACTTCACCACCACCAATGCCACTAACATATAGCTGGACTTCCATATTTAAAATATAATTATAAATGAGGAGTATAATATTGACATGAAAATTAACAAAGCATAGTTGCATGTTTGATACATACTGTTTTTAAATTCTGGTGTGTCGAATAAGCACTGGACTTTGAACTACAAGGTAGGTGGTACAAACCCATCAGTTGCTCCTCAGAAACCCAGTACATATACCCTATGTGTCGGAACAGACTTGACAGCACATAACAACAACATTTAAAAATTCTAAAGAAAAGTTTTGTATTTTTTGGCCAATCCCCATTATACATTTTCAAGTAAATGTTAACAACTTGAAGCAGTGACTACTGGTTATAAGAAATCATTAAAAGCCTCAGAAAAAGGGAACATGCAAGGAACAGGTGAAAATGAACAACAGTTTTCACGTTTATGAAGGGAAACGATAAAGGTGACCAATTATGTTTCAGCATAAGTAAAGAAACATTAGGCTAAAATTATAGGCCAATCATAGTAAAGGCATGAGAAGAACATTAATATTATAAGTTTTTTGGATTCTTCAATATATAAAAGACTGTATCATTCTCTGATTCATTATCTAAAATCAAGACAGACACGGAGGAGCAGGCATTGATTAATAAGAATCACAGTGCCAGCCTGCCTTATATTAAGACCTCGACAGGAACAGGTGACCGCCACTCTTGCCCCACTCAGCTTCAGTGAGCAATTTCCTTCCATTAGTAACTCATGGGACATAAAGCTATTTCACAAGGCATTAGATACTACGAGTCTCTGATGTATAATATGTGTTATTCAGACAACACAATGGGGATTGGATGACTTCTTTAGGCTTCTTGATTATAATGTTGATCATAACGTGGACTAAGTTAGAATAAACCACCGCTACCATTTCCATTCCTCCATTACTCATTATTAGATAGTAGTACCTACATTTGCTCCGATCAGAACCATGCATCTCTTACATTTATAACAAAAGGGAACTTTGGAGAAAATTCCTTCATTCTGATCAAACACATTTTTTCAGAGATCGTGAATAGTTGTCATTTTATGTATTGCAGTCTTGCAGCTTCTATAATTCCTACCCCTTTTATCAACACTAGAGGCAGAGGAACTTTTAAGGAATGTGAGGTATATTATGCAGACCATTTAACATAATTTCCACTTTTTTTTGGTCTGAGCTTTATAAAAAAAGTTAAGTTCTAAGAGGTCTTTGAAACAAGTAACTTCAAAAGGGTATTTAGCATAAATGTACAGGAGATTTTTAATATCTAAAAGAGATGACCAAATCCTACAAGTTATTGAATACATTAGAACACCCAAAATACATAATGAGACCTAGGATTGGAAGAAATTAGCAACTGATATAATTTCAATTATTTTTTAACTGCTTTTCTTGTTCTTTAAGCTATCCCGAGTATTCTTAAAATGTACTTTTTGATGTATCCTCTATTTTCTGTATTATGATTCCTTTCTCTGCAATCCTCTTTCTCTGTGGCCCCAGAGAAAACTGAATGTCAACACAAGGAAAAAAGAAACTGTGAGAAGCTTCTATGAAGTCCTGTTGTGGTGCTGCAGGTAATGCACTGGACCACAAGATCAGTTTGAGCCACAAAGTCAGTGATTCCAATCCACCAACTTCTCAGAAGCCCTATACAGGTTGGAACTGACTCAATGGCACTTAACAACAGCAACAACAGGAAGCTTCTAGCACACCAAGAATAAATAAGTCCAACAATAAATAAAGAAATGACTGGAAGAAGATAAGAACGGGAACAAAGGGAGACAAGAAGTCAGACATGAGACTGTGGGACAAATGAACAAAGGGAAAGAATCTCCAACAGAGAGAGGAATAAACATAAATAAGAGAAACCATTCTCCTGTTTGCCATTTAGAACATTGACAGTGTGGAGTGACTTCCACAAATAGAAAGGATGACTTGACCAAATGTTCCCACAGTTGACGATAGCAATGAAGAGTTAAGCCTGAAGTCCATAGCTAAGACCTGAGGTCCACTGATCTTTGACAAATCCCATTAGCCAAAGACAGCAATGTAGGCCAGTAGGAAGCCTGGAGACCCTGCAGAGCAAGAAACATCTCTAATCAAGCCATCCATAGGATTTGCTGTTGTTGTTAATTGCCATCTAGTCAGTTCCAACTCATAAGGAATCTGTATAGGGTTTCCGAGCAGCGACTGGTAGGTGTGAACCACCGACCTTGAGGATCAAACTGACCTTGTGGTCTAGTGATTATCTTACAGTACCACACCAGGACTCCACTCATAAAGATATGGAGATTTATCTCATATCCAAGAAAGTCTGAGTGTTTACCGATAAGGAATACATTTAATCACTTTAAAGTGAAAGGTTTTAAGATTCCTTTAATAAAAAAGTTTAAATTTCATCATACAGCCATCCCCCCTGTGAACCATCTCTTCTTCTTCCTCTTTACCCTCCTCCTCCTCATTAAGATCTGAGTGTTAGCAGCAAGTAGTGGGTCTAGGACTGGAGGAATTCAAGAAAAGTTTGAGATCATTCTAAAAAAGAGAGAAGCTATAGTTTTCTTACTAATGTTCAACTCCTCAATATATGCTATCAATGAAATGAGATTAGATGCTCCAAGAAGACAGAACTTCCCACAGAGTGTCTTCAACATGAAGCTCGCATGACAGGCACTTCATAAGGAACACATGGATTTAAAAACAAAAACCTATTTTATAAATTACCAAACATCAAATTTCATTTTTTGAAATCAATTAATAAATATGTATTAACTATTCCTATTACAATGTGCTGTAGAAAGCTTCCAAATACCTGCCTATTGCCTTCAAGTGGATTCCAACTCACAGACACCTTGTAGGACAGACTAGAACTGCACTTAGGGTTTACAGGCTTGTACAGTTATACAGATTTTGGCTTTCATGGGCTTGTTTTTATTTTCTTCAGCTTCAGTCTGAATTTGCATATGAGCAATTGATGATCTGTTCCACAATCTGTCCCTGGCCTTGTTTTGGTTGATGATATAGAGCTTTCCATTGTCTCTTTTCACAGATGTATTTGATTTATTTAATTTCTGTTTATTCCATCTGGTGAGGTCCATGTGTATGCTGTCTAAAGAAGTGATTTGAAATGAACAAATCACTGGTTTTGAAGAAATTTGGAAGACAAGTATCTGGCCAACTGTTTGGAAGAGATGTGTATTCATGCCCATTCCAAAGAGAGGTGATCTAATGGAATGCAGAAATCATCAGACAGTATCTTTGTATCCCATGCAAGTAAAGTTTTACTAAAGGTAATACAGAAATGGCTGCAAGCATACATTGACAGAGAACTTCCAGAGGTTCAAGCTGGATTCAGAAGAGGACATGGAACATGGGATATCATTGCTGATGTCCGATGGATCTTGGCTGAAATCAGAGAATATTAGAAAGATGTTTACCTGTGCTTTATTGACTATGCAAAGGCTTTCAATTGTGTGCATCATGACAACCTATGTACAACATTGCAATGTAATAAGTATTATGGAACACTTAATTGTACGCATGAGGAATCTGTACCTGGACCAAGAAGCAGTTGTTCAAACAGATCATGGGAACACTGAATGGTTTAAACATAAGAAAGGTGTGCAACAGGGTTGTAACCTTTCACCATAATTATTCAACCTGTATGCTCAGCAAATAATCTGAGAAGCTGGGTTATATGAAGAAAAACATGGCATCAGGATTGGAGGAAGACTCATAAAATAAACTGTGATATGCAGATGATACAACCTTGCTTGCTGAAAGTCAAGAGGCCTTAAAACATTTACTGATGAAGACCAAAGAGCACAGCCTTCGGTATGGATTACATCTCAATGTAAAGAAAACAAACATCCTCATCACTGGACCAATAAACAAAATTCTTATCAATGGAGAAAAGATCAAAGCTGTCAAGGACTTCATTCTTCTTGGATCAACCATCAACACTCATGGAAGCAACAGTCAATAAATCAATCGAAATATTGCATTAGGCAAATCTGCTGCACAAGACCTTTTAAAGTGTTGAAGAGCAAAGATGTCACCTTGATGACTAAGGTGAGCTTGACCCAAGCCATGGTATTTTCAGTAACCTCATATGCATGTGAAAACTGGACAGTGAATAAGGAAGACCATAGAAGAATTGATGCTTTTGAGTTATGGTCTTGGAGGAGTATATTGAAAGTTCCATGGACTGCCAAAAGAACAAACAGATCTATGTTGGAAGAAGTGCAGCCAGAGTATTCCTTGGAGGCCAGGATGGCCAAACTTTGTCTTTCATACTTCGGACACATTGTCAGGAGGGACCAGTCACTGGAGAATGACATCATGTTTGGTAAGGTGGAGGGTCAGAAAAAATGAGGAAGACCCCCAGAGAGATGGATTGCCCAAGTGGCAGCATCGATGGGCTCAAGCATGGCAATAGTAGTGTCGTTGGCCCAGGACCGGTCAGTGTTTCATTCTGCTGTGCATAAGGTCGCTGTGAGTCAGTACTGACTTGATGGCACCTAACAACAACAACAATCTTTTATGTCACAATATTTTAAAAGTCAAATATGTGAGTTGGTTGATGACTTATAACAGAGCTTAACAGTGGATATTATCTTCAAGAAATCCCTGTAGACTGGAGTCTGGTCCTCAGCTTTTGAAACTCAGAAATTTAATTTTTATCATATCACTTCATTTTGATCTATTGCTGAGTGCAGATGCATGCTAATCAAAGACCTTTTTTTAAAAAACCTGTTGCCTTTGAGTCATTTCTGACTCACAGTGTAATTTCTAAGGAAACTAAGTGCCACATCTTTCTCCCATGAAGTGCCTCCTTAACCAGCATTGTCATAGTCACAGAGTAATAAGAGAGTTGGCCAAATGCACACTTGTGTAAGCCATGTCTGCTCACATAGTATTTCTACATTTTTGAACATGTATTTTTTTCTGTTTTGATTTTTATGTCTTCTTATTCCCAATTTAAAAAGAATTATCTTTATTAGATAAATAGCAAAATTTTGAAGACCTAGAGAATATCTGGGTTGAATCAACTTTAAATATTCAAAACATAATTGGCTTTATCTTAATAGACACAATAACACAAAACTACTCCACTCTACAGATGTGACTTTATACACTTAATCAGATAGGGTATTAAACAGTGAAGAAAAAACTAAGGTAATGAAGACAGATATCAAAATAGCTTGTGTATATAACCACAAACTGGGATGACTGCTTGGTTCATGACCATTTCTTGGAAACTATGTCTGCATACTTGTTCCTACACAATTCAGAGAACAGACTATCCCTCCCATCTCTCCCATCAGCCCCCAAAATGGACACCTGGCAAATAAGAACTGAACAAGGAACTCACCATCTTGGTCATAATGGTTAGATCAAGTGTTAGACATGTGATCCTAGCAAATCTTTGCCTGAAATTGTTCACACTGGAGCCAGGTAACATAGCCCCCATTTTCCTTGGAAGCAAGCTGTTAGGATGGAAAACCAAAGGGGCTGAAGGCCACACTGTTTGCTTCTAATAATGAAGACAATACGTAGAGAAACCACACATAAGAGATCGAGAAGCTCTAGACAATATCTGAAGTTCTGATTCTCATTACCATGTTATCCTTCTCTCCTTCCTGGTAATATGAGTCAACAAAATCTCTTTGTGGTTTCCTCTACTCAAAATAGATTGTTCTGGAAATCATGAGAGTCCTCGCTTAAAAAGTCACAGAGAAAGTGGTAAAGCCCAACTAGGTGGACAAATTAGAAATATAAGCATTGTCATAGTCAAAGAACAAAATTTTTTTCTAGGTGCTTATTTTAAGCATATGACTATTAGTCATCGACCTGCTGTTATGGCACAACTCACTGATTAGTATGAATTGTCAAATGAGATGATAGGAAACTGTTTTATAAAGTAGGCAGTGTTTCAAAATATGCTCAAGTGCTTCAAGCCATGTTATTATCTTGCCAATGATGTCAGTAATGTTGATGATGATGGTAGGTATTGGAAAGAGAGACTCATGTTCTTTGTGTACAATTCATTCTTCTAATAGTTACTACCTGTTAGAAAAGTTACCATCAATTGTAGCTACTTATCAGTAACTGGGAGAAGGCCGTAGATATTTGTTTTTATTTTCTCTTCAAGTTGAAGTACAATGAAAATGAATAGATTTTCAGGGTTGGCTGCTATGTTGCTTTTACTAAGAAATGATTGCTGTACAGGCAGTCCCCAAATTACAGCTGAGTTCCACTCCTAAATCTGTCTGTAAGTGTAATTTATACGCAAATTGGAACAGTTAGGTATGGTTTGTATGTCTCAAGGTGCATTTACAAAGTGCTGGGTTGTTATTACAAAGCAGGGTATGTACCTCAGATTTTAATAGACTTTGGGCAGGAGGGTTGGTTTATACCCACAAGTTGCACTTAAGCACATACATTCTAACCCTGGGAATGGTCTTTTCTAATGTGTATACAGATATATGTCTTGGAAAAGGATGACAGTTGACTTGAAAAAATTAACGGGCCTTATTGAAAAAGTCTATGACACATGTTGTTGTTGTTGAGTGCCAATGAGTCAATTCCAACTCATAGTGACACTGTATAGGGTTTCCAGGGAGGGACTGATGAGTTTGAATGGCCAACCTTGTGATTCAAACTGACCTTGGGGTCCAATGTTTTATCCCATAGCTCCACACCAGGACTCGATGTTTGCATGAAAATTACATGTGGAGTTGAGTAGCTGGATCCTTACTTCCTGACTGTACTGAAATCTCACCTCCTTTTCTCTTGTTTGTTTTCTCATCGGAAATTGGACTTTAGTTAAAGCTGGTAACATGATTTTCTCTTTTTTCTTCCCTCCTTATTTGGTGGATTTGAAAAAAGAACCCTGTCAAGCACAAACAAAAAATGATTTTCTTTTATTACCTGAAATTTTCTATTATGAATAAATCAAGTAAATGATAGGGGAAGCATCTGAAAAAGAAAAATAAACTCATTGTTTAATGGCTGTGGCTCTCCCAGAAACATGCAATCTTAATGTTCAAGTTTAGAAAAATAAAATAATTTTTTTTAAAAAAGAAAGATGAGAAGAAACAGTTGGCATTCAGCTAACAATTGTGTTTGGAGATTTGTGCCTGACTTTGTTATTCTGAGCAAAGCCAGGTACCAGTCTCTTGGGATTATGTACAAAGGCAAGAAAAAAAGTGGACATGTACAAACCTCAAAGGTTACTGCTGGGTTAATAAAACAGTCTGTTTTCTGTTCACCCACCCTTGCTCTCAGTGTGCAAGTATATTAAAATATGTCAAAAGGAAACCATTCGCTGTGCAAAAATAATTCAACTACAAGTCACAATTTCCAGCTGGTGGAGTGCCTTGGTGTATTTAAGTGCACTAACAAGTGACCCATACATCTCCCCGGATGAAAGTGGTATCCTCATTAAAAGAGAAACAAACACAAAATAGGAACAACTGTCAAACAGAAAAACAGACCACAATAGATAGCTCCTTTTCCTCATTCAGCTTCTGACTTGAGCTATCACAGACTGAAGAGCAGCCCTGTCCTAGAAGTAACCTCTTAAAAGGCAATGTAAGTAAAATCATGAAGCTGCCAGAGGAACTGAATCTGTAACTAATGGTCACACATAATATTGCTCAATGTATGGGGAAAAACATCTTTTTTCATTTTAATCTTTATAAAACCTCACCCCATTATTAAGATATTGCAATAATATAAAGTAGCTGGATTAAACAAACAGACCCCAGGGAATTTAGAATTAAAGTTCTAACTTATATCTTCAATAACTTCTCTTAGATAAACTCTGGTTTAAGCAGTGTTAAAATATCACACCAACATTTGCTTTTCTGATTTTCACTTACAGAACTAGATCATTGTTTGGAATCTGCAAAGGGGAAAAAAAAGTTTAATTTTATTCAAGCTCAATAACTTATTCTTATTTGAATAATGTTGTCTCTTTGTTATAAAGTAAAAACATTCACTAAATGCTTAATATGACAGGGAGTTTGCCAACTACAACAAAGTATATAAAATGAACCCGTGATAGAACCATTCCTTCAAAACATTTGATGTATTTTTATGTAAATAACATATGCTCTATGTTTTTCTATGTGGTGCAAGCAATTATTTCAACATTCAGTTTCCCTCTTGTGAACACCTTTTCATAGCAATCATGAAACTCTATATCGGATTTCCAAGGTTTAACTATTTATGGTAGCAGAAATCCTTGTCTATCTCTCACAGAATGACAGGTGGGCTCAAACTGCCAACATTATGGTTTGTAATTCAGTGCTTATCAGATGAGCCAACATGCTACCAACATCCATGATTTACTACTGCAATTACATGTTGACTCTTTATTCCCCCATACTAGAATGTAAGCTCTTCAAGGATCTAGAATAAAGCCAACATTTTCGATGATAGATTGCAGCTCAGGAGGAATAGATATGTGTATATAAAAAAAGCAGAACCATTCAACTCTAAATTATGTTTTAAACTATACTACATTGCAATCATTAGTACATACAGCAATCATAGAAGTTAAATTGAAACTTGGTATGGACTTTCTACTCTCACAAAGATGTAAAAGGCCTCAGAAACCCTAAGCTATGAGCTGGAACTTACTCCACAGCACTTAACAACATGAAGTACAAGTAACAAGGGATCCGCAAACCAATCTAAATACATAAAATTGTCCAGGCCCAAACAATCATAGGAACTTGGAAACCAGAAAGATATTTGAGAAACCAATGTTAATGATCAGAATAACTTATTAAAGATGAAAAAGAGAGAATTTGGAAATCCAAAACTTGTGAACTGGATAATTTTAGTTAGTCTGTGAGTCCATGGAAAAGAAAGTGAAATTCACTGGAAAAGGATATGGAGTCAGAACAGTATTGTAGGAAGACAAAAGTCCTGAGGTTTGTTATGAATGTGTGCCTAGTGGCACACTTCAGTGTCTCCTTTATCCCATTTTATAAATGGAAATCAGTGGTATATCCTCCTAGGGCAATTGTCAGAAGTTAAATGGAAGTAAATTTCAATTTCAGCATTTCACAAAGATGCTTATAATATGCTCACTGACTATTTCGGTTGAAGGTTGTTATTATTGCTATTCCCAAAGAGTGCTGATTAACAAGTCAGCGTGAACCTCTTCTTTCCCAAGATGTTCACTTATTAATTTACTTAACATAGCTTTCAAGGCCCCATTTCTCTATTTTAGGACCCTTTAGTGACAAAGGACACAGGAAGACTTTAATAGAAGTGCTATTATAATGCTGGACACAGAATGTTTCTTTTATCTTCTGCTATTCAGCATATTTAACAATTTGTTATTATTAAGTGCCATTGAATTGGTTCTGACCCATAGCGACACAGGGTTCCCAAGAAGTAGCTGTTGAAGTTGACATGTTGACCTTGCAGTACAAATGACGTTCCAGTCCAGTGCATTAACCCACAGAGCCACACCAAGACTCCATATTTAACAATGTTGTTGTTCACTGCCATTGAGTCAGTTTCAAGGCATAGTGACCCTGTATAATAGGGTTTCCAAGGAGCGACTGGTAAGCTTGAACCACCAACCCTGTGGTTCAAACCAACTTTGCAGTCAAGCACATTAACCCACAGTGCCACACCAGGACTTCATATTTAGTAATATTTAACAATATATGTAGATAAATACATAAAATGAATGTTCTTAAAATTTAGGAGGGAAAACTAAGTTGGGACAAATAACTAATTCACTCAATGAGAAAATGCATTCAAAATCAATTTATTATCATTATTATTTAACAATAATCTTTAATAAAATCAGTGATAATTATCAATAAGTATTTAATACTTTAAATTCATAATTGTAGCTGATCCATGCAGATAATAAATTAGTATTATTATTAATATTGTGATAGACTGAAATGACGGGTAAAATCCACTTCATGGAAAATAAGAACTTTTGTTTGAATTCAAAATATAAATAAATATATTCATTAATTCATAGACAATATATCTAGAGATTTCCATTTGTCCAAGATTTAATGTGGCCAGAGATTTTTATGGCTCCTAAACAAGAACAAGAACAAAATCAAAACCAACACAAAATCAACAAAGGTGAGAATTCAGAATGAATTAATAGATGGGTATACCCCTGTAAAAATTTGTTAAGAGAGGAATAAAAGAGACTAGTTTTCTAAAGTCAGCAATTTTCCTCTTCAAATTGGACAATGGACTACTTGGTGGAGGAAAGAGGATGGATTCTCAAAAGAGAAAGAAGGTATCTGTATGTACGTTCCCATCACAAAATTCAGAAAGATAGGAAATGTAAATCTGTAAATTTCAAAGCATGCAAATATGTGCCTCAAGAAGTGAAAGACACTTTGGCTGCTACGTGGAAATAACTGAGGCTTCACAAAAGCATCTCCCAAAAAATACATCAGGAGTAAGACATGCCAGAGGCTCTCTCAATTAAGTGTAAAAAGTGACTGCAGATATTTGAAGGGTCCAGAAGAAGACACCATATAGAAAGACACATTGGAGCATCTCACACTCAAAGACACAAAAGAGATTCAAAAGATAACAGAAGGAGGGACATTAGAGAGATATGACAACAGAGGTACCAAAAGACAGTGTCCCACACTTTGATTGCAATCACAGTAGTAATAATCAAAAGAAAGGGACTGAGTAGAAGAGGTTGCAAGCTATTGGTATGTTTTTTGTTTACTAAATCTCCTCAAAAGTATTAAAAATGACACATAAAAGCGGGAATCTAGTAAAAATAGATATATTTTCCTACATATTGACTGTAGTCAGGGGCCATCTATAGAACAGACCATCAATTACTCATTTGCAAGTTCAGGCTGAAGCTGAAGAAGATTAAAACAAATCCACAGAGCTAAACTATGACATTGAACATATCCCACCTAAATTTAGAGACCATCTCAAGAACAAATTTGATTCATTAAACATTAATGACCAAAAACCAGAACTGTGGAATGACATCAAGAATATCATACAGGGGTCAGCAACACCACAGAATACCAGGTGAAGCAGGTTCAGGGCAGAGCTCTAAAACTCTGAACCACATAGGTAGGAATATTAAAAGAGTTTGAAGGCTTATAGCTAGTGGAACTTGTACCGGAAGTAAGAAATAACATACTTTTCAATCTGTTGGGCTCAGCAGCCCGGAGCCAACAAATCACGTGAGACCAAACAGAAAGATCAAGCTGGGGAAAAGAGCCACCAAGGAATAATGCCGCAGGAACCTTAGAGCAAAGATAGACAACACACATTGTTGACTTTGCTTTGTTCTGATTCTCCTTTTTTTTTTTTTTTCTTATCTGTTCATTGGCCCCCCACTGTTTGCACACCTCCATTCAGGTAACTAGAGGGAGTGCTGAGAGAGTGCACACTTCCCACCCCCCACCAATAGTGGGTTCTTCTGCCACACATACGCACAGATATTCTCAGTCCAAAAGTCTGCCCTGAACTGTTTTTTAATAGGGAAAAGTCCAGATGAAGGGTTGTGAAGAGAGAAAGAGAGTTTGAAAATGAAACAGGGCAAAAATTAAATTAAATCCTGAAGTACACAATAGCAACCAACAGTGGCATCTTGAAATCTCTCAGGTGGCCTTGAAGGCAAGAAGATGAAGGAGGACATTAAAATTATACTTATATTAGGCTACAGACTTTTTTTCTTCTTCTCATAAACAAGCTCTCCAGTAGCAAAGATAAGTAGACAATCCTGACAGCAGCTAGGGAAAAGAGAAGTGTTACATACAAAGGCAAGCAAGTCAGATTAAGCCTGGATCTCTCAGCAGAAAACATGCAAGCAAGAAGGCAATGGGGAGACATATATAAAACCCTGAAAGAAAAAAAAAAAACTGTCAACCAAGAATCCTTTATCCAGCAAAGATATCAATCAAATACGAGGGTGTAATCAAAACATTCCAGGACAAACAGAAGCTAAGGGATTTTGTCAAAGCCAACCCTGCACTACAAAACATCCTAAAGGGAGTTCTTTGGACTCAGAACAACCAGAGATTGACATATGTGGCAGCACCTCCCAGAACTAAATTAACAGAAGGAAGAGTCAAGAATAGAACAAAACTATAAGCACAAACTCAGAGAACCTGGGAGGTCAGTCTATGATCAAAACAATTACCATATACAAGTAGGAACAGAGATCCAGATGGTGATAAGGTCAGTAAGATTACAGGATAAAATAGAGGGCGCAAAATGGAAGGAAAAGTTCATGGATATATAGGTAACCTCAAAGAAAATTAGCACTTCACAACATACTATGAAAATGAAAATCCAAGAACATGGAAACATTAAAACTATGAGGAAACTCACAAGAAAGGACACAAAAAGCATGAACTCAGCAAAGGAAGACACACAGAACAAAGAAAGCAGCAACACCACAAAAAAAACAAACATAATGACAGCAGTTAATCCATACATATTGAAAATTACACTGAATGTAAATAAATTGAATGTACCAGTTAAGAGATGGAGGGTGGCAGAATGGATAAGAAAACAAGATCCTTCAATATGCTGTCTGCAAGAGACACATCTTACACACAGAGACAAAAACAGATTAAAAGTCAAAGGATGGAAAAAAATATAACAAGCTAATTGAAATAAAAAACAAACAGGAATGACAGTACTAATCTCTGATAAAATAAACTTTAAGACAAAAATCAGCGTAATAGATAAAGATGGACATTATCTCATGAGTAAAGGGACAATTGAACAAGATGACATAACCACAATTAATATCTATGCTCCCAATGAAAGTGCTCCAAAATGTATAAAGCAAACTCTAATAGATTTGAAGAAAGAAACAGACGAGTCTACAATAATCATGGGCGATTTTAATACACCACTTTCAAAAATGGATAGAACAACCAGAAAGAAACTTGACAAAGACACAGAAGAACTAACCAACACAATCAGCCAACTGGACCTCATAGATGTGTACAGAGCATTCAACCCAACAACAGCACAATACACATTCTTTTCCAGTGCACATGGAACATTCTCCAGAATAGACCATGTCTTAGGCCACAAAACAAACCTCCATAAATTTACAAATAGCAAAATACTACAAAGCATCTTCTCAGACCACAATGCTGTCAAATTAGAAATCAACAATAGGAAGGCCAAGGAAATCAAGTCAATTACATGGAAACTGAAAAACACCCAGCTGAAAAGTGACTGGGTAATAGAAGAAATAAATTGTTAACTCACAAAGTTCCTAGAAACAAATGAGAATGAAAACACAACATACCAAAATCTTTGGGACATGGCGAAATTGGTGCTGAAAGGACAATTTTTTGCAGCAAGGAAGCTGTAAGCTATCACATAACATGGATGATCTTTGAGGACATTATGTTGAGTGAAATTAGTCAGTCACAAAGGGAGAAATACTGCATAGGACCACAACTGTAAAAGACTAAGAAAAAGAACCCATACTAAACTGGGGTGGGGTAGGGGTTCTTTCCTGGGAGGTGTGACGAGTGAAGGGAGGGGAAGGTGGAGCACAGGGTAGGGAATAGACACAGGATAGTTTGGGTGCTACGGAGGGGGGCAATACAAGAGAAGGGGAATGAAAGAACAAGGTAGATGGGAAAACAATTAGGCAAGTTTGCATGGGCTAAGTGGGACAGAGGTAAATAATGATGTATGCACAACCTTGGAACAACCGGGCTCTGGGATACAGGAATTGAGTCATGGTTGGAATGGACAAAAGGGGGCAAATAATATTAACATGCTTAGTTGTCTTTTGAATCTTGTTTTCCCTAGCATACCATTATAAAATAGACACTTGAGGGGGTGAGAAAGGAATAGCCAGAAATATCACCATAGAAAGCTTGTAAGTCTGTCTTCTGCCTATAACTGATTGGAATACCTAAAATGAAGCTACAATGTGCCCAGTGAAAGAGGCTTCCTGTGGAGCCTCTGCATTACATAAGACCATAAGTGGAATCCTGAACAGCATCCAGAATCTTCTGAGGTGGGAAATTTCCACTTGAAAGGGCAAGCAGACAAGCCTGGAGCGACTAGAACAGAAGAAACTTCTTGAAAGAAAGACCAACAAGAAAAATATAAAACAATTATGGCAGTCCAACTGATTACTACAAGAACAAGCAAATTGCTCACCCAGGAGACATCAAGGCAAGTGGTCGGGTCTCCTCAAGGCAAACCCCCTTCCAAGACTAAGACTCAGTGGGAATACATGAGCAGACATGTGCTCTGATGTTGGTCACCAATCAAAGGAAGTGGGGGAAAAACAGCAATGAAGCTGCGAGCTAAGCCCTACAACATTCAAATGACTCCTGTGTGAACCTGGGTGGAGACCTGGTTAGTCAGCAATGTGGCAAGACCTGAGGACTCTTGGGCCCAGAGTCAGTGACATAGCCACAGAGGACTAGAGTGAAGAGTGAAGCATCCAACTGATAAGAAGAGAGGGCATATACACAAGAACACCCACACTTGCAGATGATACCCACTTGACCTGGCTTCAATGACTGGATGATCAGAGTTCAATGAGAAGAAGAAAGAAAAGGAAAAAAAGAATAATTTGATACAATTTGATGAACTTGACCTACACCTATGGATGCAGTAGATCAAAAGAAGGAACAAACCTTTACAGGGAGGATCATACCCACTCCTCCATACACAGAGTAGACAGGGATGGACAACTTGGACATTTGCTCCCCAAAATGAGGGTGCTACAAAGGCAAGAAGTGACTAGCTTACAAGCTTTCAAGAGGGAGCCTAGATCCAGAGGTAGCAGAGGAAGGTAGAATCTCCCCTGAGAAGTATCCGATCTGTCTGGTCAGGGCTGATGAAAAGAGATGGGGATAGGTCTCTTGTGGTACAATAGTGAATAACTGTTTTCAGGACTGACTGTGAGGGTTAGAAACGTAAAGGTAGACATTTTTTAGCAAAAGGAGGGAAGTAATTGACTTTGCAGTCCAGGATCAGATGTCCCTGGGACCATCAAGGAAGAAGAGCGGAGTGTGGGACCCTACCCAGAGAAGCAGTGATGCCAGAGATGGAGGCAAAGACAATGACGTGGAGAGATGGAGTGGCTGAGAACTCTAGACCCAGAGAGCGAGAGGGACTGTTTGCTGATGACCACGGAGCAGGATTGCAGGGTATACCCTTTGGTTGGTTGATGACGCATGGAGGGGATTGTAACCATGGCATTGAAATGATATATGATAGGATGAATATCAAACTAATGTTCTCCTATGTAAACTATCATATAATTCACAATAAAACATCTTTTTTTAAAAAAAAGAATATCATACAGGAAGAAAGCAACAGGTCATTAAAAAGGCAGGAAAAAAAAAAAAAAGTCAAATTGGATGTCAGAAGAGACACTGAAACTTGCTGTCCAGTGCTGAGATGTTAAAGTAAATGGAAGAAATGAAGTCCAAGGGTTGACCAGAAAATCTCAAAGGGTGGCTTGAGATGACAAAGTCAAGTATTATAATGAAATGTAGAAACACCGGGAGTTAGAAAACCAGAAAGGAAGAACACACTCAGTATTTCTCAGGCTGAAAGAACAGAAGAAAAAATTCAAGCCTTGACTTGTAATATTGAAGGGTTCTATGGGCAAAATATTGAATGATGCAGAAAGCATCGAAAGAAGGAAGGAATACATAGAGTCACTGTACCAGACAGAAATAGTTGATGTCCAGCCATTTCAAGAACCAATGATACTGAAGGAGAAAATCCAAGCGAAAACCAATGCTATCGGAATTGACACAATACAAATTGGAATATTTCAACAAACGGATTCAGTACTGGAGGCACTCACTCATCTATGCCAAGAAATTTGGAAGACATGTTACCTGATTGGAAGAGATCCATATGTGTGTCCATTCCAAAGAGAGGAGATGCAATGCAATGGGGAAAAATCAAACAATATCATTAATATCAACATGTAAGCAAAATTTTGTTGAAGATAATTCAAAAGCGGCTACAATAGTACATTGACAATGAACTGCCAGAAACTCAAGCCAGATTCAGAAGAGAATGTGGAACTAGAAATATTGCTGATGCCAGATGGATCGTGACTGAATGCAGAGTATACCAAGAAATGTTTATTTGTGCTTTATTGACTATGCAAATGCTGTCAACTGTGTGGATCATGACAAACTATAGATAACATTACAAAGAATTGGCATTCCAGAACCCTTAGTTGTGCTCGTGAGGAACCTGTACATAGACCGAGAGGCATTCATTAGAACAGATCACAGGGATACTGAATAATACAAAAGCAGGAAAGGTGTACACCAGGATTGTATCCTTTCACCATACTTATTTAATCTGTATGTTGAACAAATAATCTGAGAAGCTGGAGTGTATGAAGAAGAATGTGGCATTAGGATTGGAGAAAGAGTCTTTAACAATGTATGATAAGCAAGTGATACAACCTTGCTTGTTGAAAGCAAAGAGGACTTAAAATATTTACTGATGAAGATCAAACACTTCAGTACGGATTGCACCGCAATGTAATGAAAACAAAATATTTCACAACTGTATCAATAAATAGCATCATGATAAATGGAGAAAAACTGAAGATGTCAAATTCTTCATTTGGTTTGGATCCACAATCAACAATCATGTAAGCAGCAGTCAAGCAATTAAATGATGTATCTCTTTAGGTAAATCTGTGGCACAAGACCTCTTTAAATTGTTCAAGAGTAAAGATATCAGTCTGAAGATTAAGGTGCATCTGAACCAAGCCAGGGTATTCTCAATAACCTCATATGAATGTAAAAGGTGGACAATGAATAAGGAAGACAGTAGAAGAATTGATGCACTTGAGTTATGATGTTGAAGAAGAATACTGGAAGTATCATGGACTTCCAGAAGAACAAACAAATCTGTGTTGGAAGAAGTGTAAGGCATTTTCAACAGTGCCTTGTGCAAAATGTACTCATTAAATGATGCTGTTGTTGTTGTTAAGTGCCGTCAGTTAGTTCCGACTCATAGTGACCCAGTGTAGAGTTTCCGAGAAGCAGCTGGTGAGCTTGAATCTCCAACCTTGTGGTTTAAATGGCTTTGCAGTCCAGTGCATTAACCCACAGTGCCACACCAGGACTCCCATTAAATGACAGATAATAAAATAAGTATATTATAGATAGTGATTTTAAAAATGTCATGGGGTAAAGCAGAATAAGAATGGTTAGAGAACTGGAAACACCATCATCTAAAAACTGGTAGTTTAGCTCGGAGAAGAAAAAAAAAAATTATGGAGTACATGAAGTTGTTGGTGTTGAATGTCACTGAGTTGTTTACAACTAATAGTTTCCCATGAGTACCTAGCGAGCTTGAACTGCGGATTTTGTGGTTATCAGTAGTGTTTATCCTATAGCACCTCAATAGCTGTTTTGGAATAAGGGATGGACTTCCAGGTGAAAGGGGAATCAGATTTATTTTAATTTTCTTCCATAAAAACAAAATAAAACCCAATGTGGAAATTAAATGATGATAAAATCTGGCTAAAATCAAACAGAAAGAGAGACCTAATGATTATAGTGATACATCAATGAAAAGAACTGTCTTGGAATTTTGTAAGCTTTCAAACAGTTGAAATGTTCAAGCAAAGGGTAAATGACTCTGTGTAGCAGCACATGAAATATGGAAAGGATTTCAACAATGGCAGGGACATTAAAATACATTTATGCATTTATTCAGCAAATATTTACTGACCAACTTCTATGAGCAGCTGTTGTAAGTCCCCTTACAACTCTCAGAATTAAGAATCTACTATCCTATGAATGGTCAAATAAGAACACATGTCCCCGAAATGTACATAATTCCAGGCTGTTACTCTTCAGATGGGTCTGCTGATATCTCGACTCCTAGACTTTCTGGCAGGTATCTTGGGCTCTGCAGCAAGCCTTTATTTCCCAAAAAGTTCACACAACAGTTAAACTTTTTCCTCCCATAAAGAGTCTGCTTTTAATGAGAAAAATCACCCATTTTTACAATGATGGGAGACTTTCTATTTTCTCAAAAGGAAAGAGGAAATTTTTGTTCCCCAATTATTATTTTTTCCCCTTTTTGGCATATACCAACAAATAAAATAATAACACCATTTAACCCTGGGAGATGAAAATAGTTCAGCAGGTGACTATCGGCCAAAAAGTTGGTTGTTTGAACCCACCCTGAGACCTGGTGATCAGTTTCTGGAAGATTACAGCCATGAAAACCCTATGAGACAGTTCTACTCTGCACACCTGCAGTTGCCAAGAGTAGGAATCAATCCAAAGGCAACTAGCAATACCTTTAAACCAAAAGATGGGGGAAAGAAGTTATTCTTGTTATCTAACCTGGAACATTTGTGTCATTATCTCCAGAAAAATATGCAGAAATCTTATCTACTCTTCCTTCACAGATAAAACTCATTATGGTAGAAATCAATTAAATCTGAATCGTCCTGGAAATTATAAATAGATTGTCAACCTAGCTCTCCCCTACCATCCCCGGTCAAAACAGATTACTTTCGGAGAATACCTGAATAACATAAGTAACCCAAGAAAATCTCCAATTACTGAGCAGAATGTGCCCATATGATAGTTAATGATGTATCACCCTGTGTGTGGCATTTATTACACAGCTGTTAGTATGTGTCGGAAGTATCCAGATAATTGAATACCCTATTTTCCACTTACAATGCTTTCTTTGCCAAAGGTGCAGAGCAGAAAAAACAATAACTCTAATCATTGTTGTTAGTTAATGTCAAGGCCATTTTGACTCATGGCAACCCACGTGTGCATAGTAGAACTGGTGCATAGGATTTTCAAAGCTGTGACCTTTCAGAAGCTGATGGCCAGTCCTATCTTTCAAGGCTTCTCTGGGTGAGCTTAAACCAAAACCTTTTGGCTAGTAGTTAAGCGCTTAGCCATTTGTGCCATCCAGCTGACATTTAAAGATGTGGACTGCCAAAAGAATAAAACAAATCAGTCTTAGAAGAAAGAAAACCACAATGTTTCTTAGAAATGGGGTTGACAAGACTTTGACTTGCTTACTTGGAACATATCATCAAGAAAACTCAGTCACCAGAAATGGTCATCATGCTTGGGGATGTAGGGGGCCCGTGAAAATGATGGAACTATTCAACAACGTGGACTGATAGTATACTCACAACAGTGGACACGACCATCAGGAACTGGGCAACATTTCATTCTGTTGTACATAAGGTCACCATGAGTAGGAGCCCACTCTACTAACAACAACTATGTTACTCACTTGACATGTATCAGCAATAGATGATCTTTACTACAACTTGTAAAGTAGATAGCCATTGTTTAGCTAGAAATGTGATGGAGCTAGGATTAAAACCCAAAGGCGCATGGAGCGCTTGAGGACTATTGACTGAAAAACTGTCTTCACAATGTGTCACTTCTTTAATTGTTGTTGTTGTTGTGAAGTGCTGTCGAGTCGGTTCTGACCCATAGTGACCCTGTATAGGGTTTTCGAGGAGCAGCTGGTGAACTTGAACCACTGACCTTGCAGTTCAAACGGCTGTGTAGTCTGGCACATTAACCCACAGCGCCACACCAGAACTTCTTTAATAGGGACAATTACGTCAAAAGAACTATTGGAAAGGAATTTGAAGTCTGAATTTAGATACTATTTACAGAACAAAGCAAAGACAAGTATAAAAACACGATCAACCTCTTTTTTTTGGGCTAGCCTACAACACTGAGTTATGAAATAACATACAACATCTTACAAGCAAGACTCTTTTTTAAAATATGGCAAATTTTCTTCTTTTTCCCTTCAAAATGCCCTAAGGCATTCATATACATTAAGGACTCCACTGGTCTGAAAATTCTCAGTTGAGAGAAAACAACAAAACAAAACAAAATCCTTGAATTCTACGAGCACTAGAAGCATCTAAAATGATAACTGTTTTACCCCCAACACCAAGAGTCACCTGTTTTACTTTTTTTTTTTTTTTTCCTTAGCATTGACCTTTATTTAACCCATGACATGCCAAGTTATGGCCTGAAGCAATTTTTCAGTGAATACCTTAGTTTGAGACAACAATAGATATATCACTCAACCTGTCTCTAAACCATTGTTTTAAAACACTGCTGATGATCAGTCTGACAAAGAAAAAACCTTTCTAAGCATTTAGAAAAACCTAAAGCTTTCTATTCAATTATTTATTTGCCCCATTTCAAATACCCTCGGAACTGCAAAATATTTTCAAAACTTTCAAAATATTACTCTTCAAACTTATTATGAAGCCCCTCGCTAACATGTTTGTGCTCAATCATATATAAAACATAACCACCTTACTGTGTCTACATCACAAAAAGACAGAAAAAGTTTCTATGGACTCCATACCAGCATCTTTTCCAAAGCTAAGTCCTGCATTATACACCAGTGTTCAGGACTAACCCACTACTTTGTACATAATAAACACAGTATGCGTAAAGGATTTAGACATGATTAGAACAGTCTACCACTCTCTCTAATTAAAACAAACTCAATAGTTGCATATTGTGAAGGATAATAATATCAATGAGAGAAGTCCAAAGTTACAGTGTTGTTGTTAAGTGCTATCGAATAGGTTCCGAATCATAGTGACCCTGAACAGGGTTTCCAAAGAGCAACTGGTGGGTTTGAACTGCTGACCTTTCAGTTAGCAGTTCAGGGCTTATTGCACAGAATCCCACCAGAACTTCAGAGTTACAGTTGTTGTTGTTAAGTGCCATTGAGTTGGTTCTGACCCATAGTGACCCTATATAGGGTTTCCCAGGAGCGGCTGGTGAGTTTGAAACACCAACTTTGCAGTTCAAAATTACCTTGCAGTCCATTG
>NW_006408550.1:11740603-11756207 GCF_000296735.1 Chrysochloris asiatica
AAGGTAGGCTGTTCAAGCTCATCAGTGACTCCTAGGAAACAGGGTTGCTATGGATCAGAACCAACTCAACAACAGCAACAACATTTCTGTGTTTTAGTAAATGGAACCCTGGTTATAGGTAGGCAATAAAATAAAATAACTACCATCTAGAATAGGGAGACATAGCCTGGCCCAAGAATTTCTGGGGAAAATTGTTCAACAACACTGTTTGTTGTTGTTGTTAAGTGCTGTCGAGTCGGTTCCGACCCATAGCGACCCTAGATTAACATAATTTGATAGCAGGGTCACTATGAGTTGGAACCAATTCCATGGCACTTAACAACAACAACAAATTAATAGTAACACAAGTGTACTATTGTGCATCATTTTCATATGAGTTTATTATTTAGAAAGTCAGGAAGAAGTAATATATATCAAACATAGTAAGCAGTTTGCTATATACTTTTTATGGGCTCCTTTCTTTAATGTTTCCAATAAATGCATTCATTATTGCTTCTTGTTTTTATTTCATGGTTAAACTGATATTCAAGAGTCATATGCAATGTGGTGCTGCAAGATAAGCACTGAACTGCTAACTGCAAGGTCAGCGGTTCAAATCCACCAGCTGGAAATCCTACAGGGTCGGTATGAGTCACAACCTTAACAATTTATCAACAAACAACAACGCATTTAGTGCCCATGGTTGTGAGGTTTATTCTGAGTCACAGTGACACTATGTTATTGTTAAGTGCCCTCAAGTCTGTTTGGATTCATAGTGGCCCGTTGTCGGGTTTTCACTGGAGTTTGGTGTGACGCTGTAGATTGATGCTCCAGACTGCAAAGTCGCTTTGAACTGTAATGTAAGGTCGGCGGTTCAAGCTCACCAGTCGCCCTTCGAAAACCCTATACAGGGTCGCTATGGGTCAGAACAGACTCTACAGCACTTCACAACAATAACAACATAGAGTTTCCGAGGAGTAACTGGGGAGTTTAAACCACCTACCTCGTGGTTCAAACCAACCTTACAGTACTGCTCTTAGCATATAGCACCGTGCCAGGACACCAAGCTGTTGTTGTTAGGTGCCGTCCAGTCTGTTCCAACCCATAGCAACCCTGTATAGGGTTTCCAAGGAACGGCTGGTGACCATGAACCACCAAACTTTGTGGTTCAAACCAACAAACAGAATTCAAATTCTTAGTGTTGTTGTTGTTAAGTGCCGTCAAGTCGATTCCGACCCATAGCGACCCTGTATAGAGTTTCCAAGGAGCAGCTGGTGAGCTTGAACCACCGACCTTGCGGTTCAAACGACTTTGCAGTCTGACGCATTAGCCCACAGCGCCACAGGCTTTCCAAGGTAGTGGTGACGAGTAGGGCTGCTAACCTCAAGGTCAGCAGTTCAAAACTACCAGCGGTTCCAAGGAAGCAAGGAGAGGCTTTCCGTTCCTGTAAAGATTTACAGCCTCGGAAACGCTATGCAGAGTCATTATGAGTGGCCACGGCACACCACCACCACTAATTTTTGTGGAAGCTCATTTAGCAAGTGGAATATTATATTTAGATCAGTTTGACTTCAAAGCAGAAGGTTTTCACCATTATAAAACAAAATAGTAGTCGCAATCATTGAGAAAAATATGGGTCCAGCCAATGCAGAAAAAGAAATGTGTTTCAACTAACAGAAGGAGGCACAATTTGCAGCATGTATGACTGTTTATGTAGAAAACTTAAGAGAAATAACAACAAAAACTATTGGTGGTAACAAGAGCTTAAACACAGTAAATTTAACTAATCGAATCGAATTATAGGCACAAACTTGTGAATATACTAAAAAACCACTAAACAGAAAAAATTAAAAGGATGGATTTTATGGCATATGAATTATTTTTCAATAAAAACTGTAAAAAAAATAACAATATTTATTATTGGGGGAAGGGAGATGGTGGAAATAAGGACTTGGTCACTGATAGTATTAAATAATTTATCTGGAACATAATCAAGCATTATTTATAAAAAGCCCATTTATATACAATGATATTTACTATAATCTTGTTTATAATAACCCTCTCCAATAAACAAGTAAGACAATGGAAATTATGTAAATCTTGAAACTTCTAAATATGCTTTATATAGTCAAGAGTATCGTGTTTCAGGTTAACAGATAATTCACTGGAGATGTTCACAATGTTAAATGAAAAAGGCCAGAGTCGAAAATAAATAAATAAAAATAAAGGTTAAAAAGAAAGGAGAGCTACAATAAATGTCATAAGATTTTTTGCATAGATACATTGGACACAATAAAGGAAGCTAATATGAAACTATATTTGGTTCTGTGAATGGATTCCTACATTTTTTCAGCGTGGAATAGACTGTGATGGTTATGTGTTAAGGAAATCTGGCTTGTTCTGTAAGTATATAACCCTCATGTGTTAGGGAAAGAGAAAGGATTCCTGTCTTTTCCCTCTAATAACACTCTCCTACTTAACAACAACAACAACACTTCCTTTGTGGAGCCTTTACTAAAGTTGTTTCTGTCTTTGGAAATTTCTCTGCCTCTTCCCTTTACAAAGATCTGTTTTTAAAAATAACAAAAAACTTTGTGTGACCTGGGTGAATGTTTACAGAGCAAATCAGTTTCCATTCATACCAGTTTGGGTTTTTTCATGCCACTGATTGCAATCTCCACAATTTAACAACAATTAACCCACTTCCTCCCTGTGTTTCCCTTTCCCATCCATCCTTCTCCTATCTCTTTCTGTCTTCTGAATTTTGTTTCTGTGCAAATACAGCCCTTTTGATCTTGAATGGTTTATGGTTCTAAGGAGAGCATATCAATCTGGTGCTATTGTTCACCGTACAGACTTGTCAATTGTTTGGATGTCAATTGAGCCAGGGGTGAGTTCAGTTCTAGGCTTGAAAGGCAACTAAGGGCCATAGTCTCAGAGGTTCTACCAATCTCCATCTGACCAGCGAATTTGCTTATTTTTATGGTTTTGAGTTTTGTCCCACATTTTTCTCCAACTCAATCCAAGATCTTCCACTGTGATCCTTTTTAGAGAGGTCAGAAGTTGATACTGGGCACTATCTAGTCCTTCTGGTCTCAGTGGATTACAGGCTAAAGTTAGTGTGATCTTGCAATACTGAAGGATTATTTGAGCAAAATATTGAACGATGCAGAAAACATCAAAAGTCTTTGTACCAAAAAGAAATGGTGATATTCAACCATTTCAAAAGGTAGTATAATTCAAGAACTAATGGGATTGAAGGAAGAAATTCAATGTGCACTGAAGGCATTGGCAAAGAACATGGCTCTGAGAATTGATGGAATACAAATAGAAATTTTTCAACAAATTGATGCAACACTGGAGGCACTCACCTAATTGTGCAAGGAAATTTGGAAGCCAAATACCTGGCCAACTGATTAGAAAATGTGTGCACATTCCAAAGAAAGGTAACCCGACAGGATGAGGAAATCATTGGACAACATCATGAATATCACATGAAAGAAAATTTTGCTGACAATAATTTAAAAATGGTTGCAACAGTACGTTGACAGGAACTGCTAGAGGTTCAAGCCAGATTCAGACAGGACAAGGAACAAGGAATAACACTGCTGATGTCAGATGGATCTTGGCTAAAAATAGAGAATGCTAGAAAGATGGTTGTTGTTGTTAAGTGCCGTGGAGTTGGTTCTGACTCAGACTTACCCTGTTAAGGGTTTCTGAGGAGCCGCTGGTAAGTTTGCACCACTGATCTTGCAGTTCAAATAGACCTTGAGGTTGAATGCTTATTCTATGGTGCCACACCAGAACTCAAGAAAGATGTTTCCCTGTGCTTTATTCACTACGCAAAGACTTTCAACTGTGTGCATTATAACAAGCTACATCAAAACTGCAGAAAGTGAGTATTCTGGAACATTTACTAGTGCCCATGAGGAATCTGTACATAGATAAACAGAACAAGAGGACACTGACTAGTTTAAAATCAAGATAGGTGTGCACCAGAGTTGTATTTTTCCACCATGCTTATTCAACCTGTATGCTGAGCAAATAATCTGAGAAACTGGATTATATAAAGAAGAACATGGCATCAGGATTGGAAGAAGGCTCATTAACAACCTGTGATATACAGATGATGGAACCTTGCTTGCTGAAAGGAAAGAGGACTTCAAATACTGATGAAGATCAAAGAGCATAGCCTTCAGTATGGGCTGTAAAGAAAACAAAAATCGTCACATCTGGAGCAATAAATAGTATCAAGATAAATGGAGAAAAGATTGAAGTTGTCAAAGACTTCAATTTGTTTGGATCTACCATCAGCCTCATGGAAGCAGCAGTCTAGAAACCAAAAGACATATTGTATTAGGCAAATCTGATGCACAAGACCTCTTTAAAGTGTTCAAGAGCAAAGATGTTAGTTTGAAGACTAAAGTGTGCCTCAAATGGCATTTTTAATAGCCTCATATTCATGTGAAAATTGGACTACGAGTAAAGAAGACTGTCAAAGAACTGTTGCATTTGAGTTATGGTACTGGAGAAGAATATTAAAATACCATGAACTGCCATAAGAACAAATAAATCTGTGGTGGAAGAAATACATCCAGAATACTCCTCAGAAGCCAGAATGGCAAGACTTCGTCTTTCATACTTTGGACATATTATCAAAAAGAAACAGTTCCTGGAAAAGAACATCATGCTTGGTAAAGTGGAGGGACAAAGAAAAAGAGGGAAACCTCCAATAAGATGGTACAGTGGCAGCAACAATGGGCTGAAGTGTACAGCAGTGTGAGGGTGGCTCCGGACGGGGCGGTGTTAATTCTGTTGCGCATAGTGTCACTATGGGTAAGAATCAAATCAAGGGCACCTGATAACCACAATTATTCCTTTATACTAATCATTCCCACTCATCTTTTATTTTATTATTTTCTGTTTTCTTTGGTCTGAATGAGGAGAAACCACTAAGCACCTTACTACTTAGCTTTTAAGACCTGGGTCACTATTCACTCACCAAAGCAGAATGTAGAACATTTTCTTTGTGGACTATGTTGTGCCAACTGGCCTTGATGTCCCCCGAAACAGTTGACCTGAACTTCCAGGTCCTCTGATTCATTCCTCCAAGGTGTTTGGTTAGGCCAAAGAACTTTTCCTAATGTCCTCTGTATGCTCTACTATACTCATGGATCTATTTGCAGCATATGTAAATATTGTTGTGGTGGTGGTTGTTAAGTGCTGTCGAGTTGCCCCAACTCATAGCAACCCTGTATAGGGATTCCCAGGAGCAGCAGGTGAGTTTGAACAGCTGACCGTGCAGTTCAAACCAACCTTGTGATACACTCTTATCCTACAGTGTTACACCAGAATACACACATGTGACTGTTTCCTGATCCACAGTCTACAGTCATGTCTATGCTGAAAATTCACCAGCTCCTAAATTCTTTGCCTAACTCTTGTCATATCACCTATTCCCTTTAAGTTATTCCCTTTTCTTGCTTCTCAAAGCAGCAGAGCCATCACCTGGGAATATGTTGGGAATACAGACTCTCACATCCGACCTAAGACCTAATGAATTAGAAGTTGAGTTTTACCAAGACTCCCAGGTTATTCTCATGCACAGTAAAAGTTAGGAAGCACTGCTTTTATAGTCTATAGTACAGATTCCATGCCATTTTCCTGCATCATTTTCTTCATAGTTCATCTCCATATCTAAAATGATCTTTCTACCTTCTTATATATCGTTCCATTAGTAGAGAACCCTTTTTGCTTTTCTGTCTCTTTTCCAATTCCCTGTGATTATTTATTGAATAAAGCACAGGAGAGGGAGAGAGATGCTTCAGCAACTTGGATTGAAGAAATACTATTTTCATATTACTTTAACTCTACGAGGGGGACTCTTGATACCAAATAAATGCCATAGACTGAGTTCTCTAGAGAAACAAAATTAGTTCAACATATATATGTTTCACTGGTTTTGCAAAATATATATCTAAAAAGAATTTTAAGGAGGCTTGGTGGTATCATGGATTACAAGCTGAGCTGCTAACCACAAGGTCAGTAGTTCAAGTCTACCAGTTGCTCCATGGGAGGAAGAAGACGCTTTCTGCTCCTGTAAAAATTGACAGCCTCAGAAAGCCTATGCAGGGTTGTTATGAGTCAGAACCAACTTGGTGGCACAAAACCCCCACCACGACCAAAGAGAAGATTATACAAAGGAAATAGCTCACACAGTTGTAGAGTTAGGAAAATCCCAAGGCCAGGTCAGATGAACCAAGATCAGCACATCTCAAACCAGGCAAGTTCTGCAAGCAGGTAGATCCAACAGGTAAAAAGATAAGCTGCTGAAGTTTGACAGATAATAGAGCAGACCACTGGCTCAAGTCCAAAGAACCGGAGATTAGAAGACAAATCTGATGCAAGATCCAGACCCAGAAGAAAGCAAGCAAGCTTTGCCTGAATGTCTAATATATTGGAAGCAGGCCACACCTGAGGAAACTTCCTTTCAATTGATTGGTTGCTCATAGCCAGTCATCACAGAGTTCAATACATTGTGTTAGATCTCATCATGGGGATAACTACATCCCAACTGCTAGACCACTGAGAATCCTGGCCCAGTTAACTTAACATAAAACCTTAACTCTCAGAGGGGGTTCAAAGAGTTTGTGGAAAAGTAGAATTAATAGATTATGGAATATTTCAACCAAATTTTGAAGCCCCCTTATATAAATTACTCTGTTTGGGGGACCTCAACTATTGTAGGCAAAAGCTAATAGATTATTATTCCACTCCGATCCCCAATGCATCATATATTATGGCACAATGAACTTGTTTATATATTCTTATTTTATATATTATTCTATAAGAAGACATACACAACAATTAGAATAACACTTTGTGTGATGTTGTGGGATAAGTACTGGATTGATAACCACAAGACCAGCAGTTCAAACCCAGAAATCAATCTCAGAAACTCTATACAGGGTCACTATGAGTCAGAATGTACTCTACAACACACAACAGTGATACATGAGTATAAACCCAAAAGAATGGGAAATGAGTGCTCAAAGAAACACTTATTACAAATGTTTATAGCAGCATTATTCATAATATCTTAAAAGTGGAAAACAAACCAAAAGTACATAACAATGAATTGTTGTTGTTGTCATTAAGTGTCATCGAGTCAGTTCCAACTCACAGTGACCCTGTATAGGGTTTCCGAGGAGCAGCTGGTGAGCTTGAACTGTCAACCTTGCAGTTTAAACTGCCTTTGCAGTTCAGTGCAGTAACCCACAACACCACTCAACTGATGAGTAGATGAAGAAAATGTGGTATCATCATGTTGTGGAGTATTATACAGTCATAAAAAGGAATGAGGTTCTGATACATGTCATAACATGGATGAACCTTAAAAACATTATTCTAAGTGAGAGAAGCTACACAGAAAAGACATGCAATTCCATTCATACAAATGAATGTCCAGAAGAGAAACATGGAGACAGTAAATTAGTGGGTGCTAGGACAGGTGTGGCATTGTAGTATAAGCACTGGACTGCAAGGTTGGTTTCAACTATAAGGTTGGCAGTTCAAACTCACAAGCCGCTCCTCAGAAACCCTATACAGGGTCGCAATGAGTCAAAACCTACTCAAAAGTACTTAACACCAATAACAACAGCAAGGGCCTAAGATGGGGTAGTTCTGTGCTATATGGTGCTACTATGACTCGATGGTATACAACAACCATAGGGCCAAAGAAGAGGAGGAAATGCCAAGTAACTATTTAATGGGCACAGAGTTTCTTTTTGAAATAATAAAAATATTTCAAAATTAGACAGTGATTAGGGTTGCAAAACATTGTGAAAGTACTGGAGTCACAGAAAGTCACACTTTAAGATAGTTACAATGATACATTTTATGTTATGTTATGACTTTTACCTCAAAAAAGTAAATGATCGTTTCAAAACATAGCAGTATTTAATGTGTTGACTTGCTATCAAATTTTTTATGTTACAGACCCATTATTTCTGGGGTCAGGTTTCACATGACAAACATTATAAGACGATTATCTCTAATAGGAAGAGACAAGATAGAGAAATCAGGTAAAAGAAATTAGTCTGGGATTTGCTTAAGCCAGGACGCACACCTTTTTGATCCTTGGCTAAAAGCCCTGATTGGCCCAAAAGGTCAAATAGAAAAGAAAAAAGTCAAGAATAAACCAGTAAATTAAAATTTAATTAAAATTTAGCTACTGGGAAGAGAGAGCGTTGACAACCTAATTTTCAGAACTGTAACAAATACATATCTGCAGTTAGGTGCCCAGAATTTCTTCTGTACAGAGAAAATGTTGGGAAAATTAAGGAGGACCCTTCAGACTTAGAAATCACTGAAGTTGTAATTGTTGTCACAATTACATGGGTTTATTAAAGATCATCATGAAGCTTGGCATTAAAAAAGTGTTTGGATAGGTAAGACCCCTGTTTGCACTTTAAGTCTTTACTGTTAATTATATGTTGCTGTGACTAAGCACTTCAAAAGTGACTTTCATGAACTGTGCTATTATTTCTTTTATAAGAACTTGTTATAAAGTCACAGGTTAACAAAAGTTCATTTGTAAGTTGAATGTTTGGAACTCAGAAAGCATTCCCCCACAGTGCAATCTCAGCCATGGTAGTTGGGTTTCTGTATCAGCGGGTTGGCAAGAGCAGTTGACCATACACCTTTGTACCAGTGGTACTAAATTGAACAACACACATTTTAAAAGACTCCCCTGGAAACGTTCATTTGGCATTCTGGGACCAGGATTATTTCTTCCTTCCATTTGCCACCGAGTTGATTCCAATCCGTGGCAACCCTTGTATGATCTGTGCTCCATAGGGTTTTCAATGCCTGATACTTTCAGAAGTAGATCACCTGACTTTTCTTCCATGGCACCTCTGGTGGCCTCAAACTTCAAGCCTTCATTATGAAGTAAACTCAGATTGCTTGTACCACCCAGGGACTCCACTGCATTAGGGATATGTAAGCATCCATTCATCCTCATCACTCATTCACTCACAAGTATCGGCAAGTCCTGCTCTGTGTTTGCTCTTTTGGTTAGCTGTCTCTCTTTCCACATGTTAGGGAAAACTTTGAATAAGAGACCACCAGCATGATGGGGTGTCTCTAAGCCAGAGGTTGAGGCTTTGGGGTAAATAGAAACAATATATGTTGTTGTTGTCAAGTACAATCTAGCCAGTTCCGACTCAGAGCTACACTGTATAGGGTTCCCAAGGAGAAGCTTGTGGGTTTGAACTGCAAACCTTGTGGTTCAACGTCCAGTTATGATCCTACAATGCCACACCAGAAGTGCAGCAAAGCACAATAATGGTGTGGGAACCATCCTTTGGCCAAGCTGTCAATACCCCTCTCCCCTAGTCATTCTCTGTGGCTGACCCTGGCTTAGGACAGGAAACCTATAGGAGCTGATAGCATTAAAGACCAGCAAAATAGAGAAGATTCATTTTCCTGCCACAATTTCCCAGAGATCAGTGACCAGGATTGGGAAATGCCAAGGAATCGTGTTAAAACCAAACAAGCCTGAGAACAGAGATGAAAATAGTGATTTCCTTCTCAATTTCCTTCTTCAAAAAGATGGGGAAACATTTGAGAAGACATACCCATAGGTATGAAGGTTATATATGAGGGATTTTAGGAAACAGAAGCATGGTTTGGTTCTGTTGTTTTTTTAGCTGCTGAACTCCTCTCATTAAATAACCACAAGTTACCAACTAACAAAGATCACCACCTAGTGGTCCAGTGAGATCATTACACCTGAACAAAGTGCTCTGGAATTTAAAAATACTGGGGGGTGGGGGGGGTAGTTACAAGAACCTAAGGTAACTTTGAAGCTCCTACTTTCATCCCTTGGAGTCTAACTTCCGCTATCCCTTTCTTTCTAGGCTTGGTTTCTCCTAGTTTATAATTCGAAATATTTTCAGAAACTTTAATCTTTGCAGTTAGCTGTCCCTTTGTCACTCTTTTATCATACACCTTAAACCCCTACTGGTGTGGCGCTGTGGGTTAATGTGCCAGACTGCAAAGCCGTTTGAACTGCAAGGTCAGCGGTTCAAACTCACCAGCTGCTCTTTGGAAACCCTATACAGGGTCGCTATGGGTCGGAATCAACTCGACGGCACTTGACAACAACAACAAGCCCCTATGGTGTGGGGGCTCATAATGTGGGGCTGTAGGATCAGAAATAGACTGTGAACCACAAAGTCAGGGGTTCAAACCCACCAACTACTTCTCGGAAACCCTAAACAGTGTCGCGCTGAGTCGAAACCTACTCAGCCGTACTTAACAATAATAACAAGTCCCCATGGGCCATACCTGAAATCAGTTTCCTTACACAGCGCTATCATACCTCAGCCATCCTAAAAGCTTCAGTGTTATGGGGGTCCAGTCACCATCTTTATCAACGGCATCCTTACCCACATGCTCCCACACTCTATTCATACGTGTCACACCTGAGCAGTGGTCTACTTTCCTCACTGATGCCTCATTGCCGCCCGGCCTCAAACGCAGTCACGCTTTCAGCATCGCTGAGCACTCGGATTCAGCACAAAGGTTGCCTTCTCCGTGAGTTACTCTCTACCGCCCCTGCCATCTTCATTCTTCTCTAAACGTCTTACACTGATGATTATGACCATTGAGTTGATTACTTAGCTCTTTTTCCACTGTTTCGTGAATAGTGTGACCTGTGAAGGGATGGCCATGGTTTAAGAACCTCTCACAAAATTTCCTGCACTTCTCAGCACAGTTTTAAATATAACACATAAGCTTAACAATAATTCTGAGAAAGAAACTGATTTATGAATCGAGGAGAAGTATTTTTTGGTGCAATGGTTAAACCCTTCATTGCTAAATAAAAGGTTGGTGGTTCAAACCCACCAGCAGCTCCTTTGGGTCCGGAAGAGGTAAAATGACCTTGCAATCTGCTCTCATAAAGATCAACCCTTGGGAACCCTATGGAGCTGCTCTACTTTATCCCACAAGGTTGCTGTTAGAACCCACTCTACAGCGCACAACACCCAAGAGCCTTCAGTGGTGTGGTGGAGCAGAACAAGGGAAACAGACGGAAGGGATTGAATAGTGGGAAAAGATAGCAGGAATTATATTTCATCGATAGGAAAAGTTAATTCTATCTATCTTTATTATGTAAAATGTCAGTGACAAACTAATAGAAAAACATCCCCCCAAATACCAAGATATATTTTGACATATTCCAATATGTTGTTGTTGTTGATGTTGTTGTTAAGTGTTGTTGAGTCGGTTCTGACCCATAGCGACCCTGTATAGGGTTTCCAAGGAGCAGCTGGTGAGCTTGAACCACCGACCTTGCAGTTCAAACGACTTTGCAGTCTGACACATTAGCCCACAGCACCACACTAGCAAGTATAATATAGTCACAGAAGTTTTCAGTGAAATGCAATTGTTTTGAATACAGACAGTACGAAGCTTCCACCACAGACAAAAGAGGGAGAAAGCAGGGTGCAAGGAGGGAGGATTCTGTAGAAATATGGTAAGAAATAATGAGATACAAAAGTGGAAAGTCAGGTTGGAATTAAAACATAGAAGATTTTAAATTCAAAATTAAGGAATTTGGCTTTAATTTAGCAAACAACAAGAAATGGTTGTTTATTATTACTACTGAGTAGGTACTGTTGATTTGCATTTTAAGGTAAGACAAAGTTTTATTTCTTGGAAAGTAGTTGAAAACCTCTTCCTGGAATGTGGATTACAGACACATTAGGCAGCCACATACTTGGAAATAACAGGACCAAAAGAAAGTTCTCTGCACTCCAACTCTGGCATACAATTCAACCAACTTCGATTGTGAAAGGATATATTTTACCCCCAAATGTGAATAATAAAACAAATAAAATATTAAATAATCTACCCAAATGAAGAAGTCTGCCGAATAAGTAATGTGAACTTGAAAAATCTCATTAAGTGACACCAGAAATTCTATTTCTAGTGCAACTGCAAGTAGTTTTATAACTAGGTCTACAGCAAAATAATTAGACTATTTTAAGGGGTAGCATCTGACTCTGTCTTGAGGAGAAAAATAAAACAAAAACATGCTTCTCCTATGTAAAAGAGCCCCCCAGTTTCTCAAGCGACATTTTCAAAGGCATCATAGGATAATTGCTTGTATACTCTATATATAATTTCTGCTTCACCACAAAAGAGTAGTATATATGCAAGGTATTCTGCAAAATACTATAGAGGTAAATAGGGATTATAAATGACATAAACTCTTGCCCCCAAGTGTGTTACTAGAATGAGAAGGTACATATATCAACACATAGGAAAAAATGCCATGGGGACTTTTAAATAACTATGAGTCCTGGTGTGGTGCTGTGGGTTAACGCGCTGGATTACAAGGTCAGTTTTAACCACAAGGTTGGCAGTTCAAGCTCACTAGCCCTCTTGGAAATGCTATACAGGATAGCTATGAGTCAGAGTCTACTCGACTTCACTTAACAACAATACAATATACTATGCAAATAGTTTACATTGTTAGGAGCTCAACAAAAGCCCACAATCAGCAACATTCTCTTGAGATAAACATTTCAGGAGAATAAAATAAATCAATTGCTCAAATGACCTTTAGGAGCAAAATGTCTAGTAAGAAATGCATGGGTCAAGAGTCTAAATGATGGAAGAGGCAGAATCTGTGATTCACCTTAAAGATATGGTTTAGACATAAGTTAAAGAGCATTAGAACTTTCTAAATAAGGATTTACACCATACAAAGACATAGTATTGCTAAAACAAGTATGGGTCTGACAATATTAGGTAATTCCATTTTCTGGGATGTATAGAAACTTGAGAAGTCCTGGTGTAGCACTAAAGGATAAGCACTGAACTGCTAATCACAGGTCAGCAGTTCAAATCCACCAGCCACTCCTTGGAAAATCCTATACAGGGTCACTATGAGTCAGAACTGACTCTGTGGCACTTAACAACAAACAACAACATAGAAATGAGATTTTTTAAAAAAGGAAATAAAAGTGGAAAATATGAAAGATTTTAAATTCAAGACTGAGAAATTTGGCAAACAACAAGGAGTCACTGAAAGTTTTGAGCAGTTTAGAGAAAAGATCACAGGAAGACTTTGGGACAATTCATCAGGTGGCAATATATGGAATGGCCTGGGATGTGGAGGAATGGACAATCCATTAAAAGGATATACTACACTACAGATAATCCCCAATCTACCGAGTATTTGAATGACTATAAACTGCACTTATGACTCTCATTTTTATTTTTATTTCTTTGGTATATTGTATTATTAGTAAATTATACTACACATAATATTGCAGTGGAGTCCTGGTGTGATGCTGTAGAATAAGCACAGGACTGCAAGGTCAATTTGAACCACAAGGTTGGAGTTCAAGCTCACCAGCCGCTCCTTGGACACCCTATACAGGGTCACTATGAGTTGGAATGGACTCGATGTCACTTAGCAACAACAACAATATTGCAACATGAAATTTGCTGTCCTCATCATATCTGTAAGATTACACGTAATGTTCTTACCCTTCAAAGACAAAGTTCAAATTTATAAAGATACTGGTAATAAAAAGCAATGATAATAAAAATGTATTTTTAAATGAGATAGTCAACTTACATTAGAACCAACTTAGCAAAGAATCTTCAGAACATAACTCCATCATAACTTGGACCTACCTGTAGTTTAGACAGAGGGAAACCTGATAGTATGCATAATAGGCAACATGAGGGCAAACTAGAAGAATCAATTTCAAGATACCCTACAGAGATAAAACTGATTGAAACATGGTTGATTAGATACAACATGAAAGAAAGGTAACGGAAAGAATGGACTCAAAAGCAGTACCTTTTAGAGAAACCAAGAACAACAGAGGATTATGGTTGGTGCCTATGTGGAGTTGATCTCATTAAGACCTAGTTTCGCTTGAAGTATCTCTCAGAAGGCAGTATCTAGTTGTTAGTTAACTATCTAGGACAATTGAGAGCAGGGCTAAAATTGTATAATTGGAAACACAAAGTGAGTGTAGAACTGTGCAATCCAAAATTTCAGCCCTTGTGAAGAACAGTAAGGAGAGTCAATTTCAAACCACAGAAGCCCAGTAGTAAAACTGAGGACATTATGAAAAGTGTGAACAGGAGCAGTTATAGTATAAAAATAAAAAAATAAAATCTTCCAGTAAGAAAAGGTAAGAGGAAAAAATGTAGAGGAAAATGAGACAATGCATACAGGATACAAGAGAAAAAGGCATACAAAGTCTGGAATTTAGTGGTCTGATAATAGTAGGATATATTTTATGAAATAAAAATCAGGATGTACTAAAAAAGCAAAACTAATTTAAACTAAATAAATATAACAAATTACCCAAAAATACAGAATTAAAAGAGATTGATGAAAATAAAAGAAGAAAAAAGATAGCAAAGATTCTTAACCATGGAGACACAATATTAAATAAACTAGCAGGTGCTCAAGAATAGAAAATTAAAGGGAAGAAAATATTTAAAATATTAATAAACAACATTTTCCCAAACTGACACTTTCTAGATTGAAAGAGTCACCAAATGCTTAGCCTGATAAATTATAAAAGGCATATTATAATGAACTTTTAGTGAAAAGAGGAACACGGAATCAGAAAACAGAATTAGATGGCATCAATATCAGTGACCTTGGAAGCTAGAATGGAGAAAAGAGCCAGAAAAATCTGAGGGAAAATTATTTTCATTCAAGAATTATTTAACAGTCTAATTACTAGGAAGGTGAAAATGTTGGCAGAAAACGACATATTCAGACAAGCTAGATCATGAAATTTTATTTCTGTTGAATTCTTCTGACCCACTACTGAATGATGGAATTTAGTAAACTGTAGAGTAATTTGCAGAAGATATGCTTATAAATTAAACTAATGTTAAGACATTATTAAAACTAATAATATTAAAAACAAAGTCAAATGTGTAGAAACATTTCTAAACACTCTCAATTTTGTACTTTCTGCAGATCAACAGCAAGTAGTTCATGGATAGGCACAGATCTGATGACCATATTTTGAACAACACTATTTAGAATTTTAATTTCACCTTGGCTTATTTTTAAAATGGTATTTTTATAGAGCTACTAGTTAGATTTGCTAACATACTTATAATTTCTGAGCTCATCATTCTTGTAAACAAAACCATCCCTGTAGCATTAATTTTATTTTTACTTACTTGTTTTTACCTAACCCTGGAGTGATAGTTTAGCTAAGGATAAAATTCTAGGTTGATAGCTACTTTCATTTTACTACTCTGTTGTCTTTAGGCCTCTATTGCAGCTGAGGAGAGAACCTCAGTTCTAACGATTCTCATGTCTTTTAACATATTCTTTCTTTTCTCTCCATTACCTTTTAATTTTTTTTTTGTTTCATGCATGAAGTTCTGCTGGGTATGGATTTAACTTGTTTTAACTTCCTAGGTGTGTAGAATATGATTTCCAACTACTCTAGTTTTACATAAATGACATGCACCTTCAACATTTGCTTGCTAATTGTTCCCTCTCCCCAGGAGGTATTTTCTTAAGTACTGCTATATCAGTTTTTTCTTACATATTGCT
>NW_006408550.1:11756407-11760637 GCF_000296735.1 Chrysochloris asiatica
AAGTTGTTGTTAAGTGCTACCAAGTTAGTTCAGACTCATAGTAACCTGAGGAGTGACAGGTGTTTGAACTGCTAATCTTGTAGTTAGCAGTCCAGCACTTAATCTCACTCTCTCTCTCTCATTTCAATTAAAATGAAAATATCAAGGCCTGGGTCAAATGCATCCTATTTATCAAAATGACAACTTTGCTCTTTAACACATCAAATTCACCTAATGGAATATGGCATTTGATTTCTTAACTTCTGCTTCCATGAGCATTGTAGAGCAAAGAAAAGCAAAGTCAGTGACACCAGCCACATTTTCCATACTGCACAACTGTTACCACCATACATTTACAAATCTTTTCCCTCTCTCTAGCGCCTTTCTTTTTATTCCCCTTCTTTCCTTTCCTTTTTTTTTTTTTTTTCCGTGAGAACATTCCCAATGGTTTGTTTTAATGAGAAAATAAATATGCATTGTTTCCTTTCAAATACATGGGGAGAAAAAAAAAAAAAGAAAGCAATTTCTACTTTTTAAATTGCCTTCCACATCATCCAAGTTGACATGTGTCTATATTCTACCCAATGAATACTTCTTCTTTCCCTGCCACCCCTGGTAACTATCACAGAATGCTTATTATAGGATGAAAACCTTTTCCTACTTTTTACAGTAGTTGTTGTTGTTGTTGTTAAGTGTTAAGTTAAGGAGTAGCTGGTGAGCTTGAACCACCGAACTTGCTGTTCAAACAATTTTGCAGTCTGAAGCATTAGCCCACAGCACCACACTTCATATAATATCTGTCCCTTTGTGACTAATTTCACTCAGCATGATGCTTTCCAGGTTCATCCATGCTGTGCAATGTTTTGCAAATTCATTATTCTTCAAAGTTACACAATAGTCCATTCTATGTATGTACCAAAGTTTGTTCAACCATACCTTAGCCAACGGGCATCTAGGTTGTCTCCATCTTCTTGCTATTGTGAGTAATGCCACAATGAACTTGGGTATGCATGTATCTATTTGTGTCATGGCTCTTATTTTTTAGGATATGTACACAGCAGACAGATTGCTGGGTCATATGGTATTTCTATTTCCAGCCTTCTGAGAAAGTGCCATACCATTTTCTACAGTGGTTACACCATTTTACATTCCTACCAGCAGTGTAGGAGGGTCCCATATTCTCCACACCCTCTCCAGAATTTGTTTTCTGTTTTGTTTTGTTTTTTAACCTTTGCTATTAATTTTAGGGTATAATAATTATCTCATTGTTGTTTTTATTTCATCTCTCTAATAACTAATGATAATAAGCATTTCTTCATATGTTTGTTGGCAGCCTGAATGTCTTTTTTTGGTAAAGTGACTGTTCATGTCCTTTGCCCATTTTTAATGGGTTACTTTTCTTATTGAGGTGTTAAAGAATTCTACAATTTTAGATAATAGTCTCTTGCCTGATATGTCATAGCCAAAAATTTTTGGGTGAACTATTTTGATGCACATTAGTGTCTTCTTTTTAGGCGACTTTCTTGTCTTTTTATTGACTGTTGTTCTTGATATCGTTCCACAGCTCATTTGTTTTTTGTCATTAGTGTCTAACACATCAAATCCATTCTTGAGGTGGCCTTTAAATTCAGGTGAGATTTATTCAAGCTCATATTTTGGATTTCATGGAATTCTTTTAGTCTTCTTCAGCTTCAGCCTGAACTTACATATGAGCAATTGATGGTCTATTCCACAGTTAGCCCTGGCCTTGTTTTTGCTGATGATAATTGAGTTTCTCCTTTTCTCTTTCCACAAATGTAGTCAATTTGATTCCTGTGTATTCCATCTGGTGAGGTTCATGTGTATAATTGCCATTTATGTTGTTGAAAAAGATATTTGCAATGAAAATGGTCACTACTGGTCTTGCAAATTTCTATCATGTAATCTTCTGCATTGTTTCAATCACAAAGATCATATTTTCTAACTACTACTTGTTCCTTTGTTTACAACTTTACATGCCAATCACCAATGCATCTTGATTGCATGCTTGATCAATTTCAGACTGAAGAAGTTTGTTGTTGTTGTTGTTGTTGTTATGTGCCATGGAGTCAGTTCCAATTCATAACAACCCTGTACAGGATTTCTGAGGCTGTAAATCTTTATGGTAGCAGAAAGCCTCATCTTTCTCCCATGAAGCAGCTGGTAGTTTCGAACTGCTGACCCTGAGGTTAACAGCCCGATTTGTAACCACTACGCTACCAGAGCAGTTGGTAGAATTCTTCAATTCCTTCATCATTGGCTTTAGTGGTTGGTGAGTAAATCTGGTGTTAACTGGTCTTCCTTATTGTTGTTAGGTGCCATCAAGTCAATTCTGACCCATAGCAGCCCTATGTATAACAGAAGGAAGCATCACCCAGTCCTGTGCCATCCTCACAACTGCTGCTGCACTTCAGTCCATTGCTGCTACCATTGTGCCGAGCCATTTCTTTCAGTGTCTTCCTCTTTTTCATTGTCCCTCCACTTTTCCAAGTATGATGTCCTTCTCCAGGGACTGGTCCCTCCTAATAACATGCCTGAAGTATGAGAAACAAAGTCTGGTCATCCTAGATTCTATGGAACATTCTGGCTGCACTTCTTCCAATACAGATTAGTTTGTTCTTCTGGCAGTACATAGTACTTTCAATATTCTTCTCTAACACCATAACTCAAAAGCATCAATTCTTCTATGGCCTTCTTTATTCAGTGTCCAGCTTTCATATGCATTTGAGGTTATTGAATTACCAAGAGATGGGTCAGGTGCATCTTCGTTCTCAAACTGACATCTTTGCTCTTGAACACTTTAAAGAAATCTTATGCGACAGATTTGCCTAATGCAATAATACATCATTTGAGTTCTTGACTTCTAATTCCCTGAGTGTTGATAGTGGACCCAAGAAAAATGAAGTCTTTGACAACTTTAGTATTTTCTCCATTTATCATGATGTTACTTATTGTTCCAGTGGTGAGGATTTTTGTTTTCTTTACATAGAGACACAACCCATATTGATGGCTTTAGTCTTTGATCTTCATCAGTAAGTCTTTTAAGTCCTTTAAGTTCTTTTTGCTTTCAGCAAACAAGCATGTATCACAGGTTGTTAATGAGCCTTCATCCAATACTGCTTCTTGAATTATTTCTCATTGAATAATTATGGTGCACACCGTTCTTGATTTTAAATCACTAAGTGTTCTCTTGTTCTGTTTAAACAACTGCCTCTTGGACTATGTACAGGTTCCTTATGAACACAATTAAGTGTTCCTGAATACATATTCTCCATAATGGTGTCCATAGCTTGTTATGATCCACATAGTCAAAAACCTCTGCATAGTCTATAAAGCACAGGTAAACATCTTTCTGGTGTTCCAAGATCTTCCTTATAGACATAGATATTATCCTGCCACAGTCAGCATTGTACTAAAGTACAAGATGGATTTTGAAATGCTCTTTTTGGCCATAAATGTAACACCGTTCCTCTTCAGTTTGTTATTCCCAGCAAGTAGACCTCCACGATTGTATGATTCATAATGGCCAATGCCAGTTTATTTCAGCTCATGATAGCGATTGTTATGCATTCCAATTCCATTTCTACAATTTCCAATGTTCCTTGATTCGTCTTTTGTACATTCTATGCTCGCGTTATTAATGAATATTTGCAGCTATTTCTTCCCATTTTGAGTTGTGACCCTTTATCAAATGAAGGCCCAAACGCTTTGCTTCGTCCACATTATTAAGCTTTAAGTCAACTCTTCTTTGAAGAGACAGCTCTTCCCTAGTTGTATTTTTAATGACTTCTAACATGAAAGGCTAATTTATTGGATCAGCCAATAGAAGTCCTGGTGTGGCGCTATAGGATAAGCATTGGACTACTAACCCAAAGTGTGACAGTTCAAATCCACCTACTCATCAGAACCAACTCAACAGCACTTAATAACAACATATCAGACAATGTTTTGCTGCTATTTATTAGGTTTTCAGTGGTATGGTGCTGTAGGATCAGCACTGGACTGCTAATCACAAGGTTGGCAATTCAAATCCACTAACTGCTCCTCAGAAACCCTATACAGGGTGGTTATGAGTCAGAACCAACTCCAGAGCAAATAACAACAATCTTTCAGAAGTGGTCCACCTCTTCTTCCTAGTTTGTCTTAGTCTCAAAGAACTGCTGAAACCACTATGAGTGTTTCTGCTGGTATTTAAAATACTGATAATATAGCTCCCAGCATCATCACAACACA
>NW_006408550.1:11761635-11792480 GCF_000296735.1 Chrysochloris asiatica
AAAAAAAAAATAGCTTTCATAGGAGGGTTGTTGTTGTTAAGTGCCATCAAGTTGGTTCCAACTCACAATGACCATGTATAGGGTTTCCAGGGAATGGCTGCTGGATCCAGTCCAGTGCTTATCGTACAGTGCCACAGACTCTAATACTGTATGCAGTACAAATTACAAATGATAAGATGTACCCCTCCCCTTTAAAAACTATCATTAAGTGCAGTTTGCCATAAAAACATTATGCATCAGGGACTTTGCTACTATGAGCCGAGACAAGTGTGTCACTGTAGGATAAGCACTGGACTGCTAACCATAAGATCATCAGTTCAAACCCATCAGCTGCTCCTAAGAAACCCTATAGAAAGTCGCCATGAGTCGGAACCAATTCAACAGCACTTAACAACAATCAATCAATTTGTGCATTTTGCTAATATAAGGCTTTTACTGGACCACAAGGTCAATTTGAACCACAAGATCAGTGGTTCAAACTCACCAGCCACGTCTCAGAAATCCTATATAGGATTGCTAAGAGTCAGAATTGACTCGGCAGCTCTTAACAACATCATCATATGAGTGGTGTGATAATATTTTGTCATATTAAACCAACCACTTCCCTCTCTTTTCCTCTTGTATATATCCTAGCTTCTGCTTTTATTGCTTCAAAGAAGGGAAGACACTGGGAGGAGGGAGTAAGTGAGCAATAAATGTAAAAGGAGCATATTGTTTGCTTAAAAAGATAGTAATACACTCAGAGATTCAGTTTTATTGCCTTTTTCACACTTTGCTTCAGCAGTTTGCTTCAAAGCGTGCTTAAACTTTGCTTTAGAAAAGTTAAAGTTATTTGCTTTACCTCTTGTTTAGTAGATATTCTACTTTTCTCCTTTTTGCTTCTGACTTTGGTTTTCTACTCAGAAAGACCTTGTAAATCAGAAGACAATACCAACGTCCAGATGAGTGACAATAAGTAATCTGATAACAATGTTGTTTAAAGGCAAATGGGTAAAGACTAATGCAGGATCAGGCTGTGGGTGTGACTGGGATAGTTAGGAAAGACAGCATATATAAGCAATAACATAATATGGATAGCATATTAACTAGCAGTTGCTACTGAGAAACATAAAGGAAATATGTACAGATTTATCTATTTTTCTCATAAATTGCCTATATGTTGGCACACCATATTTTGGTAAGCATATAGATATTATTTAATATCATTTTCTACTAAATATAATAACATGTTGGAAGAAAAACATCTAGAGCATCTCTTAGGATTATAGCCAAAAAAATCTTATGGAGAAGTTTTACTCTGTAATACATGCAGTCACTATTGAATAGGAATTGTTCTGACAATAAGAGCAAGCTGTATTTATACATCTTTCAGGCTAGTTGATCAGCCTTTGTAATTATAAAATAGCATTGAGATTTCTCTCAATCTTCACTTCTCCATGCAAAGCTTATTCAGTTCTTCATATGGCATCATCAATCATTTGTAGCTCTCTTAAAAACATTTTGTGAGACTTATGTTAGTGCTCCAAACAGCATACAAATAACCAATTTCATTGCAATGGAAATGTACCTCTCCTTATTTGGTGTACCACATCTGCTAATGTAACCACTGTTAGTGTTTTGCAATTTCCCTCTCTCTCCCTCAGTTTCTCTCCAGTCACATCATATGATTGATTTACACTGACTACTGCTTAGAAAATAAGAGACAAAACGCTGAAGATTCAAAAACAATAACAAGTTGGTTTTAATCTTGAACTCTGCTACTTACTACATTTTAAGACTGATTTATCATTTTTCACACATAATGTTTTCACATCCTAGAATGTATGTCTTAGGACGGCAGGAAGTTTGCATGTTTTGCTAATTTTATTCCCAGCACTTAAGAATCATTGGCATGTAGTAGAAGGTTTTTTACCTAACTGATTGAGTGAATGAATACATTTATAAAGTAAGAGCGGTAGCTTAGGCCCAAGATTGTTATAAAAACCAAATGAAATAATATATGTAAAATATATCACATAATATATTTCACATCAATGATAACTGTGATGCTTAAAGACATATCTCCCCCCTGTGTATACGATGTGCATTACTCTTAAAATTTCTAAAACTGCTCATTTAGTAATAATAATAATCTGTGTCTCTGGTCCTGATGCCGCTAGTCTCTATTATTATGAAGGTAGGTCAAAAAGCAAGAAGTATTGCTACTAAGATTCCACAGGTTTATTCCAAATAGAACATGTTTCAGCATGTCTCTGCAATCAGTGGATTGCTGCAGACAAGTTATTTCGATAATACACTTACCTTATTTCCATTAGAGTGCCTTCGGAAACAAAAAGGTAACAATGAAAACCATAGTTTCTGAGGGGGGTCTGCTGGGCCCATTAAATTCACATCAGAGAGGCTAGCTCAGCTGCTCAGATGGTTACGGAGACTGTTTGTTTGTTTGTTTGTTTGTTTGTTTGTTTGTTTGTTTGTTTGTTTGTTTGTTTGTTTGTTGAGGATTCCTAAGGGGTTATCTTGACACAGTTTTCTTGAATTACACAGGACAATTACTGGGCCTTATCTGGAACAAGTTTTAAGACAATTGAAAACTACGTTTGTGAGAAAAAGGCCAGGAAAGTGACGCCAAGGAATTTTTTCATCATGACAACGCACATGCTCAGTCTTGGAGGGTAGGAAGGACTGTACTGTGAGAATTTAGTTTGGAAACCAGACCCCATCCACCCTCCAGCCCTGATTTTGCTCCCTCAGACTTCATTTTGTTTCAACTCAAAGCACATTTGAAAGGAAGACAGTTTGATTCCCTTGAGGATTCCCAAACTGCCATTTTGAGGTAGTATAAATCAAAGAGCACAGAATTCTTTGGGGAAGGACGAAAGAGATGAAGGCCACAACTTCTAAAGTGTATAGACCTAGACAGAGGATATGTCGAAAAACAATAGGACTACATTTTGGTATTTTTGTTTAATAAAGGTTTCTAAGATTTTGTAGACTTTTTACCTACCCAGGTATTTCTCCAAGACAAAAATTTCCCCAAATATAGTATGACATTAATATGACTGTGGTGGTGGTTAGTGGTTATATGCCATGGAGTCGGTTTCGACTTATATTGACCCTGTCTGTATAGAATTTCTGAGGCTCTAAGTAGCATAGTTGTTACGAATAGGGCTGCTAAACTTAAGGTCAGCAGTTCAAAACTACCAGCTGTTTTGCAAGAGAAAGATAAGGCTTTCTGCTCCCAAAAATATTTGCAGCCTCGGAAACCCTGTACAGGGTCACTGTGAGTAGGAACCGAGTCCACGGTACTTAACAACAACAAAGTCTTTATTGGAGCAGAAAACCTTCTCTTTCTCCTGAGGAGTGACTGGTAGTTTCAAACTACTGACCTTGTGGGTAGCAGTCCAACGGATAACCCACTATGCTACCAGAGTTCCTTATTAAATGGATAGACTTTTCCTTTTATTTTAATGGATTTGTATTTTAGATAAGGTGTATTAATTTAAAAATGTGCCTAATACATTAAACTCATGCTTTCATTTATATTATTGCATGTGTTGCAAATTTTTAAAAAAAGTTCATTTATAAATAATTATTAAATCACAATAGATGTGTTAAGTAGTTGTGGGTCATAGTTTAATATATGTAAATTTGGTCTAAATGTCATCAATATACCATGCTTATGCTCATGCAAATAATCAATAAATATCTTGGGCAGAATATAAACAAGGACAGGGCACAAATATTACCCACTGTAGTATTCCTTCATGGGTAATAAGGGTCCACTGTAGCACTTCAGGATAATGTGCTGAACTGCACAGTCAGTTTAAGCTGTAAGGTCACATTCAGACCTACCAGGTGCTCTTCAGAAACCCTATACAGAGTGGCTATGAGTTGGGAGCGACTCGAAATCACTTAACAACAACAATAAAGATTGATCTTTTAATCAGATATAAATTAATTAACAATTCCATTATCCAGAACTCGGTTCTTTACTTTGGTCACTAAGTTGCCATGAAAGTATATATTTACAATTTGTTGTTGTTAAGTGCCATTCAGTCAGTTCCTACTCATAGCTACCCTCTATAGGTTTCTGAGGATCGACTGGTGAGTTTGAACTGCCAACCTTGTGGTTCAAACTGACCTTTGAATCCAGTGTTTATCATATAACACCACACCAGGATTTGTATCTAAAATAGATCCCCCATTTAACAATCTAGTAATCTTATCAATACTGAACAAACAAATGTAGTCACCTCATTTTTTAACTAATTACAAATAAAGCCTTACCTCCTAGGAAGAGTCCTTAGGATATCAATTTTAAAAATAAATAGGAATTATTTTATTTAGACGTGTTCATTGTTTATATTTAAACTTATTCTCCACAGTACCGGAGAGTACTTGAGAAAAATTGTTTCCTGAAGTATTTTGTTTCCTCTACCTACTATCTTTTATATCATCTCCATTATCCATAAATAATGGGTTTGCTAACCAATGATAAAATTAATTTAACTCAGCCTCTGTCCTGCTAATGAGGATTTATAGTATTTAGTACCTTTGAGATGTTAACATGTATTAAATATAAAGTGGTTTGAGAAGTACTTCATCTACAGGACTGTAGTAAATGGCAGGAGCCAAGTACTTAATTATCATCATGTTCTGCACTCCAGAAGTTTTTTTTCTTTGAAGCTTTTTGAAAACATAATCATATTAGGTGATTATTCTTCACTTTATGTTCCAAAATTAATCTATAGTGAACATTTGATAAAGGGGTCAAAATGGAGTTTGTTTTGCTTTCTTTTTCTTCATTAGAAAGTAGAACTGTTTCCCTCTGGAGCATCAAAATGTGCATGGTGATGATAGGGTATTCTGCAGAGCAGTTGCATTGTTTTTATGGGGGCAAGGGGTGCCTGCTTAAAATTGGCTCATTAAGTAAAAGAAGAAAAAAGTGTGTAATCAAAATCACTGAAACAACCATGAACCATATCCTTTTCGTATTGTTTACATAACAATATTCAAAAACAAGGTATTTTTTCTATTAAGTCCAACACTGGCATTATGTTCTTAAGCATTTGAACAACTTGTTACTTCTTTGGTCGAGCATCAAATGAAAGAGTTGGCAATTTAGGTCCCTGCTAAATGTGTATAATAAGATCAACACTCTAAATCCTGGAGTAATTGGATTATCACTAGTGAAGTGTAGCTCTCAAAAGCCCTGGATGTGCTCAAGGGTTGTTGTTTGTAAGTGCCTTCCAGTCGGTTCCGACTCATAGTGACCTTGTATAGGGTTTCTGAGGCTTTAAGAACTCTATGTGAGATCAGAAAGCCTCATCTTTCTTCCATGGTTCAAGGGTTAAGATGTAATAAAATGCATTATTTTTACTGCCTTGTTAAGGGTAGCCCTAAGCAAAGCTGGCATTTTCTTTTTCTTTGTGAGTGCATGGCAGTGAACACTCCAGTAGCTTGGTCTCAAGTCTACTTGCAGTCTGCTATCTTACTTGCCTTTGCTCTGTTAGTACCAATGCAAACATGGAAGCAGTGAAACATCATATGAAATCTTAAAATTAATAGGAAAATAATTTTGATGCTATGGGCCTTACAAAAGGGCCTTGGAACCCAGTAACTATAGAACAATTTGGGGAAATCACAACATTAAATCAAGATTTTAATGAGCTATCCAATATTAAAAGAAAAAATAAAAACTTTGCCATCAAGTCAATTCCTACTTATAGCGACCCTATATCTATATAGGGTTTCCGGAACTGTAAATCTTTATAGGCACAGACAGCCTTATCCTTTTCGTTTGGAATGACTGATAGCTTTGAATTGTCAACTTCGCAGTTAGCAGCCAATATCTAAGCCACAGTTGTCGTTGTGATGTGCTGTGGAGTCGGTTCCGACTCATAGCGACCCTGTACAGGGTTTCTGAGGCTGTAAATCTTTACGTGAGCAGAAAACCTCATCTTTCTCCCGCGGAACAGCTGGTAGTTTCGAACTGCTGATCGTGAGATTCACAGCCCGATTTGTAACCACTACACTACCAGAGTACCACTCCTTAAATGTTCACATCATGATCATGTAAAAGTTTAACAAAAATAATATGTACCATTTACATTTACTTTTGCCTTTTACTGTCTCTTTCCAGTACAATGTGACTTTTATAACTTTGCCAGGTTTCATTTTCTATTTTTCTCCAAAATAATATTTCAACTAGATGAGTGTATGAGAAAATCAATGAGCACACGTAAATAAAACTGGAGTCCTGGTATGGTGCTGGGAGATAAAGCACTAAACCACAAGGTCGATTTAAATTACAAGATCAGCAGTTCAAACTCACCAGGCGCTCCTTGGAAACGCTATACAGGGTTGCTATGAGTTGGAACTGACTCAATGGCACTTAACAATAACAAAATAACATTATCAAAAACTTTTAAAGTGCTTACATTTATTTTTAAATTATCTATTTTTATATGTTATTAAATGGTGAATTAATTTTTGTTTACATCACAATGCCTTAGGTTTAGATTCTGTGTTGCAAACAAAATAAATTCTTACTTATCAGAAAGAAAACAATTCACTCCATAATTGCTAGTGACTGTCTTTGAGAAAATATGACATTACAATTTAATCATTTAAATCAAAGATTTTTTTAAATGTCATATTTCCTGATTTTAAAAAAAGGATCATCTTTTTCATTCATGACTTGTTTATAATTTTTTAAATCTGAAAAAAATTTCAGATTTTTACTTCTTTATTCATTTCTCATTCATGTTATTTATCTGAACTCTATCTATGCTACTGTGGTGTTGTTGTTGTTAAGTGTCATCAAGTATGTTCTGACTCATAACGACCCTGTATAGGGTTTCTAAGGAGTCTGATGGGTTTGAACCACCAACCCTGAGGTTAACAGTCCAGTGCTTATCCTATAGTGCCAAATCAAAACCTTATGAATAGCAACTCATTAGATGCCTAAGACATATTTCCGCTACTCATCTGCTAGCTTGTGGTACTGTGGTGACTTACGTGTTGTTATGGTCCTGGAAGGTGTGCCACGAGCATATCAAATAGCAGCAGAGTACCCATGGTGGACAGGTGTCATAGGAGTTTCCAGACTAAGACAGAATGGGAAGAGGACTTGGCAATCTACGTCTGAAAAATGTGGTCAGTGAAAACTCCATGGATAACCGCAGCAGAACATCGACAGAGTTCCAGAAGATGAACCACTCAGGAGGGAAGGCACTCAACTGCCGACGAGCTCGAAGTCTCCTCAAAGTAACCAAACCCACTGCCATTGAGTTCATTACCGCTCATAATAATCCTACAGGTCAGAGTGGAACTGCTCCTTAGGGTTCCCAAGAATGTAAGCCTGTATGGGAGTAAGCAGCCTCATCTTTCTCCTGTGGAGCAGTTGGTGACTTTGAATCACTGACCTTGCAGTTAGCAGGCCAATGCTTAACCCACCGTGCCACCAGAGACACACTCAAAGTAGAGTCAACTTTAATGGAGTAAGGCTTTAGGGACCCTCATTTGTGGGAACAAGAACTAGTAAGTTCTGAAAGATAATAATACAAAAAGGAAGGGGAAAAGTAGACTGCCACAAATTCCTAATGTGTTCTCATTGGGAGGAAAAATCTGCAAACCAAGCCAAATATACCAGTCCAATCAAATCAGACTAAAAGCCTAAGTTAAAAATAACCACCTTACTAGGCGTTTGTAGGAAGAAATCCATCATGCTATTTCAACTTAAATGTGTCTGGTTATGAATAAGAACAAAGAATGGACACATTAAAAGAAATAAAATTAGTATAAAAGACAAAGTCAAGTAAATGATCTGTGTAAGACTCAGAAACTTTTGAATTAAATAGTTGCAAGGCTGTAAGACTAGAAAGACAGTTTTTATCCTGTATCATACATAAAGCAATGAGTTTATGCTTGATTCTGTTCTCATGCTAAAAATAAAAAATAAATTTAAAAAGTGGCAAGGAAAAGATGCACACTATATTGTGGTGCTTCTATATCAATTAATTACACACAAATTCAATTACTTCGTTCCTTACAAGTTAATCAGAAACATTGCTATGCACAGAAATGACCTGTCTTCCATCTCAACTCCAATTCAAACTCTTCTCTGTAAGTCTCTGATATTATTTCAAAGCATTTGAAAATTCTACACATCAAGAAAAGTGTGGTTATAAACACAAAATTAACACTCCTTATTTTGGAGGTAGGGAGAAAACATAAAAAATCTAAAGATGAACAAGGTTGTGAGCATTACTATACAAAAAAATTCAAGACTTCTTTATTTTGTTTTGTCTTCTTGATACTCAGATTATGGTTTAAGGTCATAAACATTTTCTCATTCTATAAATATTTTACAAATGTGGACATTTTAATGAAAAATAGCAAGTATGGTATAGCTTTGTGGTGGAATGGCAATAAACATACCAATCTACACTTAAAGTATTAAATAATGTTGCAATACTGGTCTTTGAAGCAAAAATATATGTCTTATTTATTAAGCATCAGAAAAATCTCTCCAGCTCTTGCTTAAAAATGTTGCATATTTGAATAATGCCAGTCTCTGTAGGACTTGATATTGGACTACGAATATTTGACCTAGAATGTCATTAACAACTTATACATTTTAAAATCACGTTTGGAAATGCGGCAAAACTAAGATTGCAGTGAATTTAATTTCAAAGTCATACTAGCCCTCCTTTTATGCTGTATGTGGTAATCCTTGATTTTTTGCACTGATGCTAAATGTTAATGAACCGTGTACCATTTCACCTGGAGCAATGAAAACATTAAAATCTCTTAGAAGCTTGAATAAAACTTTATTTTATAAATATAATCCATGTTAAAGCTCCATCATTTCACTGTACTTTTGAAATAAGGGCACATGGAAAATATGGAAGCGTTTCCTTTGAGATAGCTAACTAAAGCCACAAAATGAGCACTATACGGCATTTCCAAGGAACATGGTTCAAAAGTTGTACGATTACTACTAAGGTTGTTTTATTCTCTACCACATTTGGAACAGGAAGTCTGTGTTGTTCTTGAAGAATTCTGAAAAGCAATGTCACAGTCTGATGACCTCTTCTCCTCATTAAAACGTTCCCAAAGACAGCGCTCTGCATGATGTTTTGTAGCTTCAGCAGCCATGAACTAATTTGTACCTCTTATTTTGATCGTGCACTGGTGAAAGCACCAAACAATATTTTTCTTTAAACACAGAGAGGTCTTTCAACTGCTCAGCATGCACTTCTACCCTCTTTTTAATCTTGGAGCACCTATTTATTTGCTCTTTTCACCACTAAATCTTCTTTGCTCCTTTCTGCCCCCTGCAAAGCGGCTAGTTAAAAATCTTCAGTGTTTTTTCTTCATAGGCTTAAACCATTAAAAGGGTATTACCATAAAAACAGAGGTGAGGGCTTATAGAGATAGCACAAGTAGAATTTGCATTTCTAATTTTAATCCAATTAAACTAAAATAATATTTATTCAGTTGCCACCTTTCTATAATGTGTATGATCACTACAGCTAATGTGAACAAAAATACATATACTGTTTTAGAAAATTCGTTTTTAACATTCTCTGCCAAGACTGGTTGGTTCTGCACAATGAATATTAGAAGTCTTTATTCATTGTTTAGACGGCTTATTAGCATGTTTGTGGCTTTTTTGTTTATTTTGCGTAGACTTTCTCAGTTCAGTGACAATCTCTCTGTTTCTTTATGTCACAAAGAAGGTGTTGGGATTTTTGCATGCATTGTGTAGGACGCTGTACAATAAATTCATACAAGAAAAAAAGAAGAGGGACCATAATAAAATTACACTGTTAATGAATATGATCTTTTAGGCAGTAATATTATGAACTTTTTAAATGAAATCAAGTCCAAGCAATTTAATAATTCAAAAGTTTTGTTTTAAAATGTATACTAATTGACACTACATAGAATGCAATTATAAATTTGTACTAGCAACTGACTAAATTACAGTAGATTTCATCAAGCAAATGGTCTAGCTGTGAATAAAATACACAGCTAGGCTTACAAATCTAGTTAAGGAGAAATATACAATTATCTACCAACAAGTGGATTTTTTTCCTTTCTTCATTATAAAATTTTTACTCTCTGAAAATGCATTTGTTGAACACACTAGATTTTTCTTAAACTGGTCAAAGACATTAATGTAAGCATTTAGCCACTAATGAGTCATAGTAAAATTTGAAACACAGTAGAAATCTGAATAATATATTATTTGGGAGCTCTGGTAGGCACTGTAGGATAAGCACTGGACTGCTAACCGCAAGGTTGGTGGTTTGAACCCACTAGCTGCTCCTCAGAAACCCATACAGGGTCACTCTGAGTCAGAACTGACTTGATGGCACTTAACAACAATGTCATATTATTTAAAATGTTAACTGTCTTTCAAGTTTTCAGTACTCAGCTAATTGTTGAATACTGTTTTATTGAAAGATGCAAATAGTTTCCAATATATTTCTAAAACTAAATATTTGTATGAAAATAAATATCAAACCTGTGTTGCTTATATGCATATAATCAATATTTAAATATAGAAACATTTTGAAATCAGATTTATCTAATTAAAATTAATCACGTCAATATGTTATCAAATAGAGACTTTTTAAGTAACCTCATCCAGTTGATTGATCCTTGTGGGTATTCCAAATTACTTCTTAATGATTATTTATTATTGTTTTGTGTGTTCTGACAGAAAGTATAAAAGTTGCTAATTTCATGCAATACATGTATTTCTTAAAATGTAATCAATTTGTAGCTCAAATTGATTAAAATTGCTTTCTCCATCATTTTTTCTTGAGACTCAATTGAACATCAACCATGTGTCCCTGGTGTATCTTTAGCATCATTTCCTCATAAATATAGACTTCACTATTGTTGATAAGTGCTGAGAGGTTCCAGCTCATAGCAACCCTGTACAGGGATTCCGAGGTGTGACTGGAAGGTTTGACCCACCAACCTTGCATTTAGTAGTCCAGTGCTTATCTTATAGCCATAACAGGATGCCATACACCTCATGTTGTAAAGTGACATTGAGTCATTTGCAACTCATAGCAACCTTGTATATGGTTTCCAAGGAGCAGCTGATAGGTTTGAACTGTCGACCTTGTGGTTCGAAGTCCAGTGCTAATTATACAGCGCCACACCAGGAGCTCTTAGGCTCTATGAAGATGATGAACAGACCTCATTGTTGTGAAGTGCCATCGAGTCAGTTCTGACCCATAGTGACCCTGTATAGGATTTCCAAGGAGCAGCTGGTGAGCTTGAACCACCAACCTTACAGTTCAAAAAGCTTTGCAGTCTGGTGCATTAACCCACAGCGCCACACCAGGACTCCGAACAGACCTCATTTTGTTGTTGTTGTTAAGTGCCATCGAGTCAGTTCCAACCCATAGCGACCCTGTATAGGGTTTCTGAGGAGCAGCTCGTGCGCTTGAACCGCTGACCTTGCAGTTCAAACAATTTTGCAGTCTGGCGCATTAACCCACAGAGCCACACTAGGACTCTACCAGCAATTTTCATAAGTTTTCTTAATGATCTGTTTCTCCAAGCAAAAAGGCTCACTAAGTTGGCTTTTGTTGTGGTTGTGTTTTGACCTTCTGAGCTTTTTCACACTGAGTTGTATTTATGTTTCTGTCTTTATATTGAAATGGTCTAGTTTGAGACTCTGAGAACACCTACTTACAGTCAGTCTTCTGTTGTTGTTGTTAGATACCATCAAGTAGTACAGTTTGAGACTCTGAGAACACCTACTTACAGTCAGTCTTCTGTTGTTGTTGTTAGATACCATCAAGTAGTACAGTTTGAGACTTTGAGAACACCTACTTACAGGCTTTTGTTATTGTTGATAAGTGCCATCAAGTAGATTACGACCCACAATGACCCTGTATGGGTTTTCCAAGGAGTAGCCAATCTTGTAATTGACAGAGACTTTGCAGTCCAGCACATTGACCCAGAGCGCCACACCAGGACTCCTGAGAAAGGGAAGACAAAAATACCCAAGCACCAGTTTTCTAGGATTCCCTTGCTTGCCCAAGTGATACTGTTCAGTCTTGTGCATTTCAGTCTGAAAGAGCTGACTAACACAAGACTTGTCACTGACCCTGGGTGAACGTGAGCTAGCTATTTCACTTCTTTAAGTCTTAGTTTTCTTAATGGTTTAATTATTTTATTCTACAAGGTTATTAAAAAGATTAGAAATAATGTTTGTAAAGCACTTGGTAGGTAGATCCTACCTGGCAGCTACTAACTGTTGACAGATTAGAGAAAGGTATTAGTGAACCCAGAAAAGGAAAGAGCTGTATTCTCCCAAACATTAAGAAAGTTACTCCCTAACAATGTTGCAACAACAATGGGATCCATTAGAGGAATGTCAAGAAACCTTGGCTCTTCCTCCAGTTCCCAAGTCACCTTACCTCCCTGAGTATCAATGTATGAAATTAGAGTTAAGAACCTAGGGCATTTCTACTGAGACACAAATAAAATCCCAGATGACCAAACTAGAAGAAACCTGAAATGCCATTGCTGTAACATTGCTCTTTACATGTGAAAGAAAAACTGAGATTTTGAAAAGCATTTTACCAAGTCCACATAGCCAGACAAAAGCAGTATGAATGTGTGTAAATCTGCCTATCTAATGGCACTGTGGAGTTCCGGCGTGGTGCTGCCGGCTAATGCACTGGACTGCAAAGTCATTTGAACCACAAGGTCAGTGGTTCGTGTTCACCAGCCTCTCCTTGGAAACCCCATACAGGGTTGCTATAGGTTGGAACTGACTCAACAGCACTTAACAACAACAAAAACAATGGCACTGTACAATAAGCACTAGAATGCTAACTGCAAGGTCAGAAGTTCAAACCTACCAGCTGCTCTGAAGAAGAAAGAGGAGGCTTTCTGCTTCCCTAAAGATTTAGTTTCTGAAACCCTATACAGAGTTGCTATGAGTCAGAATTGATCCAATGACTGTGAGTTTGAGTTTTTTGAATAAATTATAGATAGAGATCACCCTCAACTTTCAGGAGTACAGGATGCATTCGATTAGAATTTAACACTGCCACAAAAATCAAGTTTAATCAAAATAACCCGTTCATAAATGAGTTCTAAATAACAAACAAAGGTAAAATCAAATTTAAAATACACATGTCATTTTATTTTACAGGAAACATACTGATTTTGAGACTAGTGTAGAACGTTGTTTCGGTTTTCTTTTGTCACCATAATATTATCTCAAAGTTAGAATTCTGTCGGTGTACAACTGTAGTTTCCATTCTGATTTTTGTCCACTAGATGTCCCCAGTATGTCATACAGATGCTCTGATCTCAGATAGGGCCTTGTTAGAGGCAATCTGCATCTCTCCATTCTTTTTGAAGTGAGTGAGTTGTGAGAAATCTTGTGAAATCATTTTTATTCCTCAGTTCATTTCATCCTCAAAATTAACAAGCTACTAATCTACAGAGAAATGCAATCATTTAAAGATTTTTGTCTAAGAGACAGAATATAACTCAGCCCATTTAAGGAGCAATTAAACCACACATGTATATCTTCTTCTCTGAAACACATTTAAGAAATCAAAGACGTGAAGCAAGTTAAAAATCCTCAGAGAAAAAGTTCATAGCCTTGAAAAGGAGGACTCTTAACACAACTTTTAATTGTATTGATTTCAAAGGATGAATAACATTTACACAAGATAGTTCAGGAAACTTTGGTAACAGCAGGAGCCTTGTTTAATTTGAACTTGAATAAAATTAAAGGAAGGAAAAAAAAAAAAAAAAGTAAAGGCTTGAGTCATCACCCAAAGCGTTCCCTCCTATCTTACACAAAAACCTCTGTAACAAAGGCTTTGAGATGGAAATACAATAATAATTGCAACATGGGGATGTTCAAATAAAATGAGGCTTGTAAAATGCTGTCTTTTTTTCTCCAAAAGCTCAGAAATCCTATATTCTGATGGGAAAATAACACCCTCTGAGGTTGCTGTGGCAAATGGCTGCACTAGAGAGCTGAGGATCCACTCTTCTAAAGCAATACAGATTCCTACAAGGTGTCTCAAAATTGGAGCGCACAGGCAGCGTGTTTCTACCTCTCAGGGCAAGAGGTAAAAAGTTCAGCCTGTGAAGCAGAACAGTTCCTGCCCCAGAGCAAGAGAAAGAGAGAAAAAAAGTACAAGAGGTTCTGATGAATTACCTCTTACTTAGAGCTAACACCGGAGCCCCAGGAACAATGGCCAAGTCTAACCAGAGTTGACAGCCTCCATTCACTGCCCAGCGCTCAGTCCTGCGTGGTGTTGGAACAATGGTCCATTCTCACTGCTTCCCAATCTGTCCCCAGCCTTTCAACCAGCCTTCTCCATTCAAGAGCCACTTCTTTATTGTGCTTTCTTTGGTTAAAGTTCACCTTTCATCTTACTGGTGTTTTATTGGTATTGAGTATGCCAAGAAAAAAGACAATGTCAAGAAAAGTTTAAATCACTGAGTCCTGAGTTTATTTGGTTTATATTCAAGGTTAAGAAAAGCTAACCAACTCACAAGAAACAATTAAAGAATGATTTAATTAATAATAAACTACAGGATCCTGGCAAGATTTAGTATGGCAGCTCACAGAAGGACATTGTATTTGTGTCCTGGAGAAGAAAGGTTTATAGAGGAATGGGAGTCTGTAAAGGACTAGGGGAACTGAGAGAAAGAAGGGAGAAAAAAGGAGTGTCCAGATAAGAAGTTGCCAGGTGAAAGGACATTTATACAAAAGAGCATAGCACATGCAGAAGGCAGAGTGAGTCAGCAGGACCAGGCATCCAGAGGCACTCGGACAGAAGTAAGTGGACATGACATTCAGTAGATTAGATTGTAGAGATACAAGGGAAACAAGTCCAAGGGCTTAAAAAGCAAAAGGGAGTCATTATAGTGTCTTATGCTGAGGCATGATACACTGGTAGGAATGTTCTAGAAATATTGTCTAGAAAAGGAGACAAATCTGAGAAATAAAATAATAGCAGAACTTGGTAAAAAATGTGACAAATGAAAGAAAGGCTCAGGCTGAAAGAGAACTTACTTCTTGTCTAAAGCTTACAAGTTAATATTCTTCACCAATTTAATCTGTATGATCTATTTATTGTTCTATAGAATTATTAACAACTTGCTCAATAAATTTGTGATTTTTAGTTACCTGTCTTCCCTGTTGTTGTTGAGGTGTTTTACGTCACAAAAGATTATCTCAGCATCCTCAAGAGCTCTTAGAATAAGTAGTAGATCCTCTTACATATCCTGAGTTTCTTCTAAGGAAAATGTTGCATAATTTCAAGGTTTTGCATCATTAAAACTAACATACTTCTCACTTAACAACTCTCTCACTGTTCAAAATTTCACATTTATGGCAATAGTGAAAAATCTTCTATTCCACTATTTTGTACATTAACAACATACATCTAGCAGTAACAAATGCTGAGGTGTAAGGTGAGAGTAATTCTGGGTGTGCTATCTAAGGTTATGTATAAACTTGGATGAGCCATGATTCCCAGTGATCTGGCACTTACGGCAATGATGAAATTTAGCAGACACATAGTGATGTAATTTGGCAGTAATTTGATAATGTCATCTCCATTTTAGAATAACAGCAATTTTCACATAATGACCTGGTCTTTAGAACTTAACCACACTGATGAGTGAGGAGTAGAAGTAATAACAAAAGAATATATCTCAATATTATCTAAAGCAATGATCTTTTGACGTATGCACTCCAATAACTACTTTAAATGCATTGCCCAAAGGAACATGGTAATCCATAGACCAACACCTAGAGGCAAAATGGTGAGACATAAAAACTGTCATCGTATCACCCTTTCCATTTGGGTGTTGGCCAGACTATTCATATAAAGAAAGCCATAGCATTGCAGACTTTTAATCATTCAGGAAACATGCAGGACTTCAAAAAGTTCATGGGGGAAAAAAATGGAATGGAAAGATAATGGAATCTGTCCATGAACCTTTTAAAGTTCCCCTTGTATTTATGGGGCAGTTGCCATGTGCTGGTGTCTTAGTATGGTGCTGTAGGATAAACATTAGACTGTTAATCACAAAGTCAGTGGTTCAAACCTACTAGCCATGCCTCAGAAACCCTATATAAGGTTTTTTGTTGCTGTTAGGTGCCATTGAGTCAGCATTAACTCATAGTTATGAGTTAATAATACCAGTCCTGAGCCAACCTCACAATCATTGTTAAGTTCGAGTCCATTGCTGTCGCCACTCAGGAAATCTAATCAGATCTCATGCATCCTCAGATTCAGAGATATTCTCAGTAAATCAAGTTACCTTGAATTAACTTGGGTCGAGGTATAAGACTGACATCACCCCCAAATGGATCTGATGTCACAAATATCCACGACATCTAGTATAACAAGTTGATTCTAGAGCAGGTCACACTTCTCGGGTCCCTTACAAATTAAATGCCATAATCTCTATGACAACCAGTCATGTAATACTGTAAAATTCAAGTACGAAACATAATACAAACAGCCACCATCATTTCTTTTACATTTTCAAAGTAAAAATAGAACAGACAAAAATAAATGTAAGATTATAGCTTTATAAAATGATTGAGGGAAGTGGAAACAGTCACAAATAGTAATTTCAAGAAACTATACCACTTTCCGGAAAAGTTTGTGTTACGAGGTCATTTAAGTAAAAGTTTTAGAAAAATGCATATGAAATAATAATATGCTTTATGATTGTGTTAGTGTAGTGGTTACAAGTTGGGTACTAGTCTCAAGGTCAGCAGTTTGAAACAACCAGCTGCTCCATGGGAGATTTACAGCCTCAGAAACCCTATGCAGGGTCACATGAGTCAGAATCAACTCCACAGCACACCATCACCACCACAGTACTCATTAACTGGAGTCCTGGTGTAGCATTTTAGGAAAGGCAGTGGACTGCTAACTGAAAGGTCAGTGGTTCAAACCCACCAGTCATTCTTAGGAAACCATATTTGAGGTCACTAAGAGTTGGAACCGACTTGATAGTTGGAAACCAGTATTAAGGAGAGACTCTGAAACTTCCTCTTGAATGGAAAGAAGCTAAAGCAACTAGACTAACAGATGAAGTAAAGGAGTTAAACAGAAATTTTCAAAGGGCAGCTCAAGATGACAAAGTAAAGTACTATAATAAAATGTGCAAAAGACCTGGGGGAAAACATGCTCAACTTTTTTCAAGCTGATAGAACTGAATAAAATAATTCAGGCCTTGACTTGTAGTGCTGAAGATTTCCAGGTGAAAATACTGAATGATGCAGGAAGCATCAAAGGAAGATGGATGCAATACACAGTCACTGTACCAAAAAGAATTGGTCAATGTTCAACCATTTCAAGAATCAATAGTACTAAAGGAACAAGTCCAAGCTGCCCTGAAGGCACTGGCAAAAACAAAGCTCCAGGATTTGGCAGAATACAATTGAAATGTTTCTACAAACAGATGCAGCAGTAGAGGTCCTTGTCTATGTCAAGAAATTTAGAAGCCAGCGACTTGACCAACTACACCATATTTGTGCCCATTCCAAAGAAAAGTGACCCAGTGGAATATGAAAATCATCCAACAATAAATATCATTATTATCACATGCAAGTGAAATGTTGCTGAAGATACTTCACAAGCAGCTGCAGCAATACGTCTACTGAAAGCTGTGAGAAGTTCAAGCTGGATTCAGAAGAGAATATAATACAAAGGGTATCATTGTTCATTTCAGGTGATGTTGGCTGAAAGCAGAGAATGCCAAAAAAAAAAAAACCGTTTATTTGTGCTTTATTGCCTATGCAAAGGCATTCGACTGTGGATCATAACAAACTATGGCTAACTTTGCAAAGAATGGATATTCCAGAACACTTATTAATTGTGTTTATAGACCAAGAGGCAGTCATTAAAACAGAATAAGGGAATACTGAATTGTTTAAAATCAGGAAATGAGTGTGCCAGGGTTGTATCCTTTCACCATACTTATTCAATCTGTATGCTGAGCAAATACTCTAAGAAACTGGATTATAAAAAGAACATGGCATCAGGATTAGAGAAAGACTCATTAGTCTGTGATACATAGATGGCACAATCTTGCTTACTGAAATTGAGGAGAACTTGAAATACTTACTGAAGAAGATCAAACACTACAGCCTTCAGTGTGGATTACACTTCAATGTAAGGAAAACAAAAATCCTAACAACTGGACAAATAATATGATAAATGGAGAAAAGTTTGAAGTTGCCAAAGGCTTTATTTAGCTTCTATCCAATATTTAGGGTCGCTATAAGTCAGAACTGACTCCACGGTGCCCCACCACGCCACTGTTATTCAAATTTACACACCAACCACAAACTAGTTAATATGCTAACATTAATTATTTGTCTCAGTTCAATTCCTTTGTTCCAAGCTTTGTACTATTGTCATAAGGAACTAAAGATCACTACAAACCATATTTCCCAGTATGCTTTGCCAATGACTTCCAGTTTGGTTTGGCAAATGAGAGGAGTTGGTACAAGATTGGAGAACGAAAGTCATGGTTCTCTCTTTATCTTGTCGTGATGTCTCTGAAAGTGACTGTGACCCTTCAATAGTCCCAATTTAAGCCCTGACCTCCCCTATTAATGGTATTACATTTCCTCTTAATAGTCTCTGATAATACTTCCTTCTTCCTTTTCTTAACCATATATTAGTTATAAGTAAAATGTGCTTCTTGCAATTACTAATTCTTGCAACTACTAATCTCTGGATTACCTCACATTATAGTTATTGTCTTTCAACTCTTTCATCACTTTATAACCAACTCCTTCTATTAAAATTCACTCCCCTTGGATTACCTTAACCAGTTTCTGTTGTCTCTGACTGATATATGTATCATTTTGATTAATGCTAAATACATAGTCCAATGAGAATATATAACAGGGGGATCTAATCCTGGTGTGGAGTCCTGGTGTGGCTCTGTGGGTTAATGTGCCAGACTGCAAAGCCATTTGAACTGCACGGTCGGCAGTTCAAGCTAACCAGCTGCTCCTCAGAAACCCTATACACAGGGTCGCTATGGGTCAGAATTGACTCAACAGTGCTTAACAACAACAACAACAATCCTGGTGTGGTGCTGTGGGCTAATGTGCTATACTGCAAAGTCAGTTTGAACTGCAAGGTCGGTGGTTCAAGTTCACCAGTCACTCCTCTGAAACCCTATACAGGGTTTCTTTGAGTCGGAACTGACTTGATGGCATTTAACAACAACAATCTATTCTGGTGAATCGAAACAATTTCCTTGGGAAATTAATATTTAGATAAGAAGCAAAGAATGAGAAGTTAGCCAGTAAGGGAAGCGACCACAGCCACAGCAGAGTCAAGTATCACATTATTTAAGATATCAAAAACAATGTACCTTCAGAAGGCAATGCCTTGATATTCCACAGTTGATAGATTCCCATGGTGTATTTCTTACTGTGTTATTGGACCTACACCAAGCCTTCCAGTGCCAACTTCAGGGGGGCTTACTCAAAGGTTTATTAAATTGTGATCAGGCATAGTTTGCATTTTACCGGATGTGGCACTTGACCATGAATTGCAAGGTCGGTGTTTCAAATCCACCAGCTGCTGCTCAGAAACCCAATACAGGGTTGCTCTGAGTTGGAATCAACTTCACAGGACTGAACAGCAACAACATCAACATCTTTATAGTGTCAGAGAAATATTCCCAGGGAGAAATGGGGGTGACAGTTCATGAAGACTCTTAGGCATTTTCATTCGCCAACATTTCCTAAGTCTTATCTCCACCTCGCCACCTTCTGGCCACACATTTAAGCAAGAACCTTAAAACGGCAACAAAAGATGAAGTTGGCTGATTGAAAAACGGCTTTTTGGATCTTTTAAAAATATATATAACATTACTCGACATGTGCCTACCGAATTATTAAACTCTACCCTGGTGTGGTGCTGTGAGTTAATGTGCCAGACTGCAAAGCCTTTTGAACTGCAAGGTCGATGGTTCAAGCTCACCGGCTGCTCCTCGGAAAACCCTATACAGGGTCGCTATGGGTCGGAATCAACTTGACGGCACTTCACAACAACAACATCTTACCGGTAAAATAAAACTCCCCTTCTTCCCCACACTCAGATTAGCACTGTTGATCTTGTCCTTTTGCCTCCGGCTCCAATATGGTTCAGCAAAGCACTGTTAATAATCCTTTATTATCTTGCTCATCATGGATTTTTGTTTTGTATACATTTAGATTTCTTTAAAAAATGCAATTAAATTTGTCTATCTTGAGCACTAAGTTCTTTGGTGCCTTCTTAAACTTCGTGCCTTGCTCTTTCCACCCTAGTCCTGGCCCTGTAGTTCTTTTTACTTCCTGAAAGCATCTCTGCCTGCCCTGGGAACAGGATGGAATTTTCTATCTACATAGCTCTATAGACTGAGCCGCTGGGGGTGACAGGCACTGTAGGAAGGAGAACGTTCACTTTGTTAAAGGATCTTTAAAGGCATGTTGTTGAGGACATTTGCATGAACAAATACAATTAGATACTAGCATTTCTCCAAATCATTATTTAAATACAAAAACAATAATTGTAGGTGTCAAACAGATTTTTTTAAACTTTAAATCTACTCTTTATTAGCTGTACAACCACAAGCTATTATTTAACCTTTTGGAATAAATTGTTTGTAATTTTTTTCATCCAATCTATTAAATGAGAGTATTTTATAGTGCCATTCTATGGACTAGAGAGAATACATGTAAAGTGTTTTACACAGTACTTCGTACATGCAAGTACACATTACATGATAGTTTTTTTGTTTTGTTTTAAATGTCTTATTGTGAATTATGTGGTAGTTTACATGGGAGAACATTAGCTTTACATTCATTTTATTGTATATCATTTCATTGCCATGGTTACAATCCCCTCTATGCATCATCAACCAACCAAAGCATATACACTAGAAGCCTGCCCCCATCCCATGGTCATCAGCACACAGTCCCTCTTCCTCTCTGGGTCTAGAGTCCCCAGCAGCTGCTTCTCTCCACGTCATCATCAATGCCTCATCACCAGCATCACTGCTTCTATGGGTAGGGTCCTGCACTCCACTCCCTTCATGGTCCTAGGGACCTCTGCTCCTGGACTGCTAAGTCAGTCTCTCCCCTCCTTTTGCTACATATATCATCTATCTTTATATTTCCAACCCTCACAGTCAGTCCTGATAGCAATTATTCACTATTGTACCACAAGAGACCTACCCCCAACTCCCTTCATCAGCGCTGCCCAGACAAATTGGATACTATACAATGGAGAGTCTACCTTCCTCAGCACTCTCTGGATCAAGGCTCCCTCTTGAAAGCTTGTAAGCCAGTCATTTTTTACCTTTGTAGCCCACCCCCACCCCCATTTTGGGTAGCTAATGTCCAAGTTGCCTACCCATTCAAATAGAATTTTAAAGGAAAATATAATTTTGAAAGTTACTTATATTTTATATCAACCGTATTTCTAATAATACAGTCAAACCACAATTAGCAAAAGACATTCAAACTTAGGAAAGTAAGAACACTACAAACCAGAGAAATATTTAATTGGGTGTAGACTTCTCCGTGACTCTATCTGTTCCCAGCCTTACATGTTTCAAGCAGTTTGAACACATAGAAGTGGCTCATGTTTATTTATTGTGATTATCTAGAATTCCTGCCTAATCCACCAATTACCAACATGTGGACTCTGATTAATGGTGATCTCATGAGTGTGAGAGTAGAAGTTTCCTCCATAGCGTTTTCAATGGCTGACTGTTTGGAAGTCCATTGTCAGAACACTTCTTTCTGGGCAAAATCAAATCTCCAAGGGCTTGCTTTTACATTTCCCAACTAGTATTCAGTTCTGACATTGTGGTGTCAGATGACATCGTCCACATCAATGCTAATAAACCCCGGTTTAATAGACACAGAACTCATGGTAAATAGTGTAGGCAGAACTCCTAATGGCAGCTGTTGGCATTTGAACAAGGCAGCCAGGCTTCCAACTTCTCATCTCCAAAAATAAGGTTTGCGATAAAATTATCCTTGAAGACAATAACTGTATACTCTTCAACTTTGAATTCTTAATCTGGCACATAGCAGGAACCATAGGATAAGCCTCGACCTCAAGGTCAGTTTGAACCATAAGGTCAGTGATTCAAATTCACCAGCCACTCCTTGGAAACCCTATACAGGGCCACTATGAATCAGAACTGACCTGACAGCACTTAACAACAACAACATTTATTATTCATGTGGGAATGCACACTTTTTGTGTGTGTGGTGTTGTTTTTTAATTTTTTTACAACCACAACCTCACTTGTTTAAAAAAAAAAAAAAATTGTAAAATCAAGTTTAAAATGAAATAGCTAGGTTTGAATTTTCGTTAACCACTGGGGAATTAGCCAGGCTTTCATTTCTGAAAGTCTAAATATTTAGAGCATATTAGACTGGATTCTATGAGAAGGAACGAACTATGAAGACTGATGATGGAGCAAATAGTCTAATTCCTAGCAATTGTATTCTAGAGGTCTCGTATGAAAAGAAGGTGGCCAGTCCTGCATCTGTCAGAACTGGGTCTCTGAGGTAGCTGACCTATGACAGGGACCAGTTGCAACTGAGCACTGAAAGGCAGCATCTTCAAAGAGATACACTAAACACTGCATCACATTTTAAAAATTTCTGAACTTGCAAGTTTTAACATTAGAACAATACAAACAATGAAGAATGTGCCACCAAATGACTGATACTGAACTTAGGTGAGTAGGGAACAGAATTTGGTATCAAATGTAAAATTTTGACAGCTCTTATCTTTCCATTTTTTTCAATCTGGGACTGAGAATCTGAAGTTGGTAGTCAGTTCAATTTGGGCACTATACTACAAGAAAATGGTTTAGGGGACTCAGTGTAAGATGTGCATGTTGTTGCTGTTGTTAGTGTCATCGAGTCAGTTCTGACTCATAGTGACCCTGTATAGGGTTTCCGAGGAGTAATTGGTGAACTTGAACAACTGACCTTGCAGTTCAAACCAACCTTACAGTCCAGCACATTAACCCATAGTGCCACACACACCACGTGAGATAGCTTTTTGGCTTCTAGTCTGGCATGGGAGAAGCACAGTAATCTCACTGAAGACGACTAGAGGAGGGTTTTACTCAACACCTCCCACTCTAGAAATCGTTTCTAAAGAACATCCCCTAGAAGAAGTAGCTGGTTTTGTGCTAGGCCACATGTAGCAGGTTTCATTCAGAACACTGCATTATTCAGACGCTGCATTTTAGTACTTTATCTTAGGCTTTTCCACATGCACGTAGACTCTCCTCTTTCTGCATTCAAATGTATCTGTCTAATATGCCAAGTGGCTAATATTCGTTACCATTTTTTCCTATATGTCTCAAAACCTTCTTTTAGGGAATAGCACTAGTTTTTAATTTTGTAAGTTTTAAACTTGTTTAAAATTTATGACTAGTTGAGAGTAATAAGCAAACCAATAGTAAATATTTGTAAAATTTAGTCTAAAATATCTTCTAAGCTTCTCCATATATTGTTATAAAATATATTTTTGGTCCAGTTCACAATCTATCAAGACTTATTGTATGTTTGTTTTAATGATTATATCTTCCTCATCTTCAACAAGTAATATTTACTGAAACTCTTGTAGCTTTGTTGTTGTTAAGTACCATAGAGTTGGTTCTGACTCATAGCAACCCTGTGTAGGGTTTCCAAGAAGCAGTTGATGAGTTTGAACTGCCGGCCTTAGAGTTTAAACCAACATTGCAGTCCAGTGCTTATCCTGCAGTGTCACACCAAGACACCATTTTCAGCTTTAAATGAGTGTTATTATGAACAAGAACAGGAATATATAAACCAGGTAAGCCAAATTATTTAGTTGTGTGAAAAACTATAAAAATCTCTGATGTCTGTATTTCATCTTCTTCTCTTTCTTATGTAATTTTCATTGTTCACTTGTGAGTTTATGTTCCACTTGCTACAAAGTTCCAAAGTCTTTCCATTTGCTCGCCGTTCCTTCATTCCCCTTAAACACTTTGGTCTCACATTTTAAGGTAATGTTGCTGTGCAAATGAGATGCACTAAAATTAAAGGGCATGATTTGTGACAAGACCTTGCCAAACCCCTTCATTAGTGGCAGTAACCTGTGGCTGAATTCATCTCCTGGTGACTAACAGATGGGGACAGTCTTGCACCACAAAGATACTGCCTTTCGTCAAATTGTCCTGATGATCACAATAACTGGTCCCTTGGACATATAGTTGAATTCCAAAATAAATTAAGCTTCTATTAAAGTTGAATGAAATTTCTGAGTTGTTTAAATATGAACATTACTTTGTTTTCTTTTTCTAAAGCAAGATCTGCTGGTGAGGAGAAATCACTGTCTTGCTTTATGATTTGTAAATTAAGAAACACAATATTTTAATTCTATATATAAATATACTGTGAGTACATGCATTAGAAGGAGCCCTGTAATATACTGGACTACACATTGGGCTGCTATCATCAAGGTCAATAGTTCAAATCTACCAGTTGCTCCACAGGAGAAAGATGAAGCTTTCTGCTCTCATTGAGACTTATTGCCTTGGAAGCCCTATACAGGATCACTAATGAGTCAGAAGGGGTTAGATGGCACACAGCCACCACCAGCACCATCACGTACACTGGAATGATTGAGACGATCATATTTGACCCAGTCACCAGATCAAAAGACAGACATATGTTTGAGACTTACAGGTCACAGCTTTCACTGACCACCTGAAGAATGGTGTACCCAGCCACTCAGTGCTGCAGTCCCACGCCCAAGCCCACAGTCCCTGGCCCACAGCCATAACCTCATCTGTGCCCTCATCATTGCTGGGGTTTGCAGTAGGGAATGTCAGTACCTCTCCATGGTCTGATCTGACCTGGGACACTGGCTATATGCCCATCCGTTCATCTTACTGAAGAGGAAACTGAAGCTGAGGGGATTGATGAATAGTGCTGCCTCATATTGTGAGGCTTGCTGTGGTATTTTTAAGCAACTTATTTTAAGTTAGCAATCATCAAGAAAGGAGTCAGATGGCTAAGCACTGGACAATCGAGAAGTTGGCAGCTCAAACCCACCTATCAGTGCCTTAGAAGACTAGTTGGGCTGTTCTGAAAGGGAAAACCCTATGTTAAATTGTTAAGTCCATTCTGGCTCATAGCAACCCTGTATAAGGTTTCCAAGGAGTGGCAGGTTAGATACTTTAAAATCTAACAGCTTTAAAGACATAGAACATTAATTATTAAAGCATTAAAAACAATATATATTTTTTAAGTGAAAGGCGTGCTAATGGAAATTTTAATGATGTCCAGAGAAAGAGAAAGCATTCAAGTTCTGAGGTAAAACACATTTTAAAAACTTCTGTGCTCTCCTTGCTTACAGTAGATACTAATTGATAAACATTTTCCTTTCTTTTGTTATATATACTACTACTACGGTATCATATAATTCTACAGTAGCATCAATTCAGTGGCATAGTATTTCATAAATCCTATTAATAGTGTTTGAATTGAAGAGACTCTTTGCTTATTATACTTACTTTTACTTTGGCATTTACTCATATTAAAAATATGAAGAAACACTTCAAATTAATTATATGTTCATTTTTATCCTTAAAAGATTATAAAATGTTATGCTAATTTAGATATAATTTATCATGCTTCAAACATAAAGAAAGTCAATCATATATATATTAATCCAAATAATTTGTGATTTATGACATTCATATTTAACTCAAGTAATACTTTTATTTCATCTTTGTCTTTAAAGTAACTAATTTCTCCCCATTCAAGGTATAAGGTACAAGAAATGATCGAATTGAGTCCTAACTTGCAAATGTATTTATGGAGGTAAATAATGAGAAGTAAATGCCCCAGTCATTATATTTTCCAATTCAAATCTATATATTTATGCCTTACTTAAGAAAATAAAAAGTATAATATATAAAACTTCTTTCTTGTCTGGTGCTCTAACAGGATAGCTACATAGATAGCTAGTTAGGCACATTATATTTTCAATATTATACATATGTAATAATTGTATATATTCAATATGTTTCCTAGAAATTTATGCATTACATAAAATGAGAGAAACATAGCGATTCCAATTCCTTATAAATTTTGCCAAAATTTAGAACCGTTTTCACACACTAAAAAAAGAATCCTATTTTGAAGTCTTATATGTCAGTTTTTAGCATTTTCATTTTCTTCTGTAAGTTTCCTACTTGCCGCTTTACAATCAGATGTTACCAATAATAGAGAAATAACACTCTTAATATCATCTATTTCTAATTTACTTGGCAAAATGTAAGTTAAAAGATTATAATTCTGAAACCTTTAAAACTAAGCTGGAGTTTAAAATCATGTGCTTTTAAAATTCTGATATAACTAATTTTATATTTTGTAGCTCCAAATAAATAATTTAGAAAAAATTACCTTTGTTAATGGTTCAGGCACATACTCTGTGAGAATGAATCTCTCCATTTGCTTTCTATTTACTCTGACTTCTCTACTTATTCTACTTCTAAGGGACACCAAGCTATATAAAGCATGATTTAGTTCCTCATTTCGACATTACATTCATTTCTCCCTTTTCTAATACTAGCATTAAAGAGCAATCATTAATAGATTATGATTTGAACAATTTGCTATCACAAAAAAACCAGTTCAATTCTTTCCTTTTTCTTTTTCCCCAAAATTTATTAAGAACTATTTACATGCAAATAAATAATAAATGTTAGCAATGATTAGTGTAAAAACTGATGAGCAAGCACAGACCTAAGTGTCTAATGAGAGGACAACATTGTCACAACTAGGTGACGGCTGCTATGAGAAGATAAATTACCTCTCGGCCATCAGAATCTGACTTCAGTGTCCCCAGATGTTACAAGCTCCTACCTGAAGAAGTCAACCTGGGATATATTAGACTTATCATAGTTAAAGGATCAGGCAGAACAAATGAGTTATCTTCCTAGGAAAAAAACCCAAACAAGAAAACAGGAACCATAAGTGAGGATGTGTGAGGATGTGTGTATTTGCCAAGGAATAAAGTGATAAATATAACATTAGTCACCATTTTCACCCATGTTCCATTTGCCTATATTTCTAGCTACAAAGGGAATTACACTTCCCTGCTCACTGGAAGTTAGGAATGGTCATAGGCCCACTGGCCAATGAAATGGGTGACTTGAAACATTTAATTGCAGATGCTTGGTTCTGTAGTCCTTCTTTCCACTGAACTTAGTGATCATGGAGTTATGAACCCAATGGACTTTCCATCAATCTGGGGCCCCAAGTGGCTCTAAATATTCAAACCCTCTAATAACCTAAGCTGAATTTGCAGAGTAAATTTAAAAATTAACTATTGTTTTTACAACTGTTGCTATCTTGAGGCTAGCCAATTTTGACTGGTTTAGGGGACAAGACTACAACTGCTTTATTTTCAGAAAAAGTATACCATTTAGTATCCATATCTAAAAGAGTAATATCCTCCATACACCCTTGTGTAGTATATGGCTCTCTTCCCACTATAGTGAATAGGTAGGATAGTGTTGTACTAGAAAAAAGAACGTCTAGGAGGTCCAACATTGTACAAGTAAGGCAAACTAGTTAGTAGCAGGTTTTGTACTTCTCACTGTTTATATGACTTTGGAAAAATTATTAAAATGCTGCAAACTTAAGTTTCTCATTTGTAAAACGGGGTCAGTAATAACTTCCATGTCTGCATAACAAAATTGAGTATCAAGTAAAATAATATAGAAGCTTTATACATTGTCTTTACAAGAGAATGAAATATTTTCTACTCTATTCTAAATATCTAATCACCTAATAAAGTATGTTGCTCTTACAAGGTTCTTGATGCAAAAGTATTCTTAATATGTTGAATAATAAAAGTAAGGAAGCCAGGTAAATCAATGCAAAATGAGAGAGAGAGACAAAGCAAGACCGAAAAAAAAAGTCACTTTGTCTTACATCCATTGGTCAGAATTCAGTCTCTGAGGGAAACTGGGAAATGGAAGGCCTAACCTACCCAGGCAGTGATTTATCCAGGTAAAACTCAGGATTTCTTTTAATCAAGATGGTGAAAATCAATCTTATTGAAAATCAATTTCTAACATACAACACATGACTAAGTATACAAAAGTGGCTTCAGAGAGAGATATTGGGGGGGGTGCGGGGGGAGTTCTCCCAATTTCATAGATGAAGGAGCTAAAATATTATTGTTTACATTTTTTACTCATTCAGAACAATCTAGCAAATTAGTTTGACTTTCCTTACTCTCCTTGTATGAAAAGATTCCATGTTCATATATTCATTTCCCTTAAGTATTTATATCCTTTATGTTTTCACAATTTTTTTCTATTTCTATAATGTACAATTCTACATGTGTTTAATTCTATTTCTACATGTATAATTCAACGACATTTGTTACATACTTCACATTGTTTCACAAAATTTTGTTGGAAGTAATTTATTCTTCCACAAAGGTTAACAGTAACCCAGGAGTTGGAAGATTAAGAATCTATAAAATATACCAGGGAAAGCATAGGCCTAATTGAGCTCTTCATTTCTTCTACTAGTGAAGAGACACGTTTTAATAAACATCTGTAGACCATATCCTCAAAGGAAAACCCCTTTGAGAGAGATTGAGAAAGATGTATGCTATCTATTTCACCCAAAATTTGCCACTTCCATTAATAAACTAATGCTCTTAATTCCAAGCCAGAGATTATTTTTAAATCCCGATTCTTGTTTAAAAGTAAATATACATAAAAAGCGTCATGTGAAATAATTATGAATTTCTATGTAACATGGTAATATTAGTCATATTGCACTGTAACTGCCTGCTGGGAGTAATGATAGACATTTTATACATACTAGTGTGGCACTGCGGGATACACACTGGACTGCTAACTGAGAGATCTGTGGTTCAAGCCTACCGGCTACTCTTCCCAAACCCTATGCAGGGTTGCTATGAGTCAAAATCAACTTGATGGCACTTAACAAGAACAACAACAATTGAGATAGACGTTTACATTGAACAGCAGAGTCAAAACAAAAACACTTTGGAATCAAAAAGATAAAGCTTGGATTTTAACCCTGTCATTTACTAAGTGTGTGATTTTAGACAAGAGAGTTGTATTATTTTAGGTTCCATTTTCTAAGCTTGATAATGGACACGATATTACACAGCAGGACTCCACACCTAAATGAGTCAAACTTGAATAAAATTAAGAATTCAGTTCCTCAGTCACAGTGGTCACATTTCAACTGTTTAACAGAGCTACCATACTGGACAGCACACATTAAAGCACATGCTCACCATCACAGAGAGTTCTGTTGCTCTATGCGGGTCTATAAATCCCAGACTCTATATCACAGCAGCAGGCTCCTTTTCTTTACCTTGTTTCTTTATTATCATTCTTTTTAATCTACATCTGTTACACAGTAAACCTTTAATAATGGACTATGTCTTGAGTCCTTGTTCATCCCCAAATACAAGAACATCACCTAATAAAAAGCAACCACAAAAGCAAACATCAAAGATTTCATCACAGCAAATAACATTCAAATTCATGTCTTGGCAAAATTACCTATGTTTATATCTCACGGACCTTCTAGGTCAGTGAGACTCAGTGTGACCCACAGCCCAGGGCCAGTTCATGAACTACTTATGAATGATCTGCAACAAAATAAGTACAGAAATTCAGAGCAAACATTTAGAAACATCTAAAATGATTTGGCATTTTTATGACATCCAAGAGCATGCTCATGTTTCAATAATTTATTTTTATTGCATTTACTGTGAGTTGGGAAGAATTTAAAAATTCAGGTCCTTTTGAATATTTTGAAAGACACTGATTTGGATTACAAATTTAACCAAGATTTTTTAATTTGCCAGTGTATTTTCAAAGGTACTTCAAATTCTAATTTTTGGAAATGCTGAGTGAGGAAATAGAATTTAAAAATTCATTACAAAATAACTACAAGTTTAACAAGGAGCTCTGGTAGCGTAGTAGCAGTTCGAAACCAACAGCCGCTCCACGGGAGAAAGATGAGGCTTTCTGCTCCTATAAAGATTTACAGCCTCGGAAACACTGTATAGGGTCGCTATCAGTCGGAACCGAGTCCACGGCACATAACAACAACAACACGTTTAATACAATACAGAGGAAAGAATAAAGGCCAGAAAGTGAAAGAATGCCTTCAGATTGTGAGTTTCAAAGTACTGCCAGGGAGCTTGGGTGGGCAGGAGAAAGTGAGAGGGGTCAGAGTCCCAGGACAGTAAGACTGCTGTTATAGATGAAAGGCAGGCAAAAACTGGGAAGACGTGACAGATGAACTCTTCCTACTTCTATCTTTAAAACAAGAAAATTTATCTAAGCCTGCATCAATCCTTAGTATATTTAAGAGGTCTTTATAATATATGTTGTTAAGTGCCGTTGAGTTGTTTCCAACTCATGGCGACCCTGTATAGGGCTTCAGGGGAGCAGTTGATGAGTTTGAGCTGTGGACCTTGTAGTTTACAGTTCAGTGCTGATCCTACAAAGTCACATCAGGATATATACATATATATATAATTGTCGTTAAGTGCCGTCAAGTCGGTTCCGACCAATAGCAACCCTATATAGGGTTTCCGAGGAGCAGCTGGTGAGCTTGAACCGCCGACCTTACGGTTCAAACAGCTTCAGCTTTTCAGTCTGGCTCATTAACCCACAGCGCCACACCAGGACTCCATATATATATATTTGGTGTGACTGGGTAT
>NW_006408550.1:11792580-11807784 GCF_000296735.1 Chrysochloris asiatica
ATATAGATATATATACACATAAATTTGGTGTGGCACTGTGGGTTAATGCGCTGAAATACAAAGCCAGTTTGAACTACAAGGTCAGCATTTAAGCTCACCAGGAGCTCCTCAGAAACCCTATTCAGAGTAGCTATGTTGGAACTGACTCTACGCACTTAACAACAACAACAGCATACTATATAGTGTTTCCTTCTACTGTGCATATAGCAGTTATGAGTCAAAACTAACTCAATGGCACCTAACAACAACAACGTATATGTCATATGGGGAGCAAGGGTAAGCACTGGACTGCAAATATAAGGTTGGTGGTTTGAGCCATTCAGCTGTCTCTCTCTAGAGAAAGATGAAGCTTTCTGTTCCCACAAAGATTCAGAATCTTGGAAACCCTATACAGGGTCACTGTGACCTTGGAACTGACTCCAAGGCACTTAACAACACCAACATATATTATATCATACGCATTTATCACAGATAATACAAGCATTCATTTGGCAGACACTAACTATGCTACATTTTCAAAACTCCTTGACTCTCACTTTAACTATCAAATCTTTTGTTAATACTTTTTATATTTTTGCATTTGAAACTCGATTATACACTTATTTAGAGAAGAAGCTGTTATTTATCAGTCTTACTATTCGAACTCATACAGTAGCTAATTAGATGCTTTAATTTAGAACTTTTTAAAGGCATCTTTTGGGTTGGTACTATTGTTAAGTCATAGATTAAGATGTGCTGCCTGGCCTGTCCAAGACTGACATTGATCACTACTCCTGGGAGGTACCAGCAGTAAAGAAATACTGTTTTCATTTTAAGGTCCTTTTCCCTGGGTTTCCTTCCATTGTTACCTTTCCACTAACCATTCTCCTTTTATATATTTTTTAATATCTGGAGAAAAAAATCTAACTAATGTTCACTAGGGAATTAGGAATTTCCCTTTTTAAGTTAGAAGCTAAGAATAGAACTCATATTGTAGAAATGACCCACACCTAACTTTGGTTATTTGTAATGTGTTCATTCAGCAAATTAATATTATCCTGAAGAGGGACTAAGAAGAACATTACCAAAATATCAATCAACATAGTTTATGTATGCTAACCTCTTCAGTCCATACATAAGATCAATCTTTTTTGCTTTTTCTGTCTTCAATTTCATTTTGTAGGGAAGGTTGTTAGTTATGGTAATGGGGGAATTCATCTAACATACAAACATAACACAAATAAAGCAAATCCTGAAAACAAAACATTTTCAGGAAACCAGATCTATATTTGTACAGTAAAATCTACAGTGGAATTTACTCTCTGAAGACAAGGGAAATTGGTCCTTTTTACTTCTCTATTCTTGTTAACATAGTTCCTCTTTATTCTGTTATGGGTAATAATAAAACTAATAGCTGTCTTAGTTCTTGTTAGAAAGTCCCCGCATAATGGCATGGCAGATATTGGAATTCAAGTGCTGAATCATTCTCATATGACCATACTGTAAACTCCTAGAATTTGGGGGTCTAGAAAGAAAATTCTGTATCAAATGTACCACAAAGTCACAAGAAAGAAGCAAATTTAGAATTGAAAGGGCAGTGTCAAGTTGAAATTGCCACGGGTTATTCAACAAACCTTAACTGCTAACTATAAAATTGACAGTTCTCTTCCCTGAACTAATAAGTGAACCGATTGTTATAGGAAGAGGAAGACTGGAGGGAAGGTACAATAATGATTTATACTGTGATGCTGTGGGTTAAAGCACTGACTTGCAAGTTCGGTTTGAACCACAAGTTTGACGATTCAAACTCACCAGCCACTCCTTAGAAACTCTATGCCAGATCACTAAGTTGAAACCGACTCCATGGAACACAACAACAAACAGATAGGAAATATAATAGGCTTATAGCCTGGAACTGCAAAGTCTTTTGAACTGCAAGGTCGGCGGTTCAAGCTCACCAGCTGCTCCTCAGAAACCCTATACAGGGTCACTATGGGTCGGAACTGACTCGACAGCACTTAACAACAACAACATAGTCTGAAAAATCAATTGCCTATATAACCATAGACAAATCATTTGGTAATCTTGATTTTGAGTTTCAGCATGCGTAAAATGAAGGTAATACAGTATATGCTCTTTCTATCTTACGATGTTCTAAGAGTAAGAAAACATAATAAAATACAGAGAAATGAAAATTCAGACCTATAAAATCTGTGCCTAGAACTTATTTCATTATCAACAAGCTGTGCAATCTTCCTTAAATAACCTCTATGATCTCAGTGACTTTAGAGGATAAGCACTGGACTGCAAACAAGGTCTGTGGTTCAAGTCCACAAGTAACTCCATGGGAGAAAGATGAGGCTTTCTGCTCCCACAATGATTTATATTCCCGAAAACCCTGTACAGGGTTGCTATGAGTCGGAACCAACTCAACAGCACTAAGTACCAATGATCTCTCTAAGGTATGACAGAGAAGATGCAGTACATCACACAATATCCTAAAACTGGTGGACAATTGGATAGGGTAAGAGGCACAGGGGAAATTCAGAGAGTCAGAAGACAAATCCAGATTGGACAAGTTTAGAGAAAGGAAATTGCTGGTTCCTGAGAAGAGAATGTGTCAAAGAGGAAAAACTGTATTTGACCCAAAGAGACCATTTTACAATAGGAGAGCATGTTACATAGGAGGGCACGAGCTTCTCTTAATTAGAATGTTTCTGCCCATCTGACAACCCCACACTAGTAGAAACAGAAGCTTCTAAGAAAAACATCTATTCTATGGAGTCCTGGTGTGACGCTGTAGGATGAGCACTCTACTGCAAAGTCAGTTTGAACTGCAAAGTCAGCGGTTCAAGCTCACCAGTTGCTCCTTGGAAACCCTATACAGGGTCACTACAAGCCCAAACCAATTTGATGGCACTTAGCAACAAAAACAACGACATTCTATGATTACAACAAGAGGAGTTAGCTGCAAATACCCACTCCCTATGTTCTACTCACACCTTCTGAGTGTTATTCTGCCTCAAAACAATGAAATTCAGGCAATCACAATCATGGCAGACAGCGGACCTTATCCATATCCTCAGCATTTTTACAAGGATCTACTGGAATTGACTCAACAGTATACAACAACAACAATGCATGAAGACAGCATTCCAGAGTGGTGCAAACAATAAATGACTTGACTACTAACCGAAGGGTTAATGGTTCAAACCCACCCAAGGTCCCTTGGACCTTGTAATTTGATTCTGAAAGGCCACAATCTTGAAAACCCTATATATTCTGGACACATGGAGTCACCATGAATAGAATCAACTTGATGGCAACTAGTCTGGTTTAGGATTGTACCAAGAGTAGTCCAGAGTCTGTTAATGGAGAACATATGCTTCCTCAATATTGTTCAATCTGTGCTTTAAATAAATAAAATTTTGAAAATGAAAATATTTGAAATAACTTCACATTGAAATGTCCCTTTTATTATTCATTCCTATTTTTCTCCTTCCTTTTAAGGCTGCCTCTTTCACTATTAAGGCAACAGGATAAGGCTCACTGTCCTAGAAAATGAGCTAGTGGTTAAAACCCAAAACAAAGAGATCATTGTTCTCCTTTGAAGCTCAAAGTTTAACTTTGGTCCATAGCAAGAGAATACTCTTGAAAGTCAGGCTTTGTTGAGGGAGTAAAGGATTTTCAAAATCCAAAGCCTGCTTTTGCATATCTATCATAAAACATAGAAGTCCGCATGTATCTATCTGTCAAAATATATAGTGTCTTTCCTTCTTTTTTTTTTTTCTCTTTTTTTTCAATATAAAGTCCCACCTGCTTAGTTTCCCCAGTGGTTCCTTTTATTATGACGAATTCTTCATTTTACTCCTAGGCTTATCAAAGCTGCCTAAAATTCATTGAGCAAAATAGCTAAGTGTCCATAACCCATCTATTAGAACTCTAATACTCTAGTAAACTCAGCTTAAAAGTATAGAAAACTAATCACAATGTTTTCATGAAAAGATGATTTATAAAGCAAATTTTCATATTCTATCGTACTCACTGCATTATCATCATCACAACTCACAATCACACACATACCAACAATAGTGAAGTTAAGAAAAAGGAAATAGAAATTAAAATACTAGCAATTGAAGTGCATTTGTTAAAATAAATATTATAGTTATATATGAGTGTTCTGGAGACCTGCTGTGACTTTGCAAGATAAGCACTGGACTGGTAACTACTAGGTGGGTACTCCAAACCCAACAGCCGGTCAATGGAAGCAAGATGAGGCTTCCTGCACCTGTAAACACTTACAGCCTCAGAAACCCTGTACAGGATCCCTATGAGTCAGAACTGACTCCCTGGCCATGCGTTTGAGCTATTGAGCACTAGTAAAAAAGGTAACAGGAAATTGTACATCGCAAGTTAATGAAAAATAGTCCACTTTTCCATTAGGTGGCAGCAAAACTCTTTCATAGTGTTAAACTTCCATAACCTTTATCTTTAGTGCTGGGTTTGTCAATCTATACTATGAGAGAGAAATAAAAAATTTTAATTGGTACCTCTCAAAGGAAGTGTCCCCATGAGCTTCAAGGTTAGTGGCGTCTTGAAGTCAAAGATTTATCTGCTGAGGTCAAAGGAAGCTCTTTTCAATTAAAACAGGAAAGCAAATTAGAATTCAAATAAAAAATAAGTTAGAGTCAATAGTATGCTGGATGCAATTGTTATGACGTTGACGTTGATGATTAGAACCCAACATGAAACCATGAAATTAAGAAAATTGTAACTTGTCAAAAATGTGATGGGATGCATAAAGATTTCGTAGGCATTAGTGAGCTGAAATAGACTGGTATTGGGTATTTTAAACCTGATAATCATGTGCTTTCCTATGCAAGGAACAACAAATTCAAGAGGAATGGCATAGCATTCATCATCAAAAAGAACATTTCAAGATCTATCTTGAAGTATAATGCTGTCTATGATAGGATAACATCCATATGCCTACAAGGAAGGCCAGTTAACACCACTATTATTCATATTTATACATGAACCACTAAATCCAGTAATGATAAAATTGAAGAATTCTGCCAACTTCTTAAGTCTGAAATTGATCAAACATTCAGTCAAGATGTGCTGATAATTACTGGTGATTGGAATGCAAAGGTTGGAAACAAAGAAGAAACATCAGTTGGAAAATATGGCCTTGGTGATAGCAATGGTACTAGAGATCACATGATAGAATTTTGCAAGACCAATGACTTATTGACTGCAAATACCTTTTTCAACAGCATAAAAGGCGATTTTACACCTAGACCTTACCAGATGAAATACACAGCAATTAAATCACTACATCTGTGGAAAGAGATGGTGAAAAAGCTACAGATCATTAGGCAAAACTAGGTCAAGGTCCAACTGTGGAACAGACCATCAGTTTTTCATATGCAAGTTCAGGCTGACGCTGAAGAAAATTAAAACAAGTTTCATGAGAGCCAAAACATGAACTTGAACATATCCCACCTAAATTTAGAGACTATCTCAAGAAAATATTTGATGTATTTTACTCTAATAACTAAAAACCAGGATAGCTGTGGCATGACATCAAGACAGCCAAAGGTCATTAAAAAGACAGAAAAAAAAAAAAAGAAAAGACTAAATTTGTTGTCAAAAGAGACTCTGAAACTTGTATCTCATAGAAATGCTAAAGGGAATGAAAGAAATGAAGGATTAAAAGAAAATTTCAAAAGGCAGCTTGAGAAGACAAAAGCAACTACTATAATGCAACATGAAAAGAACCCGGCATTAGAGAACCAAAAGGAAAGAACACACTCAGCATTTCTCGAGCTGAAAGAACTGAAGAGAAAACTCAAGTCTTGAATTGAAATATTAAAGAATTCTATGGACCAGGTGGGCTGCTAATCTCAAGGTCAGGAAATCGAAACTACCAGCAGTTCCACGAGAGAAAGATGAGGTTTTCTGCTCCTATAAAAGATTTACAGCCTCGGAAACCCTGTACCTGGTCACTATGAGTCGGAATTGACTCCACGGCACATACCTACTCCCATAAAGATTTATACCTTGGAAACCCTATACAAGGTTGCTATGAGTTGGAACCGATATCACAACTCGTAGCCACCACCACCACCATAGACCAAATTGGCTCCTGGTGTGACACTGTAGGATACGCACTGGACTGAAACCACAAGATTGTCAGCTCAAACATACCAGCTGCTCCTTGGAAACCCTATACAGGGTCATTATAAGTCGGAACTGATTCGATGGCACTTAACAACAACAATAACGGACAAAATATTGACTGATGCAGAAAGCATCAAAAGAAGATGGAAGGTGTACACAAAGTAACTGTATCAAAAAGAAATGGTTGGTGTTCAGCCATTGCAAGAAGTAGCATATGATCAAGAATCCATGGTACTGAAGGAAGAAATTGAAGCTGCACTGAAGGTATTGGTAAAAAAATTTTTAAAAACCCAACACAAACAAGGCTCCAGGAATTGACTGAAAACAAATTGCAATCTTTCAACAAACTAAGGCAGCACTGGAGACACTCATCTATCGATGTCAAGAAATTCGGAAGACAGCTACCTGGCCAACCAATTGAAAAGGATCCCATTCCAAAGAGAGTAGACCCAACAGAATGCAGAAATCATCAAACAGTATCATTAATATCACATATAAATAAAATTTTGCTGAAGATAATTCTAAAATGGTTGCAACAGTACACTGATAAGGAATTGCCAGAAGAGGATGTAGAACTAGAGATATAATTGCTGATATCAGATGGATCTTGGCTGAAATCAGAGTACCAGAAAGACATTTTGTTGTTGTTAGGTGCCATCAAGTAGATACCAACTCACAGTAACCCCATGCACAACAGAACGAAACACTGCCCATTACTGGGCCAACCTCACAATTGTTACCACGCTTCAGCCCATTCTTGCTGCCACTTTGCCAATCCAACTCGTTGGGGGTCTTCCTCTTTTGCTTTGACCCTCCACCTTACCAAACATGATAGCCTTTTCCAGTGACTGGTCCCTCCTGACAATATGTCCAAAGTATGAGAGACGAAGTTTGACCATGCTGGCCTCGAAGGAGTACTCTGGCTGCACTTCTTCCAGCACAGATCTGTTGGTTTTTTTGGCAGCCCATGGCACTTTGAATATTCTCCTCCAACACCATAACTCAAAAGCATCGATTCTTCTATTCTTCTATTGTCTTCCTTATTCACTGTCCAGCTTTCACATGCACATGAGGTTATTGAAAATATCATGGCTTAGGTCAGGCACACCTTAGTCCTCAAGCTGTCATCTTTGCTTTTCAACATTTTAAAAAGGTCATGTGTAGCAGATTTGCCAAATGCAGTACATTGTTTGATTTGACTGCTGCTTCTATGAGTGTTGATGGTTGATCCAAGAAGAATGAAGTCCTTGACAACTTCAATCTTTTCCCCATTGATAAGAATATTGTTAAGTGGTCCAGTTGTTGTTGTTGTTATGTGCCATGGAGTTGGTTCTGACCCATAGCGACCCTGTACAGGGTTTCCGAGGCTGTAAATCTTTACAGGAGTAGAAAGCCTCATCTTTATCCCGCTGAACTGCTAGTAGTTTTGAACTGCTGACCCTGAGGTTCACAGCCCAATTCATTCCAGTGGTGAGGATTTTTGCTTTCTTTACATTGAGATACAATCCATACCAAAGGCTGTGCTCTTTGATCTTCATCAGTAAGTATTTTAAGTCCTCTTCACTTTCAGCAAACAAGGTTGTGTCATCTGCATATCGCAGGTTGCTAATGAGTCTTCCTCCAATCCTGATGCCACGTTTTTCTTCATAAAACCCAGCTTCTCAGATTATTTGCTCAGCATACAGGTTGAAAAAGTATGGTAAAATAATACAACCATGTTCCACACCTTTCTTAATTTTAAATCATTCAGTGTTCCCATGTTCCGTTCTAACAACTATCACTTGGTCCATGTACAGATTCATCATGAGCACAATTAAGTGTTCCAGAATACTCATTCTTCACAATGTTGTCCATAGCTTGTCATGATCCACATAATCGAAAGACATTTAGTTGTGTTTTATTGACTTTTTTTTTAAAGGTTTTTATTGTGGATTGAGTGAAAGTTTACAGGACATATCATCAGTTTTACATTCAACAAATCATACACCTTGTTTCATTACAATGATTATAATCCCCTCCATGTACCATCAGTTAACAGTATTTATCTCTATTCACTTTAGCTCTTTTTTTTTAACACTCAGTCATATATAATAATTTATACCACCAAAGGGCATGGTCTGTAAGTCTGCCTCCTGGCCACCAGCTTAGTCCCTCTCTTCCCATGAATCTAGAGTCCTCAGCTACTCCCTCACTCCATGTCCCCATGTCTGCCTCCATCTCTGGTATCACTGCTTTGCTGGATAAGGTCTCCTATTCCACTTGTGCTCTTCTCCCTTGATAGGGTCCTTTGGGTCCTAGGGTCCTTTGTTTCTGGTCTAGAAGATTAACTACTTCCCCATTTTTGTTATAAGACTTCTACCTTTACAATTGTGACAGTCGCAATTAGTCATGATGACAATTACTCACCATTAAGTCATAAGAATCTTATCCCCATTTCTTTTAACCAGACCCATCTAGACAAGATGAAAACTACTCAGTGGTGACTCTTTCTCCCCCTACACACCATTAAAATAAACACACCCTCTTGAAATCGTGTAAGCCAGTCACTTTGTACCTTTATCACCCATTCATTTTAGGTAGACAGTGTCTAAATTGCCCATCCCTATCTGCCCTGTGTACAGAGGAGATAGCACTGATACTTGATGTGAAGACCTCTTCCCTCTCTGTTGGTATTTGCAGCTACTACCTCCATGAGTATAGGTCAAGTTCATCAAATTGTAGCAATTTACCCACATTTCCTTTATCAAAAATTATTTTGTTCTTTTTTTTAATCTTCCTCTAGTTGAGTTCTGATTATCAAGGCATCGAGGCTAGGTCAAAAGGGTACTATCTGCAACTTTAGGTGTTCTTGTGCGTCTCCTCTCACTTCATATCAGCTGGATGCTTCACTCTCAGATCTAGCCCTCTGTAGCTATGTCCTTGCCCATGGGCTCATCAGGTGTTCCCAGGTCTCACCACACTTTGGACCAACCAGGCCTTCCTCTTCTCCCTCACATCTCCAGGTCAATGGGAGTGTGGAACATGGTTGAACTCAGCCCGTTTCTTCATTGCTGCCTTTCCCCCCTTTCACTCACCGGTAGACCATCATGGGCACCAGCAAGCTTACATGCCTGCTTATGTGTTCCCTTTGAGTTTCAGTCTTAGAGGGGAGTTTGTCTTGAAGGAATTTGATTGCTTGCCTTGATGGCTTCCTGGAAAACAACTTGCTTATTCTTGTAGTAGCCAGTCATATTAACATTTTTGTTTTGGGTTTTTCCTGATTTTCTTTGAAGATCTATCTTCTGTCACTCTAGTTGTTCCAGGTTGGTGTGCTTGTCCTTTCTAGTGGGAATGTCACACCTCAGAAAGTTATGGATGGGGCTCAGGATTCCACCCAAAGTCCTATACACTGCAAAAGCTCTGTAAGAGGTCTATGTCACTGGGCAAGTTTTAGAACCCTTTTAGGTATTCCAGTTATAGGCTGATGACAGGCTTACAAACTTTCTGTAATCCTGTTTCCCGACATTACTTTCTATCCAACTCAAGTGTCCATTTTCCAATAATATACAAGGGAAACCAATATACATAAGACAGTCAAGATCTTAGTATTATTTCCCCTCTTCAAACTATGCTTTGATCCTTGTATCACAGAGCCCTGTTGTTCCAAGGCTGTACATGTATCACTATCTACCTCTGTCCCATTTAGCCCATGCAAACATGTCTCAGTTTTCCCCTATCTACCTGATTCTTCCTCCCCTCCCCCTCTTGTGTACTGCTCTCCCCAATACCTGAACTATTATGTGTCTGCCCCTACCCTGTTATGCAAAGGCTTTTGACAGTAGGTCATGACAATCTATAGACAATATTGTGCAGACTGGTTATTCCAGAACACTTAATTGTGTTCATGAAGGCAGTCATTCTAACAAAACAATGCAACACTGAATGGTTTAAAATCTGGAAAGGTGTGCACCAGTATTGTAATTTTTCACCACACTTATTCAGTTTGTACAATGAACAAATAATCCAATAATTCAGATTATATGAAGAAGAATGTGGCATAATTATTAAAGGAAGACTCATTAACAACCTGTGATATGCTGTTGATATGACCTTGCTTGCTGGAAGCAAAGTGGATGTACCTTGAATATGCTGGACCTGAATTTAGAGGCCATTTCAAGGAAATATTTGATTCAGAGAACAAAAATGACCAAAGATCAGACAAATTGTGAGACGATATGAGGACATCATACATGAAGAAAACAAAAGATCATTAAAAGTCAGGAAAGAAAGAGAGGACCAAAATGGATGTTAGAAGAGAGTCTGAAACTTGCTGTTGAACATGGAATACCAAAAATGAAAGGAAGTAAAAAAAACAGAACAGAACATTTTGAGAAGGCAAAGCAAAGAACTGAAGAAGAGAAATTCAAACCTTGAGTCAAAATATTGAAGGATTCTATGAGCAAAATATTGAATGATGCAGGAAGTATTAAAATGAGATGGAAGGAACACACAAAGTCTTTGTACCAAAAATAATTGTCTGTGTTAAAATATTTCAGTGACATATATTAGGAACTGATGGAATTGAAGAAAGAGGTCCAGGTTGCATTGAAGGCATTGGAGAAAAACAAGGCTTCATGAATTGATGGAATATCATTCAAAATGTTTCAATAAACTGATGCAAAACTGAAGACACACTCATCTATGCCAAGAAAATTGGCCAAAAGACTGGAAAAAACCCATAATCATTACCACCCATAGAACGATGATCCAACACTATGTGGAAATGATCAAACAATATCATTAATATAATGCAAGTAAAATTTTGTTGAAAATAATTCAAATATAGTTGTAGCAATACATTGACAGGGAAATTATAAAACTTCTATATGGATTCAGAAAAGGATATGGAGCAAGGGATATCATTAGCTGAAAACTGAGAATACCAGAAAGATGTTTACTGTGTTTTCTTGACTGTATAAAGGCATTCAACTGTGTGGATCATAACAAATGATGAATAGCATTGCAATGAACAGAAATGCCAGAACACTTAATTGTGGTCATGTAGTATCTGAACATAAGGAGCTCTGGTAGTATAGTGGTTAGGATTTGGGCTGCTAAACTCAAGGTCAGCTTTCAAGACTACCAGCTGTTCCGTGGGAGAAAGATGAGGCTTTCTGCTCCTGTAAAAATTTACAGCCTTAGAAACCCTATACAGGGTCGCTATGAGTTGAAACCGACTCCAAAGACCACCACCACCACCACCAGTATCTGAACATAGATCAAGAGGCAGTCATTCTACCAAATTCATCCATCTGAAATTGATCAAGCATGCAATCAGAATGCATTCATAATTACTGGTGGTTGAAATGCAAAAGTTGAAAACAAAGAGGAAGAACAATTAGTTGGAAAATATGTTCTTGGTGATAAAAATAGTGCTGGAAATCACATAGATTTTTTTCAAGACAAATGACTTCTTCATTGCAAATGCTTTTTTAAGCAACATAAACAGTGACCATATATGTGGACCTCACCAGATAGAATACACAGGAATTAAAATGACTACATTTGTGGGAAGCGATGATGAAGAAGGTTAATATTATCAGTCAAAACAAGGCCTTGAACTGACCATGGAACTGATCATCAATTGCTCTTATGCAAGTTCAGGCTGAAGCTGAAGAAAATTAAACCAAGTCCAGGAGAGCCAAACTATGACCTTGTGTATATACCACCAGAGTCTAAAGATGATTTAAAAAACAGATTTGATGTGTTAGACACAAATGGCTGGTGACTAGTGGAGTTGTGGAAATGTATGATGACATCATAGGAGGGTGAATCAAAATTTATCCTCACTCCAGTTATATTAAAATGTCCGTACACAGCTGATGACAACATTGAGCATGCATGTGAAATGATTCTGTCGAATAAATGAGTGACAGTGGATTACGTGACAAATCATTTGCAAAGCAACTATGCTTCACCTATGAAATAATCCATGACAGACTTGGGTTTCTAAAAGTTTGTGCAAGATGGGTACTGAAACAATTCACAGAAGAGTATAAATAGAAGCGTTTGACTATTTGCAAACAAAATTTGGACCAATAATCTAAGGAAGGTAAAATTTCTGTATAAAAATCATTACTGGTGACAAAGAGGCATGGAGATTCATCACTATGAGCCTGAGAGTAAACCACAGAGTACAGAATGGAAACATCCTTAATCACTGACCAAGAAAAAGTTCAAAAGTCAACTATCATCTGGAAAATTGATGCTTCCAGTTTTCTGGAATTCTCAAGAGCCAGAAAAAGGTACAAGAATCAACTATGCTCATTACAATGAGATGCTTACTGAAGAGCATAAACCTAAACTTTGTATTAAATGCAGAGAACTGCTATCCAAGGGCTTTGTGATCTTACATGACAATGCATGCCCACACACCTCTGTCCACACTGTTGACACTCTGCAAAAACTTTGTTTTGAGATGTTAAATCATCCTCCCTATTGTCTTGATCTTGCTCCATTGGACTGTCCTCTGAATGCAGCCCTTAAAGGATGAAGATTCACCTCTAATGAAAAAGTGAAGACAGCAGTGCATTCATGGCTCACAACTCAGCTTAAAATATTATTTAATAAGGGGATATGAAAGCTTGTTGACAGATGGGCAAAGTGTATTGAAAAGCAAGGAGATTATGTTGAAAATTATGTATTTTTCTTTCCAAAAAGATGATTTTTAAAAATTCTACAGATAATTTTAACTCAGATAATTTTTTAGTAATTTTCACTTAGTATTCTGTGTGCGCCCTGTATCACAACCCTTAAATTTGTCCCTATATTTTCATTGATGACCTTTATCATTCTGGGATTTACATTTAGGCCTTTAATCCTTGCTGAGTTGGTTTTTATATATGGCATGAGGTAAAGGTCTTGTTTCAATATTTTGCCTATCGATTTCCAGTTCTGCCAGCACCATCTGTTGAAGAGACTGTCTTCCCCATTCAATGCACTTTGGCCCTTTGTCAAAAATCAGTTGGCTGTATGTGGATGGGTTAATTTTTGGATTCTCAATTCTATTCCATTGATTGATGTATCTTTCATTGTACCAGTACCAGGCTGTTTTGACCACTGTAGCCATGTAATAAATCTTGAAATCAGGGAGTGAGAGGCCTCCAACATTGTTCTTTTTCTTAAGCAGTACTTTGCTTATCCTAGGTCTCTTTCCTTTTCATATAAAGTTTTTTTCCATCTCTCTAAAGCATGTCATTGGAATATGAATTGGGATTGCATTATATGTATAAATTGCTTTGGGTAGTATTAATATATTCACAATGTTAAGTCTTCCTATCCAGGAGCATGGTATAGTCTCCCATTTTTGTAAGTCTCTTTTGGTTTCTTGTAGTAATGTTATGTATAGGTCCTCTGGTTCTCTAGTTATATTTATACCTAAATATTTCATCCTTTGGATGCTATTGTGAATGTTATTGCTTTCCCAATTTCCTTTTCAGTAGCACAGATAATATTTGACTCACCCTCATATATGTGGAATGACATTAAGAACATCATGCATAATAACTTATTTAATGACAAGTAGGTCATTAAAATGACAGGGAAAAAAAAAAAAAAGGCCAAAGTGGACGGATGTCAGAAGAGATCTGAAACTCGTTCTTAAATAGAGAGAAGCTAAAGTAACTGGAAGAAATGATGACATAAAAGAGTAGACAATAAAATTCAAAAGGCAGCACAAGAAGATAAAGTCAAGTTGTCATCATGAATGTGTAAAGACCTGGGATAAAAATTAGAAAACAGCAAATTTGTTGAAAAGAAGGAGTAAAGAATGAAATGGGAAGGTCCAAGAAATAAAAAGAAACTGAGAGAAGATGGCTTCAGTTTTCACGGCCTTAATTTCTGATCATCTGTTTTACTTTACATTGACACCAGGGGTCTTTTGCAGTGTCTGCCAGGTAGAGACCTCTAGTTGTCACAAAAGGGCTCTTGCAGCATTAAAATCCATTGAGTAAGACAACCAGGAACCGTATGATTGCAGCAATTTATTGGATGTCTAAGATCCTTGGAATCCTGGTGTGATGTTGTGGGATCAGCACTGGTCTGCTAACAACATGGTTTGTGGTTCAAACCCACCAGCTGCTCCTTGGAAACCCTATATAGGGTCATTATGTGTCAGAATTGACTCAATAGCACTTAACAACAACAACAACAAAAAGCCTTGATTAAGCTGAGTTCAGAAGGATCCTTCAAGTTTACTAGTTTCTGTAAAGTCAGTCTTCTTGTAACAAGATGAATAGATGAGACATAGTCCCCCTGTCTCAAGAACTGTGACTGGTTGTTTTCATAGGACACAATGGAGTCTAATGTGTAAATTGTGTAAGGTTTAGTTAAGCCTCTGCAGCAGAATAAAAAGATCTGAAATTTCTTTAAAATAAAATTCCATGAATCTTTGTTCTATAAAAGTGGGGACAGGTGGGGATTAGGTTGGGTAGTGCTGACAAACACTTATAGTTTAAATCAGGGCTTTGAATCTGTTATTTCAATTCAACCCCTGCTGAGAATCTGCATTTCTACCCCAAATATATTGAATTAGACTCTATAACTTAACAAGATTACCAGGTGATTCTTCTAGATCTCCAGCTAATTCTTATGATGCATAAGAATCACCTAAATTATCTGGGAGTTTGCTAAAATGTAGACTCTGATTCAGTAGATCTGGGGTAGAAATGTAAATTCTCAGCAAGTGTTGAATCAAAACAAACAAGTTCAAAGCCATGCTTTAAACATTTCCTTTTTCTAATTATTCCTATAGGCAACATTCTGTAATGACAAATTAATTACCTCCAAAATTTTATAATACAATTAAGTGGGTTATGTGTATATGTATTTTTATATTGGATTTACAAAATTTTTTTACTGGTCTATCCCCCAGTCTATAGCCAAATATTGTCAATTTCTTCCAAAATGTATTTTGTTGTTGTTGTTGTCAGGTGCCATCGAGTCGGAACCGACTCATAGCGACCCCATGCACAGCAGAACGAAACAATGTCCGATCCTGGGCCA
>NW_006408550.1:11832575-11834078 GCF_000296735.1 Chrysochloris asiatica
TAGTCAGGTAGCTGTCTTCTTATAATACTGTGTTCTTATAATATAAAAACAAATATTAAAATGGCATGCATAAAGCTTACCCTTATTAGTCATCAGCGGGAAAAAACACATGCTCAGTATTTCTCAAGCTGAAAGAACTGAAGAAAAATATTCAAGTCTCAAGTTGCAATATTGAAGGACTTTATGGGTAAAATATTTAATGATACAAGAAACATTAAAAAAAATTAAAAAAAGATGGAAGGAATCCACAGAGTCACTGTTAGAAATAGAATTGGCTGAAGTTCAGCTATTTCAGGAGGTAGTATGTAGAAAACAAGGCTCTAAGAACTGATGGATTACCGATTGGAATGGTTCACGGAACTGATACTATGCTTGAAGCACTCATTAATCTATGGCAAGACATTTGGAAGACAGCTACCTGCCCAACTGATTGGAGGAGATGCATATTTGTACCTATTCCAAAGAAAGGTAGCTCTACAGAATGTAGATATTATCAAGCAATATCATTAATATCATGGTCAGGTAAAATTTTCCTGAAGATAATTCAAAAACTGTCGCAGCAGTACATCAACAGGGAGCTGCCAGAAACTCAAGCCAGATTCATAAGAGGATGTGCAGTGAGGGATATCATTGCTGATATGAGATGGATCATAGCTAAAAATAGAGAATACCAGAGTGAAGTCTGCTTGTTTTTTTATTGACTATGCAAAAGCATTCCATTGTGTGGATCATAACAAACTAGGGAGAGCATTGAGTAGAATAAGAGTTCCAGTACACTTCATTATGCTCATGTAAAACCTGTACATACGCTAAGAGGTAGACATTCAAGCAGAACAAGGGGATAGCTCATGGTTCAATTCAGGAAAGGTGTGTGTCAGGGTTGCATCCTTTCGCTATATTCAACCTGTATGCTGAGCAAATAATCCAAGAAGATGGACTGCATAAAAGAAGATTATAGTATCAGGATTAGAGAACGACCTATTAATAACCTGCCTTATACAAATGACACTACCTTGCTTTGCTCAACCTGAAGAGGATTTGTAGCATTTATTGGTGGGGATCAATGAATACAGCCTTCAATATGGATTACAACTCAATGCAAAGAAAACAAAAACCCTCACAACTCAACCAATAGATATCACCACAATAAACAAAAATGAATATTGAAGTGGTCAAGGATTTATTTGTACATGGATCCAGAATAAACGCTTATGAAGCAGCAATCAAGAAGTCAAATGATATATTGCATTGGGCAAATATACTGCAGAAGAACTCTTTACAACTTTGTTAAAGAGCAAAGATGTCCCTTTGAGGACTGAGGTGCACCTGAACCAACTCATGGTGTTTTCAATTGCCTTGTATGCATGGGGAATCTGAACAATGAATAAGGAACACTGGGCAAGAATTGATGTATTTCAATTATGGTTTTGGAGAAGAATATTGAAAGTACCATGGAATGCCAGAACAAATCTGTCTCAAAAGAAGTACAGCCCATATGCTCAT
>NW_006408550.1:11835063-11857841 GCF_000296735.1 Chrysochloris asiatica
AAAAAAAAAAAAAAAGAAGAAGAAGTACAGCCCAGAATTTCCCTTAGAAGGGAGGATGGCAAGACTTTGCCTCAAGTACTTTGGACATGTTGCTTGGAAGAACCAGTCCCTCTAAAAGGACTTCATGCTTGATAAAGCAGAGGGCCAGTAAAAAGAGAAAGATCACCAACAAGATGTGTGGACACAGTGGCTAAAACAACAGGCTCAAACACAGCAAAAATTGTGAGAAAAGTGGTAATCTTTGATCTTCATCAGTATTTTAAATCCTCTTCAGTTTTACCTGTCTATTTTTAACATCCACATTACTTACTGTCTATCACTTTTATCTTCAATTAAATAACTAAATTGCTATTATTTCCTATTATTACCAACTCTTTTTCCACTAGGAACTGAGAGAAAGACACTCATCTTACAACTTTGGGCTATATGCCATATTGACTAGGAAAGCAAAGAGCTCTCAGTAGGAACTGAATTGAATTGAGTTGAATTAAATTGAATTGAATTAGTAGCCTGCTGGGAGCAGTTAAATGTAACAGGCAATTAACATTTTATTTCATGGTAATTCACAAAGAGTAGAAGCAACAGGGTAAAATTAACTGTATGCATGTTTGGACCATATTGGTAGACCTTTACTTTTAAGGTTAGAGAGAAATTAAATCTTAATGTGAAGCATATGAATCAATTAATTTGTTTGCCTTTTGATACTTTCAGAATTTCTCATGTGCACATGAGTACCGATACATCTTCTTTAGTCTATCAAAAACAGATGAAATATAATGGAAACTGTATTGTGCAACTGACTTTTCTCAGATCCAAACAGAATGTGTTGGCCTTATTTGGTAGATTTCTCACATCATTATTTTAGCTAATCCATTTGTTTAAATGATAGGCATCTAAGAGTTACTATACACAAACTCTTACGGTAAAAGTAAATATTGTGTTATGCCTTTCAGAATCCATTCCAGGTTAGATTTTTATCCAAGGATTAAAAGCCTAAATTTCAAATGAACAAAATCTACATCTCTTTCAGAACTGTAATTGATTTTCCTCCTTACCTACCTATTACAGCAAGTCTACACTAAAATAAATATGCAGTCACCAACAGGCTAGAGCCATCCCTTTTTAGGTCTGAATTAACTTATGAAAAATAAATTAGGAGCTTTTGTTCACATTGAAGCTTACCAGAGACTCATATTTATATTATACATAAGAGGCTATCTTCAAAGTACAACATTTCCATTAACCTAACATATTGAGCTTTCAGGATATGGAAAACCCAAGGAAAAACAGTTTGAAAATGACATCGTATATAATTTTCTCAAGGAAGAATGGTTATTATTAAATGACAATTTAATAGATAGAATAATGTTTTACAATTAAGTAAATACTGCTATTTCACTACTAAGTAGTGATATCCTATAAAGACAAGGTGTTAGGTTGTAACTAAGGTGGTGTTAAAATGTCTGTGAGCACTGAAGCTTGTAGGAACTGTATATGACACTTCACTTGTCTCTCACACAAATCAACTTTTTTTTTTTTTAACTACTAAAACACTGTATTGTCTACCTACTGGAAAGGCATAATTGTATTTTTTATATATAAAATAAATTGCTACGACACTTAAAAAGATGGAAGAACTCATGATATTTGCTTAAATTTCCATGATATTCATGGTTCTCTAACTATTCACAGAAGTTTTCTAGGATGATTCAAATGAGCTAATCTAGTAAGGGGCTACCATACTAAAAGACACTTTTCTACCATTATTTCTTTTGGCCTTTCCTACACTGTTTTGATTTCTCTCAAACCAGTTTCTCATTGTGAGACCCTGTCTTAGAAAGGAGTTATGGAGAAACAATTTTACAGCATCACAGGACTAGGTTGCTGAGTAAAACTGAAAAAGCCCTCCTTGCTCCTTCCTAAATGCTATCGTTCTACCTTGGAAGCTTAGTGCCATGGAAAGTAATTCCACAAGTACCACACAGCATCTGTGGCACTCATCCACAAACAAATATTTGCTAAAACAATGACGTGGATATAATGTCAGACACTTCTATTTTACAGTCCTGTGTTGTGCATTATGTCTTTCTGATTTGCCTATGAAACTAGTGAGTATATTCTTAGTATCATATTACCATTTAAGTTCACTTATGGGAGAAACTAACTGTATCTTTCCTTTCTGCTTTTTACATCATTTTGAAATTTATCCAGCAATTCAATATGGATTACTCAATCCACTGAATTGAGGTTAAAATGAAATATTATTAAATTTGAGAGTAGTAGTATGAGACTTTTTGGATCAGACTAAAAAAATGTTTTGTTCCAAGAGTATAAAGATGAGTATTTTGTGCGAATAACTGATTTAAGATTTTTTTTTAAGTAAATAATAATATCTTCATGTGGCTTATTTTTATGTGATATTAGCATTAGTGAACTTTTATCGAGAGATTGTTGTTGCTAAGTGCCTTTGAGTCAGTTCTGACCCATAGCGACCCTGTATAGGGTGTCTGAGGAATTCAAGCTGACCTTTCAGTTCAGCACAGTATCCTGCAGTGCCATGTCTGTTGCATAAAATCTTGTCCAGCTTCATCGAGCTCAGTCTTCTCCCGTTTTAAAGTTTTTAAAAACACTTGCTTTCGGGATTTCCTGACTCTGTATCCCTCTCTAGTTACTGGCCCTTGAAATGTGGCTCGTGAAACTGAAAAACTGAATTTAAAATTTTATTTTCATTAATTAGTGAAATTCATTAAAATTTACATTTGAATAGCCAATCTAGTAAGTGGCTGCCACACTAAAAGGCACTTTTCTACCAGTCTCTTGGCCTTTCCTACACTGTTTTGATTTCCCTCAAACCAGTTTCTCAATCTGAGACCCTATCCTAAAAATGAGTCAAGAAGGACCAATTTGACAGTATCACGGGACTAGGTGGCTTTAGGAGGAACCCTGGTGGCACAGTGGTTAAGTGCTCAGCTGCTAAATGAAAGACTCAACATGCATAGCAGCTCTGAGAGAGAAGAGAAAGACTTTGTAATCTGTTCCTATCAAGATTACAGTCTAGGAAACCCCACCGGGGAGTTCTCTATAGTGCACAATTGACTAGACAGCACACAGTAGTCATACACAGCTTTAGCCCCTTCCACCGTTACTTTTTTAAGTTGATATTATAAAATTGAACTGCAGTGGGAATTCCTACGTCTCTCTGCCCGTCAGACACTGCCCTTTGTTGTTGTTGTTAAGTACCATTGAGTCAATTCCAACTCATAGTGACCTGTATAGGGTTTCATACGAGTGGCTGGTGAGTTTGAACAGCCGACCTTATGGTTCAAACTGACCTTGTGGTCCAGTGCTTATCCTAAAGTGCCACACCAGGACTCTAGACAGTGCCTTGGTCCTCCCTTACTCCTGCCATCACTGTCTTACCTGATTACAGATACATATCTTGGGGCTTTGGGTGGTTTGCCCTCACCAACTAGTGTTTTGGAGTTTTGGAAGATTCCTTGTCACCTGTTGTTGTTAAGTGCTATCTAGTCAGTTCCAACTTCTAGCAACCCTGTATAGGACTTCCGAGGAGATGTTGGTGAGTTTGAACCGCTAACCTTGCAGTTAACAATACAGTGCTCATCCAACAGCACCAGACCAGGACTCCACCTAATTTTAATATAAAGGTAGTCCATAAGTTTTTGGTTTTGCTACTTCAGTTGTCTGTTGTGTTTTGGTTTTAGTTTTAGTTTTGTTTTTTAATGTGAGTTTATGGGAGTCCTGGTGTGACACCTTAGGATAAACACTCATACTCAAGGTCAGTTTGAACTTCAAGGTCAGTGGTTCAAATGCACCAGCTGCTCCTCAGAAAGCCTGTACAGCATTGTTATGAGTCAGAAGCGACTCGAAGGCACTTAAAAACAGCAACAGCATAGAAATACAGAGCAACTACCTTGCCACTGCTCCAAGTTTCTTAGAATCCTTTGAGAAATATATTTTAAAATAAGATTTTTCCATCAAGAAATATTTTATGCTGATCATGGAATATTATTAACAGGAAAGAAGGAATTCCCATGGAGCCACCAACCAAGGAAAAACGACTATGATAATTTAGGGTATTTTCCTCATTCATACTCCTTTTCTCTGTGTGGTAGTTTCACATGGTTGGTGAGCATATCCTATATTCCAAATTCTATTTTGCTCTTCTAATAAGTACTGGACAACAAAGTAGTTTGAACAGCATGGCCGATGGTTCAAACTCCCCAGTAGCTCCTCGGAAACCCTCTGTAGGGTCGCTGTGAGTCGGAATGGACTCAACGGCACTTGACAACAGCAATGCTATAATTGTTTCCTGTTACAAAAGTCCCAAGGAATTATTGTTCATTACGAATGGAATTTTTTCTCCTCAAAGATTGTTTACGTTATAACCTTTAGTACCTGTGGCTATGACCTTGTCTGGAAGTAGGGCCTTTGAAGATATTATTAGTTAACATCTAGCCTGGAGTAAGGCTAGATTGGGTCCAAATTCAACATAAGTGGTGTCCTTATAAAACGAAAGAAGAAACAGAGACTATCATGTGATGATGGAGGTAGAGATCGTAGCTGCAAACCACATAATGTCCGAAATCACTGGCTATCATTAGAAGTTGGTAGAAAGACATGCCATAGAATCTCCTCAAAACTTCAGGAGGAATAACATAGTTGACAACCTGCTTCCAGAATCCTAGCCCTCAGAACAGTGAGCTAATAAGTCTCTGATATTATAAGCTTTATTTTGGCTTGTCTTGCTTCATTATGGCAGCCCTAGGAGACTAGTATAAGATAAACACTCCAAACCTATGGCTGTCTAGTTGTTTCTAACTTATAGCAACCTTATAGGACAAAGCAGAATCACCCCCAAAGGCTTTTTATCTTCACAGAAGCCAACTGCCCCATCATTCTCCTAGGAAGCAGCTGATACGTTCAATCTGTCAACTTTTAGGTTAGCAGCCATATGTTTAACCACTGCAACAGAAGGGCTCCTTCTAGAACAAGGAGTTGTTTGTGTTGTCAAGTGAGTACTGACTCATAGCCACCTTGTACAGGGTTTCTGATAGCAGCTTGCGGGTTTGAACTGCCAACCTTGTGGTAACCAATCCAGTGATTATCCTATGTGGATCATTCATTATTTATTTCACCAATTCTCTATGTTTGGTCAATTAAGCAAAACTATTTTACAAGTAATAGTTGGTCTGAGATCTGTTGGTAAAATATTTCTGTATAAATATCCCTATAAAATAACTTGCAAAGTTACACAAGCCTTAAATGAACAATTGTAGCTAAATCAGTGTCACACAAGAGTTCCTATAACAGGTGTTAATAAACATTTAACATCTCTGAAAACGTCTTGTAGAACCACATTAGTAATTGTTGTTAGGTGATGTCGAGTCAGTTCTGATTCAGAGACTCTATGCACAACAGAATGAAAAACGACCCAGGTCTGCACTGTCCTCCAAATCCTTGATCTCCTTGAGCCCGTTGCTGCTGCCTATACATCTGATTGGGAGCCTTCCTCTTTTTCATTGACCCTCCACTTTACCAAGCATGATGTCCTTCTCTAGGGACTGGTCTTCCTGATAATCTGCCTGAACTATGAGAGATAAAGTCTCACCATCTGGCTTCTAAGGCACATTCTGGTTGCACTACTTCTAACACAGATTTGTTTGTTCTTCTGGCAGTCCATCTTCATCTTGAAAATTTACCACTTTTCATCACTTAGTTTAGAGACTTTGCACTAATTTTTTCCCTGGTGCTTATAGTATGTGAACTATGTATGTATGTGTGTGTTTATATATGCATGTGTGTATACAAATGTGTGTGTATCCCTAGCCCTGATTTTTTTAAACTACTAGACTCAGACTCAATTAATCCTGCAAGTTAAGCTCATTATCTTTTGCAAACTTCCTTCTTTTTTGTTTCTTGCCTTAATGAATGAACTGCATCGCCATATCAGTTTTCCAAAATAGATTCCTAAAAGTCATGCAAAACTTTGTATAAGCCAATCAATCTACTTCAATATTTCCTACCTCCTTATCATTAACTCTTTCTGGTGAATTCATTATCTATAACCACTCCTGACAATAAAAGAAACACCAAATTTTGCCCAAGTGGGCTTACTAAAATGTAGTTTCTTTTGAAATGTTTAGTAGTTCTCCAATGTACACAAATATGTGATCAGCTTTCACCCCCTAAGCCTAACTCCTATACTTATTTTCTCACAATCACTAAAACAGGGGATGTGTGTTTTGGAGTATTTGGAAAGCTCTCACTAGGCAAAATCTGTCCATCCTACTAAAATGTTGAGCTTCAGCCTACCGATGGTATTACATGGCTCTGAATTGTCACAACCCTCAACTGATTACATAAGAGGTCCAAGATTAATCAGGCTGGGCTAATGAGAATATTTCCTTTGGAGGGGTTGAGACCCCAAACTGAAACTTTCTTTGAAGTAAGGTCATCACTTTTTGTGGAATGAAGTAAGGCTACATTTGTGGAATGTCTATGTCTTCAGAAAAACAGAATATAGTCTTCAGAAAGTAAGAACTCAAGCTAATGTAGGCAGAGCAGCAAGATGAGATACCGTATGGTCCCAGAGAAGGAATACTTTTCTTGGTTCTAGATACTATCCAGTTCCTGGTTCTACTCCCAGATGCATTCTGACCCTTGGGTTTTACAAGACTTCTTGATATCCTTATAATAAATGACACCGTATTGACCAAACTTGCTCAAAAGGTTTCTATTAATTGCAATCAAGACACCTATTCATTTTGCAAAACTCAGTCACGGGTTGTTGTTGTGTTGTTAAGTGCCATTGAGTCGGTTCCAACTCAGAGTGACACTGTATAGGGTTTCCGAGGAGTAGCTGGTGGGTTTGAACTGCAGACTTTGTGATTCAAAGTCCAATGTTGATTCTACAACACCACATCAGGAGTCTTCTCTCTAAAGAGTTCCCGACCCTAAACCTACCCTCTGCTTGACTCTCATTTGAGATTCCCTTTACCTGAACATTCCATTACTCCTACATGCTCACCACCCACAAAAAATCAATAAACCACTTAGAGCAGAAGAAAGGTTTCTAGTGCTCATCACAGTGATATTGGATACTGTGGAGACTGAATTGTTCCTTATTTAGCCCGTGAGGATTGTGTTCTTGCATGAGCAAAACCTAGCATTTTATTTACTTTTCTAAGGGAAAAGCACATTCAGAGCATTGCTACTATCAACCAGAATATCAATTTCTTCTCTACTTTACTTGATTGAATCTCAGAGTTGCTCATTTAATTGGCAGATGTTCCCATGAGTTTTGTAGAGGGGCCAAGTCAAACATTTGTCAAAGTTCTCCAGTAGACACAAAAGGAGTTCCAGTAATAAGATAGTATCTCTCTGGTCCCATAGCTTTAACAACGATGCACTTCCCAAGATTACCAATGATCTTGTCTTTGCACTCAATGGACATTTAACCTTTGTCTACAGTTTGACCTTGTTGATTGATTCCTTCTTTGATGTCATGTCTTAGTTGTTGAGGCTCCTCTCCAAATGTTTCTTTCCTTATCCTGACTAGCCCTTCAGTCCTTTTGGGGTTACTTTACTCAGCTTTGGTCAAGTGTTTTCTTTGATAGATTACAAAAAAGAGAAGACTATCAGGCTGATCCTATTTCCGTCCTAGCTTTCAATTATTTATCTATGTAGGGTGTTGACTATTAAATCACCATCTCAGGTCTCATCTCTGAAATGTATCTTTGAATATTTCACTTCAATATCACATAGACATAGCAAACAATCAAGCATAATACATTCAAAACTGTATTCTTTATCTCCAACAGACGCCCCCTGAAAAAAGCACAACTAAGCAAACCACACCCATCCTTCCATATTTTCTCTTTCTGAATTATTTACATAGAAGCTTATGCCAGAAACCTATGTCAACTTCAGTTCATTCCTCTGCCATCAACTACATGTAGTCATTAACCATGTTTTACCTCTAGCTTAAAGTTTGAATAACTAAATAAGAACACACAATCTTATCCTCCAAACCTAATATTTATCTACTTCAATTTTGTTTTCTATGTATTTGGCACAGTAATGATTCCAGATAGGATCACTGAATTTCAACTTCCATCCTTTGTCAGTGATATACGTACAAAGTGCTGGTGGGATGGGAAGGTAGATAACAAGGGAGTAGAGGGAGTAGGCACAATTTGATGGTAGAAAATGCTTCCAGGACATTTTCTTCGTGTCATTTCTGCCGCACCACCAAATAAGGGCCCAAAATGTATGTTACAACATTTGTTTGATGCCTTATTTAAACTGTCTTACTGGACATTTTCCATCTGTTTAGCTCCTAGAAGGAGACTAAATTACATTGTGTTCATATGAAGTTATGTCCATGTGTGATTACATTGGGTAAACTGTGCAGGGCCCAGACTTTTTAGAATGGTTTGAAAAGTAAAATAGGAAAGTTTCCCTTCAACTGAATGAGGAAAAACACTTGTGATCCATTTTGGTCATTCCATTTTTAGTTTATTAATAGAATAAGGGGAAAATGCACGTAATAAATCAACATTGAGCAATGCTGACAAATACCCAAATACACAAAGAACTGGAATTGATAGCTAAAATGAATTTTAAGTATTTTCAGTTCCCAGATTTCCAGAGGTAAAGTGGAGAGAAACTGTAGGGTATTTATTTATTGATTTATTACTTATTAAAAAGAGATGTGCCTGATTGAGGAGGTTTACCTACTAGTTGGCCATTATTTTTTTATCATTTTCAGAAACTGAAGTAAATGTACTCTTATTCTGTTTTACAAGGAGCTCTGGTAGCTAGTGGTTACGAGTCAGGCTGCGAACTTCAAGGTCAGCAGTACAAAACTACCAGCTGTTTTGCAGGAGAAAGACGAGGTTTTCTGCTACCGTAAAGATTTACAGCCTGGAAACCCTATGCAAGGTCACTATGAGTCGGAACGGACTCCACGGCACACCACCACCACCACCATTCTCTTTTACTTAGTCAAAATGCTATGACTCCAGCCCATACATGCTGGAATCATCACTTAAAGACACATGAATGCTACCTAAATGCCCCGTGATATTAGGCCCTCAGTTCCTTGCAAACTGAAGGGGTCAGTCTCAATAATATAGAGGATCCCTTCCTGATCCAACAATCTGATGGTATTTGTTATAATGGCTGCAGCTTTGTAATACCTGTAATAGCTGTTGTAATACCTGTGAACCTCTGATTTGTCCAGGTCACCTCAGACAAAGGGCAAAACTGTGTTTCCAAATGAATGATATACCATGTAGCTCACATTATCCTCACTTTTAAACAACTGAATGCTCAGAAAAACAATATACTTACCCTTATTTTAAAGAAGACTGTCCAATAAGATTATCTGCAGTGGAGATGCCATCTCTGCAATCCAGTTGTGACATTGGTGTTGGGTGACCTCTAGCTGAGTTCTACTCATTGGGACACCATGTGTCAGAGAAGAACTGCCCCATAGGGCTTTCTTGGCTCTCGTCTCTACCAGAGCAGATCTGTATATAGGTCTTTCTCCCATAAAGCCACTGGGTGGGTTGAGTGAATTCAAACTGCCAACCTTCTGGTTATCAGTCAAGCATGTGACCGTTGTGCCACCAGGTCTCCTAGTAGTGAAACTGTTGTTGTTGTTCAGTGCTGTGGAGTCTGCTCTAATTCACAGGGCCCCTATGTACTGCCCAGTCTGTGACTTCTTCAAAAGTTGCCATGTTTAAGCCCATTGAAGCCACTGTGTCAATCCATCTCACTGAGGGTCTTCCTCTTTTTCGCTGACCCTCTAATTCCTAGTGAAATTGTTGTTGTTGTCGGGTCAGTTCCGACTCACAGCCACCTGCTTAGCATTTCTGAGGCTGTAAATCTTGGGAGGAGCAAAATCTCGAATGTCTCTAGCAGAGCAGTTGGTGGAGTGAACCACCTACATTGTGGTTCGAAGTCCAGTGCTTATATTATGGTTAAATTATTGTTATTGTTATGTGCCATTGGGTCAGTTTTGACTCATAGCGACTCTATATAGGGTTTCCGAGGAGCAGCTAGTGAGTTTGAACCGCCAACCTTGTGGTTTGCAGTCTGATCCTACAGTGCCATGTTGTTGTTGTTGTTAGGTGCCATAGAGTTAGCACTGATTCATAGCGGAGAACAAAACATTGCCCTGTCCTGCGCGCCAACTTCACAATCGATGCTACGCTTGAGCCGGCTGCTGCTGCCACTGTGCCAATCTATCTTGCTGGGGGTCTTTTTCCAACCCTCCCCAGCAATAGTCTCAAACTTTGTCATTCTCTTTGCTCAGAAAATCAACCAGGAAGTTAGTGCTGGCTTAAGTTGTCCCCTGACAGAAACCAAAGGTCCAATGGAAAGGGCTCTCCTCCATTTTTAGTTCTGGACAGTAGCCCCCAGCTCTTCTAGAGCGGATGAGCAACCACCAAGACCAGGTCAGGGCTACCGAGGGGGCTGTGTAGGCCCCGCCCCTCGACGGCCCCGCCCCTCACCTTGCTGGCGCACTGGCCAGCCGAAGGTGCGTGCGGCGCCCGGTGATTGGCGGCGGCCTGCGCTGCCGGGCTGCGATTGGCTGCCCCGGCCTCTTTGTTCCAGGTCCCGCTGCAGGCAGGCAGCCGCAGACTGGGTGGCGGAAGTTTGACGGGCTGGCGAGTGCCTGAGGCAGTGTCTCGACAGTCCCGGCAGGTTCCCCCAGCTCCTTCTCCAGGCCTAGACTTGAGGTCCGCAGGGTTGGAGCGCAGCTTTCCGAATCGCAGACATGGACCTGGAAGCCCGAGTGAAGAAGGTAGGGCAGCGCTGGCTGCGGGCAGGGACCCCTCACCTGGAGGTGGCGCCGCCCCCCTAGTTGCCTGATGCGGGGGGACAAGGACGCAAGGGCGGAGTGGATGGGGGGCTCTGGGCTCAGGTGCCCACCCTTCATAGAGAGGAGTCACCAGTGCTCCACCAATTGTCAGAATCCGGGGTCGGTGAGTCTGGAGGGCGAGCGAGAGCGGGGCAGCTTCCTCCTGTCTGTCTGCCCTAGTCTCTCTGCCTTGGGGTGCAGCAAAGTTTTCTTGAGGTGTTTCCACTGCACTGGGCCTTCCTAAAGGGAACCGGGGAGGTTAGGGCGAGGCCGGGACACCACTTCTTCCTGTCTCAGGAAATTCAACTTTATTTAACTTGTGGTGTAGGGGCCCGAATCTCGCTTTGACAGCTCAGACATCTCCGCCCAGCAGCCCGAAGCTGGCTACTGGGATTGAGGAGTCCTTGCACTAATTTGATAACTTGAAAGGTAAATTTCACTCACCCCCCCTCCACCCCCATTCATTACTTGGCTGCCGAAGCACCGCCTCCTTCCTTCTTAGGGAGTTATTGCTCAAAGGGCGATTGTTACCCATGCTGTAGCGCCTGTAGGCTTTTACAGCTTGGCTCCTGGGGACACTAGGACCGAGAGATGGCTCTACCTGCGCTGGGGCTCCGGGGTTATGGGGAACCTCAGGTCCTCTGGACAAATGGCTGGAGACTAGACTGTGACTCAAAAGGAACGCTGATGTCACATTCCAATGAAACATTCTGCGTAAAAGGTCTCATTCGAGGGAATTGCGAGCATGTGTACTTCAGTAAATTTAAGCTGGAAGCCCTGGGTGACGCAAAAGGTTAAGCGCTCATCGAAGGTTAAGTGCTAGTGGAAAGGTTGACTGTTGGAACCCACCTAGAGGCACCTCAGAAGACAGACCAGGGAATCTGCTTCTGCAAGATCACAGCCTTGAAAAATCAATGATGCACAGTGCACACTTGGGGTCCCAGAAGTCTAAATCGACGCTATCGTAACTAACAATAACAAGTTACATCAATTGCTCCTTATCAAATAGGGAAGGAAGCTTTACAGAAAGACCAAACTCTTAGTGTTCTTCTTAGTTGTCCATTTACAGTTACCCTATTGTTATTTGTCTAGTTTCTGAAGATGAAGTCCTGAATTGAGCTTTTATGTGATTTCGCCATAAGCACTGGATTATTGAAAGTGAATGCAAATTTAAAGTGTTAGCATAGGAAACTGTCCTGTCCAGCAATAAAAATTTGCAATGGGAAAATAGGCCACCTTTACAATTAAACCAGCAACTGACAGAGAATCCAAGAGTAGGCAAACAAACTGACATTCTAAGGGATAATTTTATTCTCTTATCTTTGCTCTAAGTTTCTTTTCCTTTTATTTGCTTTTAAGTAACACTGATTTTTTTTTTTTTTTTAAATCTGGATTATCGTTAAGGAAAGCATTTTGTTTGCCATTGTTTACCTTTCTATTGATGAACACCATTCTCACTTTTTTTTTTCAAGTGAATAGGAAATACTTAATAGTAGCTGTTGAAAGTTTTGGAGGTCTTGTCCATTACATATAAGTATTGATTCAAAACTGCTTATTAAAAGTCAACATTCAAAATAATTTTGAAAGTATTTGAGACGAAAACAAGCAATCCTGAAGAGGAAAACTCAAAGTTAAGAATCAACATGTTATTTGTAAAGAAATTGCCGAATGTTATTTATAAGCGGTTTCCTGACAGTTTCAAAATGTGGGTTATGATAATAAATAATGCCTTTGACGTGTGGTGTGATTTTTCGTCTCCATTCCTTCTTTGCTTTAAAAGATTATTTATTCTTACCGAGAATGGTGTCCTTATCTCTAAGCCTCCTGAGAAAAAAGCTTCCATAAACGTAAAATTTCTTAGAGATGATCCTTTGACATTAAGGATCCTTATTTTGTTGCCTTGTCATCTCTGATGATTCTTAGGGTAGAGTCCTCAGCCTGTAAATTGGAAACCACTTAAAGATCCCCAATTTGACTGCCATCCAGACCCTCTTTGTTCCCTTGTACAATTCTTGGCAAACTTTATGTTCTGTTAATTGGGCAGTAAATTTTTCAGTACAAAAGAGTTTGAAGATCAAGTTTGTGGTTCAAATCCATCAAATGCTTCTTGGAAACCCTATACAGAATGGACAGCACTTAACAACAGCCTTATGAATACATTTCCCAAATTTCGACCTAATCGCAAAAAGAAACTTGTATTCCTTTCGAAATAGTTTTTCAGCACATTTGAAGAAGGGACAATTGCAAGATTATCTCTGATCTACCAGCAGCAGAGCCTGTTCACCCTATTTTGAAATCTAGTTTTCAAACCTCCTAATTTTTTTGTGACTCACATACACAAGAAAAGGAATAGTTTCACTGAACCTCAAAAAAAGCCAGCTCAGAGGTTGAAACAAAAACATACCATTTAAATAAAACTAAATTTGACTTTTGTTTTAAGATACATGGCTTTTTATTCTTTTCTTCTTAAACTCTTACATTGTTGATTTCATAAGGAATTTTTCCTAGGCAGATGAAATGTTTTTCTTTTTTTCTGTTAATGTCTTGTGTACAAAGAATTAAAGAGGTTTATCTTTATCACACAGTGACCTAAGTGGATGATATATTACTGGGCTTGTAGCTTATAAAGGGGGAGCTCCATGTCCACATTGTTTGCACCAATTTGTTAGTAAAACCCACTCTCTCAAAGACAAGGGATTTTTATAATATAGATTTTGCTATATTTTTGTTTTCTTTGAAGTAAGCAAACTGTTGCTAGGAGGTAGGAGATAGTTTGGTTATACAGAGGTTTTGTTTTAACAATATTTTAGAGTAGAATTTGACTTGCATGTCCTTGCTCTGTCTTCTGAGGTATTCATCTAGACCTCTTGTGTCTTAAGTCTCTTCGTTGTAATTGACTTTGTGTAAGTGGAGTCCAATGTATACTCGGAAAACAATGGCCTTTGAGAAACAGAAACAGAGTCACATTTTGTGGTGAATGGTAAGTTATGGCTCAAAGCCAGCTGCTTTCCTCTTTCCTTTCTGTGTTACTCTCCCATGAGAGCCACTTTTTTTTCTTTAAAAACATACCAGAGAGAAAGAAAACTCCAGTAATTTCCCTTATACTGCCTGAAATTGCTGCAGGGCATTTATTTTTACACCTTATTCCTTTCTTGCTTCCATTCTAACCTCTGGTTTTTCATCCATTCAAATACTTTGGCATGTTTTTCTTCCTTTTTTTAAAATGACATACATCTTAAAGATTATGCAGGTCACTAAAAATCCCCTTTCTCTGCCTCCAAAGCTTGCTTTAAAAGCTTTCATTCGCCAAAAAAACATAGTGAAACCAAGTGATTTCAATCGGAAAGAATACTGAACCACAAAGATTATTTCCATAAGAAATTAGAGTGTGCCTTTTCTCTTAGGTGGTCCCTGATTGAAGCTGAAAAGGCAAGTAGATGATGACCTGCATGCATAAATGTACAGTTGGATTCTCTGCTTCAAACCATTCTTGCTGTGGGACTCATTGGCAAGACTGGGGGAAAGAAAGGACAAGGTACATCCTAGGGCTTTGCCTCAGCGACAGGCAGTTACTTTGCTCTCAGAACAACTCCTAGGCTGTGAAGTGATCTGGTCTACAGTTAGGCTTTAATCTCTTCTAACCCATGGTGTGGTTCATTACAGTGATTGGATAGGAAGAGTCACTTTTGCTTAACTAGCCCTGTGTATTGTTTTCAATAGAACTTGGGTAGGTTTTTGTGAGTGGTTTAAAAATTTTTGTTCCTTTATGCTAGTTTAAGAAATAGAATTAGCATTCGTATCTTCACTATATTAGTTGTGTACCGTTGTTCCATCCCATTTCTTTCATTTGTTGGTGCTTATGGTGGTGGTGGTGGTGGTGGTGTTCAAGTGCCGTAGAGTTGGTTCCGACTCATGGCAACCCTGCATAGGGTTTCCGAGACTGTAAATCTTTACAGGAGCAGAAAGCCTCATCTTTTTCCCATGGAACGGCTGGTAGTATCATACTGCTGACCTTGAGGTTAGCAGCCCGATACATAAGCGCTACGCTGGTGCATATACTCCACTGTATCTACAATACTTAATTTGACCCATCCACACACAGTGCTGCTTCTGATAGAAAACTTTCTTCATGTTCCCAGCCAAATGCAAAATCTTTCTCTTGAATTTCCAAAATATGTTATCTTTAACTTTTATAACACTGATCATACTCCCTGTGGATAATAACTGCCTTTATATGTTTCATCTTCCTGCCTACACTCCACACTTATTGAGATGAATTCATATCAGATTATACTGGCATAGTTTTCAGTTTATAAACTATGTCATTATTGGAGTCCTGGTGTGGTGTTATGTGATAAAGCATTGGACTGCAAGTTCAGTGTGAACCGCAGGGTCAGCAGTTCAAATTCACCAGCTGCTCCGTGGGAAACCCTATATAAAATCAACAACAAAACATTATTATTGTCATTCAAAGCAATCTTACGAAGTAAATCTTAGCCCCATTTGAAGAATGAAGAAATTAAGTTGTGTATTGATTAATCTGAAACTGGTAAAACAACTATGAACTTGAACTGTAGTCTGCAGAATTCATTTTCCTTTCACTTCATGCCACCTGGACTTTGAATCCTCTTGTATCCTCATCTTGCTCAATAAATACATATATGTTAAATGAATGACCCTAATATAAAACGAAGAGTCCCTGGTGGCACAAATGGTTAGGAACTTGACTACTATTCATTTGAAAGGCTGGCAGTTGAAACCTCACCTGAGGCTTCTTGGAAGGCAGGCCTGTCATTCTGTTTCTGAGAGGTCACAGCCTTGGAAACCCCTATGGTGTGCACTTAGTCTTGCTTGTACAGGATACCATGAGTCAGTATTGACTTGATGGCAACCAACAATATAAAAAGAGAAAAAAGTAAGATGTATTTGAGCATTTTTAGGAATTTGTTTAAAAGAATTATGTTGGAAGAAGTGGATTCTATTCTTATAAAATGACTACCCTGCTGGTTCTATGTATTTTATTTATATTTTATCCATGTAGTTTGTATGCTGTTTACTGTAAGTTGCTGTTGCTCTTTGAATGGAGACAAAGTCTAGATAAAATAAAAACATTGTAAAACATTTTTTTCTGGGAGACTTATAAGCAACAAAATTTCTTAGACTCCAATAATATTTTGAACCATATCCTCTTAATTTCTTCCAACTTCTCAGTTTTTGTTGGGAATAAGAGTAACATTGCCTCTTCACTATTTAACATAGCCCTGTGCAATACTGGCCCTGCTGTTACCTCCCTCATTTGACAGTTCTACCAGTGACATCTGGCTCCATAGGAGGACACTCACAGATAACCTGCCAAAGTCTCTGTTATACCTACTCAATGCTACAGTTCATAAGAAGAATCACACACAACATGGTAAGCTGAAAAAGGTGGTCAGAGTGCTCTGAAAATGTCACACCAGATAGCTAAGAATAGTGCAGCTATTCTTTTTTAAGGAAAAAAAAAATAGTTTAGCTATTCTATTTAAGAAAAAAATAAATTCTTAATTCTGGGAGGAAATTTTTTTTATAAATTTCTCATTCTTGGTGCAGGAGGTTTTTTGAGACATGGTGGGGAACACAACATGATCAGTTATTTTGTGAGGCCTTCCCTGAGCTCTGGGTAATACTCAGCATCATGTGTTTGGAATTAACATCACGGGTCACCAGTGAGCTCAGGGTGGCTATCAGGGGCCTACTTAGTGGAAGGAGAATGACACACGGATACAAGAGAACCACCTCTTGTGTTCTTTTTCTAAGACCTGGAAAGGGGGTTACAATTTGACCCCATATTAAATCGAGTGTAAGCCTTTTAGAAACAAAATCACCACAGTGTGTTCAGGAATTAGGAAAGGTCCACAAATACCCAGTACATATATGGAAAAACCTTCTACTTTCTAACTTCAATTTTTTTTTTTTTTTTAAATAATTATAACCATTTTGGATCTCCATTTCCTAATCTATAAAAAAATCAGTACAAGAACCAGGTGACTTCTATGGTTTATCCAGATTCTGTGACTCTTTTGCATATGGGAAACAATATCAGTACTCTACCAAGTATAATTGAGTCCTGGTGTGACACTGAAGGATAAGCACTGGACTGCAAGGTTTGTTTTAACTGCCAGGTCAGCACTTCACACTCACAAGCTGTTCCTTGGAACCCTATACAGGGTTGCTTTGAGTCTGAAACAACTGGACGGCATGTACCAACAAGAACAACCAAGTATAAAAAGGTCCCTGAGTGTCACAAATAGTTTACAGTTAGCTGTTAATTTAAAGAGTGGTGATTTGGACCCAGGAAAAAGACTAAGACCCACCAATGAGATGTCTTGACACATTGACAGCAGCAAAGGCTAAGATACAATTGTGAAGATACCACAGGAAGGAACAATATTTTGTTCTAGTGCATCGGGTCGCCATAAATTGCAACTAACTTGACAACCCCTAACAACAAAACCCAACCACAGAATAAAGTCCTAGAGATCTGTTTCTATAAATATTGTTGCTAAGTGTTATTATTGAGTGGGTTCCAACTTTTAATGACATTGTATAGGGTTTTACAGAAGTCAATTGCTACAATCAGTAACTAGTTAATTCAAACCACCCACCTTTTGGTTAGCAGCTGAGTGCTAACCACTTTACCACCAGGGCTCCTCAGAAGCATAGAGGGCTGTCCAAATTGATGTATGTTATTTATATACATATACCAAGGATCTTCTAAAAGTTTGCAGAGAAATTCCATTACCTTTTAATTCCATTTTCCCACAAACTTTTTGAAGCCCTTTTGTATATGTATACATACACATATATGTGTGTGTGTGTGAGTGTGTACTTTAATGGAGTGGCATATATAATCCATGAGAAGACCAGCAAACTGAATTAAATAAAATTGTCACCAATGCTGTTGTTAGCTGCTGTCAAGTCACTTCCTACACCTGCACAACAGAATGAAGAACTGCCCAGCCCTGCACCATCTTAATTCTTATGTTTGAGCCCATTGTTGCCTCCTCTGTGTCAATACATCTCATTGGAGGGTCTGCCTATTTTTTTGTTGTTGTTGATCCTGCACTTTACCAAGTCTAATGTCCTTCTCCAGGGACTAGCCCCTCCCGATCACGGTCCAAAGTACAAGAGATGAAATCTCACTATCCTCACTTCTAAGAAATGCTCTGACTCTACTTCTTCCAAGACAGATTGGTTGTTTTGGCAGTCCATGGTACTTTGAATATTCTTCACTAATATCAATGTATCGATTCTTCTGTGGTCTTACTTAATCATTGTCCAGCTTTCACATGCATATGAGGCGATTGAAAATACCATGGCTTGGGTCAGACACACCTTCATTCTCAAAGTGACATCTTTGTTCCTTAACACAAATGTTAGCTATTTTCAACTTCTTTTTACATAGTTAGTTCAATTTGATAACATTTCAAGGTATACATTGTAGTATGGTGCTTCGAAGGCTGGTTTATTAATATGGGTCGGATAAGCCTGTTGTTGTTAAGTGCCCTTGAGTGGATTCCAACTCATAGTTACATTCTGTACAACAGAACAAAGCACTGCCCAGTCCTGCTGCACCATCTTCACATTCATTGTTACTCTGGAGCCCATTTCTGCTCATTGTGCCCTTCCATCTCCTATGGAGTGGGGATGGCGAAGGGATTCCTCTTTTTAACTGACCCACCAGTTTACCAAGCATGATGTCTTTCTCCAGGGACTGGTCTCTGGTAATATGTCTGAATCAAATACGCCTAGAAGTGATCTATTACTTTCTTCAGTGTTAAATTACAGGGGAAAAAAAGAAAAATAGAGCTGTTACTGCTTTTAAAAGTTATGCCACTCCAAATAAGGTGACTCATTCATTTAAAAACTATGTGGGTCAATTTTAGATGCAGAGTGCTGTTCTGAGCTCTGGCATAAAACTTGGAGGAGGAAAAAGGACATGTTTCCTTGTGTCATAGAACTTCTAGGGAGGAAAGGAAAGACAGAGCAAAGACGTAAGTAAACAAATGAGAAAGTAAATGATAGAAAGGACAACTGGAATTATATCCATCAGTGAACTCTGCAGGGAAGCCATGTACGAGATTTCTGACACCAGCCGGAGAATTGGCAACCCTACATGAATGTATAACTGTCCTATAGAGTTAGCATGAGTCAGAATGAACTTGATGACCATTGGAGGTAGGCGTAGAGGTTTCAGGAGTGGGGCGGGGGATCATGGTAGCTGAAACTGTGACTTTATAAGTATCTTTACTCGCTCATTAATATATGGGTACTTGTTATTTTGCTTTATAAAAAGTGATGATCAGGCAAAAGCAAATAAATTATGAAAGCAACCTTTTGGAGAAGAGGAAAATAGAGGAACAAAGGACTAACCAAATTAAAAACAGGTTTCCAAGCCTCAAGATATTAAGGAAAAATATGTAGTCACTGTTAAGTTCTTCCCTGTTCTTTGAATAAATAGCCATGCACTGAAGATTGCCTCAAGCCCTGTTTTTAGAGGATTACATTTAGAGGTTATGCTTTTCCAACTATCTAACTATAGCCTTTAACTTTTCTACAGAAGAGTTGCAGTCAAATTCAGGGCCATTTCACTTTTATTTTAAATATCCCATCTATCAAATCACCTATATAATAATGGGAAATGGGAGAGATGAGGGTATATATGCCCATAATTTTCTAATGTAACTTCATGGTATGACCCTAAAATAACTTCTTATTTGCTTTCCTCTTCTTTCTCAACCAACCACCATAATCAATATTCATTGTCTGTGACAAATGCTTTATGACAGAACAGTAAATGATAGGAAAAAAAAAAGACCCATAGAAGCTCTCTACTAACATTTTGGGAGTGCTGTGAAAGTACTTCATGTGTCTGTTACTCTGAGTAAAACCTTAGAGCGTGATGCTGACTCCAAGGGACCCCACCAGACAGAGTAGAACTGCACCAAAGTTCCTAGCCTGGAATCTTTATGGAAACTGATGGCCACATCTTTCTCTCACTGTGAAACTCATGTATTCAAATCATCAACTTTTGTTTAGCAGCAGAACCATCAAGGTTCCTTTCACATGAATGCATAACTGTAAAGATGTGTGTTGCTTCCATAGCACTGCTTTTACTTGAGTATAACACGGTGTTGCAAATTTCTCTGACCCTTCAGTGGTCAGCTAAGAAAGCTGGGGGTGGGAAGGGGAGGGTATGGGGCACTACTCCAGCTTGATCGGTTGGTTCAAAGGAGCTTTCTTTGTGAGAAGTCTAAAAATATCTACAATCCTACTGCCTTCAGGTTGATTTTGACTCATAATGACCCTATAGGCAGTCAGAGTGGAACTGCCCCATAGTATTTCCAAGGCTGTAAATCTTTAAAGATGCCAACTGCCTCATCTTTTTTTCCATGGGGTGACTGGTGGGTTTGAACTGCTGACCTTTCATTTAGGAGCCCAACACAACCCACTGCACCGTCAGGGCTCCTTTGTAGGAAGGCAGTCAAAGTTGCCCACTTTATATAATAGTGTTGTTGTTTTTAAATACAGTCAAGTTGATTCTGATGCATAGCTACCCTGCATAGGATTTCCAAGGCGCAGCTGGTGGGTTTGAACCATCTATGTTGTGGTTAGCAGTCTAGTGCCAATCCTGCAATACCACACCAGGACTCCATTATATAGTAATGATGGTGGTGGTGATGATGTGGGGAGAGGGGTTGTGCATCACTGAGAAGGTTCCGAATCATAGCAACCTTGTATAGTGTTTTCAAGCCTGTAAATCCGTGGAGAAACTGGTAGATTTGAACTGTATATAGTAGTAGTCTTTCTAGAAGACAGCAAAGCTGCTACTACATAAACACATTGAGTCTCTGAAATGGTGAATCACCCCTAAGTCATGAATGACTCAGCCTTTGTTTATTACAGTGGTATTCTGATCACCATGAAAACTGGAAGGGTGGTTCAGAGTGTCCATTACTCAGTTTCTTATCTACATAGTGACTGAGCCTCGCAAGAAGGAGGGTGGACAGCCTCGCTTGAATGCCTTCGTGCTGAGTCCACTAGGTGAACTTCCCTTTGTTTGAGGATAAAGCAATATCATGTTTCACTGCCAAGTGATCATGCAGATGTTAGGTGGATTTGTGTTTTTGTATGTCATTATGCTCTCACTATGACAGACTTGCTAGACTGAGGTGTTTTGCTTTTGTTTTTTTTACCAACTGAAGGTAAAAGGTCTGGTTCTCCTTTATAGGGTATTGACTTACAATAAAGGTAATTGTGGGCTTAAAACAAATGAAAAGAAAACTACCCTTTGTTTTCATGGAGAATATTAAAAGTGCAGTTTACTTTTAAGACTGCAGAATATAAACTTTGTTTATCAATTAACATCACCTGTTTCACTTGTAGGTGCGTGGCTCTGTAGGATAAACACAGGACCCACCAGCCCCTCTGTGTGAGAAAGATGTGGCAGGCAACTTCCATAGAGATTTATTTACAACCTTGGAAATCCTCTGGAGAAGTTCTGCCCCATAGCGCCCTACAAATCAGAAATGGCTCCAGGCAGTGGTTTGTTTTATCGTTAGGATCACTGGTGGCCCAATGGAGAAATGGCACATAGCTGCTGCTAACTGAAAGGTTGCAGTGGTTCCATGGGAGAAAATACCGGGTTGCCTTTTCCTATGAACATTGTTATCAGTTATTGTTAAGTGCCATCAAGTCCATGCAGAGCCACTCTGAATAGAGTTTCCAAGGAGTAGCTGATGGGTTTGAACCACCAACCTTGTTGTTAGCAGTCGAGTGCTACAGCATGACACCAAAAGTACACCGTGAAGACTACAGCTAAGAAACCCTTCAGGACATTTCTACTGTACCTCCCAAATTGCTTTGATGTCACCTTTGGCAGAATGAAAAAAAAAAAAAAAAAAGTCAGAAAGAAGAGAAACTAGCAGGCAAGAGAAATATTTTAATTATCTAGAATGCTGGATGATGTTGTTGTTAAGTGCTGTTAAGTTGTTCCGACTCATAGTAACCCTGTATAGGATTTCCCAGGAGCAGCAGGTGAATTTGAACTGCTGACCAAGCTGGATGGGAATAAATACATGCTTTAATCTAGTATTTCTCAAAATATCTGTGGTGAGAAACCCTTTTTAAAATCTCTCAATCTACCGTAGCTAATTAAAAAAAAATTTTTAAAGCAAAGTAAGAAATTATTTGTTTTAAAAGACAAATGCAAGCGCAACTTAAAAATAAAGTGTTAAATTCAATAGACATTAAATTATTTGGTCAATTGTTGAACAAAAAGTTCCTCATTTTTTCCTCAGCGTCTTTATACGTCTCATGAACAACCGATTTTGGATCTCAGTACTTGGAGTCCACTGCAATGGCAGGAAGACAAACAACTAGCATGGAGTCTCGGAAGCAGAAGCAATGAATTCTAATTAGGAAGGTTGTGGGCGTTTTATAGAGGAAGAAACCTGCGCGCTAACTCCTGTAGGAGAAATTAGGTTTCATTAGGCAAAGAAGGAATTCCTAGAGGAATGAATAGCATGCACTAGACGCTGAGAAGTCAGCAAACCTTGGGTATTCACACCATGAACATTTTCAGTTTGGACTCTTCTAAAATAAAGCAAAGATACATAATCTGCAGTTGTTTGTTTGTTTTTTCTCTAGGTACAGATGTGAATTGAGGAAGTGTTTCTAAATCAAACTAGTGCTGTTTAGAATCTTCACCTCTACCCTAACTTTATTTAAAATTTTTATTGTTATTTGAAGGAGCTCTGGTAGCGTAGTGGTTACGAATCGGGCTGCGAACCTTAAGGTCAGCAGTTCGAACTCCGCGGGAGAAAGATGAGGCTTTCTACTCCCGTAA
>NW_006408550.1:11858131-11865980 GCF_000296735.1 Chrysochloris asiatica
ATAGATCTAGAGTCCACAGCTGCTCCCTCCCTACATGTCCCCAATCTCTGCCTCCACCTGGCAGGTCACTGCTTCTCTGGATAAGGACTCACATTCTGCTTGTGCTCTTCTCCCTTGATGGTCCTAGGGTCCTCAGTTTTTGTTCTGTAAGATTAACTACTCCCCTGTTTTTGTTATAAAACTTATAGCTTTACAATTGTGACAGTTGCAATTAGTCATGATAGCAATTACTCAATGTTAAATCATAGGAATCTTATCCCCATCTCTTTTTACCAGACCCCTCTAGACAAGATGAAAACTATTCAGTGGGGACTCTATCTTCCCCCATATCTACCCTAACTTTAATTCTTATTCAATGTATAACAGTGTCTCTTGAGTTAGAGGAGGACATTTCACTGGGAGGTTAGCTTCATCCAGGTCTGGCTTGACTCCAAGCTGTGTATTGGGATCACATTTCTTTCCTCCTCTTTGGGTCAGTGGATACCTGAAAGAAAAGGGTGGAGTAGTGAAGGCATGCAGGAATACAGTTTATGTCTGCACATGTTCAAATCCAAAGTCAAGGGAAGGAGGGGAAGCCCTGTGAAAACACTGTGAGGCCTTGGCAAAAGTGGGGATGCATAATAAACACTATGGAGGAATGAAGACTTGGGACCTGGACTTCAGTCTACCATGTTTGCTATAGTAGGATTATTCAATTTGGAGACTTAGGATAGCTACGGAGGATATCTCATGTATCAGAAGTCTATTCTGTACCGTATCACAGACTATACTCTGTACCGTATACAGACTGCTGATATTCCAAAAGCCGTCTAGTCTTTGGCCATTCTGAAAAAAATTGTAAAGGAAAATTAACCTTTTGATATTCCTTACTTGATTTTTTGTTGTTGGTGGTGTTATTAGCTGATGTTTGACTCATGTTGACCGTACATTCAATAGAACAAAACATTTGTTTAGTTCTGCATCATCCTCACATTTGCCAGCATGGTCAAGTCTGTTATTGCAGCTACTGTGCCCATCCATTGCACATGAGTCTCCTAAACTCTCTCACCAAGTACGAGACACTCCTCTAAACAACTGATCCTTCTTGATGGCTTGCCCAAAGCAAGTGGGTTGGGCAATGAATGCTGTGATGTAATCCATAAGCTTTTCATTGGTTGCTTTTTAGAAGGAGACCATGAGGCCTTCCTAGTTTCTATTAGTCTGGAAGCGCTGATGAAACCTGCCCACTATGGGTGATATTTTAAAATGCTGATGGTGTGGCTTCCAGTATCATAGCAACACACAAACCCCCACAGTAGGACAAACAGGCAGAGAGGTGATGGACTTGATTTTTGGGGGACCATTTTTAAAATCTAGTCACTCTTCTTTAAAAAATAGTCCTCTTGAAATTCCAGCCAGGTGATGGGACTTCCATTTCATCTAAATAAATGTGGATTTTACTCTGGGAAATTTCAAATGAGATTTTTAGGAGAGGCGTGAAAAGATCAGACCGTTTAGATATTGCAAAAAAGTAAAAATATATTCCACAGTAGTTCAGATAATTCTCTGGTAGGGATAATAGAATAGAACATTACTTCAGGAGAAATGGGCAGAGATTAAAGATAAAGAGAGGCAAGATTTGGGTGGTTTCATATCCACAGTTTTTAAGAAATGCCACAGGTTAAACAGTGGAGATGCAATTTGTTGGTATTTTTCTCCTGGACCAGATAAAATTAAGCAGATGGATAACCTGTGCTGCTTCCTCTAAACTGCTGAGTGTGGCCCACAGACTGCTGTCTCCAGACATAGGCTTGAATCGCAGTGTTGACGTTTGCCCTTGGCCTCAACGGACTAATTTGAAATTTAAAAATGAGGAGGTGTCAAAAAGTTTGTTGAAAAATTCCATTATGTTTCTATTTCATTTTTTCATGAACTTTTTAAGATCCCTTGTACTACTTTGTTGGTTAAGTGTAAGGATTAAAAACAGCACCCTTGGTGGCACGGTGATTAACGCGTGCTTTGCTGTTATCCTAACGACTGGCAGTCCAAACTCACTAGCCACTCTGCAACAAGAAGACCGTGGCAGCCCGCTTCCATGAAGATTACAGCCTTGGAAACCCTATGAGGAGGTTCTGCTCTGTCCTACAGGGTTGCTATGGATCAGAATTGACTGGAGGGCAGCAGGTAACAGGTGATGATTAGGTAAAAGGATACATGTAAGCACATAGGTTTCTGTATCGTAAGTGCTAATCAGTGTTAATTATTAATACTCTCTTACCAGCTGTGTTTAGTTAGCTAGACTTTGGTACCAATGAGTAAATGTTTGAAGAACCAGATAGCATTGAGGTTGACTATCAGTTTGAGAAGCCTGGAGTTTAACTAGCACACTGTGTAAGCATAGTTCACTTTTCCCCAAAAGTGGGACAGAATGATGTGCTATTACTTGGCAATCAATCTGTAAGGAATATCATAAGGCACCTAACTACAGAGTTCCTGAACCTGCCCCTTCCCTTCCCAGTTTCCTAGATTCGCATCAGTGCTTTGAGACTGTTTTATTCTAAATGCAAATCCTGGGCAAAAGTACAGAATGAGATGGTGTTTTTACAACCTTTTTCCATTTTCTGTGTCTTCTCTCCATTGACTTTTACTCTGGTTCCCTTGGATTCACCTGATGCAGTACTTTTCTCAAGTGCCTCAGCCTGGTCTTTCCTTCTCCTGCCCTTGAAACCACACCTATGGTATACTCTTGTCTTCTTTCACATGCTCCAATGAGTCAGGGAACTAGTGGCACTAAATCACTAACTCCTCATCCACCAGCTATAATGGATTGCTGCTGAGAAAGACAGCACATTTAACCATTTTTGCTCATAGTGTTCTGATAAGGGACTTGCAAGGTGGTGGGAGCCACCCCTTAAAGCCAGTTGAGAAGGTGCTGTGCTACAAGACCAACTTAGGAACATTTACCATGATGAAGATTCTTATAAGGGATTCCTACAAACGCCTTTTGGAATTGAGTTTTTTAAATCCCTTTTATAGCTAATAAGCAGGAAGCTTTGAGGGCTGTGTCGATTAACTAAGCACATGCCGTTGTAGAGCTCTGAAGCAGAGCCAGGCCTTGGTAAGGTCCCTAAGCAGGAATTTCCGCAGCAATCATAGGTGTTAACTGTGATGTTCTAATACCCCACATTGTCGTTCTCCAAAAGAAATAGATACATTCTGGAGGAGGCCCTTTTTCAGTAGAGTCCTTGGAAGAGATATTTTATGGGTGAACATTTCAAGTGAGTACCTTTATTACAAAAGCATAAAAATAATTGGGTAGTTTAAAAATGTTCATAAGTAATCAGTATCAGTATAAGTAAACTGAACAGACAGAATGCATTTTTAAAGCTATTTGCTTCCCTAAAATAAATGGGACTATTTAAAAAAACAAAAATATCCAAAATTTTGTTTACCCCTACCCCCTGGTAGTGTAGTAGTTATGTGTTGGGCTGCTAACCGCAAGGTCAGCAGTTCAAATCTTCCAGCTGCTCTGTGGGAGTAAGATGAGGTTTTCTGCTCCCTTGAAGATTTATAGCCTTGGAAACTCAATACAGTGCCCATACAAGTTGGAACCGATGCCACAGCACATAATCACCAATATTCTTGTGATGATACATTAGGTTTCAAGTAGTGGTACTGGCAAAGTAGTTGAGAACGTATTGTTGTTGTTAAGTGCCATTGAATCAGCTCTGACTCATCGCAACCGTGTGTAGGGTTTCCGAGGAGCAGCTGGTGGGTTTGGACTGCTGAACTTGTGGTTTGCAGTCCAGTGCTTATCCTACAACACCGCACCAGAAGTCCTGATGACTGTTAATGCTACCTAATTTGAATTAGGAGTCCTGGTGTGGCACTCTAGGATAAGCATTTGACCACAAGGTCTGTTTGAACTGCAAGGACAGCAGTGCAAACTCACCAGCTACTCCTTGGAAACCCTATACAGGGCTGTTATGAGTCGAAACTGATTCGATGGAACTTAACAACAACAAATCTGAATGAAGTAATTTGTATCCTGTAGCTGAACGAAATACTTTTCTTTTACTTCATTCCATCTCCAGATTTGTGTATTAGAATATAGCTTTATATAAAGCATTTCCATTTTTCTTTTCTTCTGTGTTCATTAAGAAGGACTTTGGCATATTACAAAAACTGTGAAATAGTTCTCTTAAACATATTTCTGGAAATTTTCAGCTAATCAAACCTGATACTTTGTATTTTGGTTTATAAATTTGTTCTTTAACATGAATATATATGTGTATATGTGCATGTATTGTGTATGTGTTATATAGAACAGAAAAATAAGACTTAGGCTAGAATATTTGTTTTGTTTTAGTTTTTATTGTGAATTGAGTGATAGTTTACATGGGAGAACATCAGCTTTGCATTCATCCTATCGTATTTCATTTCATTGCAATGATTACAATCCCCTCCATGCATCATCATTCAACAGCATTTGCTTCTTTCTACTCCCTCTGTTTTTCCTTTTTTTTTGGATGTACACCGAAGCACTCAGGAATGTATAATCATTCAAACAACCAAAGGGTATACCCTGTAAGCCTACCTCCCAGCCGCCAGCACACAACCCCTCTCCCTCCGTGAGTCCAGAGTCCCCAGCCGCTTCTTCTCTCCACATCATTGTCTCTGCCTCCATCTCTGGCATCGCTGCTTCTCTGGATAGGGTTCCGCATCTGCTCTTCTCCCTTGATTTTCCCAGGGTCCTCTGTTCCTGGACTGAGAATGTAATATTTTAGACTCTGTTTTCTGGTCCTTACTAAGAGAAATAGAGTAATTATACGGTAGTAGCAAAGTTCTGTTTCAGTTGGTCCATTGAAATATTGGCAATGGAAGCAATAATAATGGGAAGGGTAGTAAGAAAGCATCCCTAGTGCCCCTCCTTTGTAATATGAGAGATCTTCAAAAACTTTGTGGGGGGTGGAAAGTCTGCTACCTTTTAATCCCACGTTTTCTCTGAATTTTCTGAAACCCCCTCATTTCTCTGTCATTGGATTTACAATCAAAGCAAAAAAAAAAGCTCCCAAAGATACCCCCAACCCCATTCTTAGTATTCACACCCTTATGTAATCCCCTCCCCTTGACTGATGGCCAGATTTAGTGAGTTGCAAGGGCTAGATCTAGTGGGTTGAGGCAATGAATGGGATATGCAGACCTGGTATGTCACGTCTGGATTACAGATTATACCTCTGGTTTTAGGTTCTCTCATTCTCATGGGAATTAGTTGGTTTAGGTGACGCCAACCATCATGTCCTGTGGAACCCCTGTGAGAGAGCTTAAAAGTGGGTCCTCCCCCCGCGGAACCAGCTTTGAGGTGACGGCAGTCCTAGTGACTCTCCATTGCAGCCTGATAGAGAAGCCTGAGCCCGCTCACCCAGCTAAACCATTCCCAGATTCTTGGCCCACTGAAACTCTGTGATGATAACGTTACTTCCAGCGCTAGGTTGTGGGGTAATTTGTGACAATCTAGAAATTGAATGATCTGAAAAAATGAGAAGAATTGTCCCCAGCTAAGGAGCTCTGGTAGCGTAGTGGTTACGAATCGGGCTGCTAACCTCAGGGTCAGCAGTTCAAAAGTATCAGCTGCTCCGCGGGAGAAAGATGAGGCTTTCTGTTCCCATAAAGATTTACAGCTTCTGAAACCCTGTACAGGGTCGCTATGAGTCGGAAACGACTCCATGGCACATAACAACACCACCACATTAATGTAGATTCATTTATAGAATACAGAAAATAATTTTTAGTACTACATATTTTAAATAATGATAATTCAATTTGGGGATATAATTTGTTTTCTCATTCTTTAAAAAAATTTTTTTTTCTTGCTGTAACACTGAAAAGACCTATTTTACATCAGCACTCTGGAGAGTTTCCTTGCTTCACACCCCCTCCATCTCAGTTGAGAGTGAGTCAGCTCAGGGCCTACGGTGGAGGACAGACAGCTGCTCTGCCGACTTTCAGGTTCTGTATACCCAGGCTTGGATCTGTCCAGGGAGGAGGCACTGCTGCTGGTTTGTGAGCAACAGGCAGCTATTCAAATCAAAGTCTGTTCTCGAGAAGTTACAGATGTGAAAAACCACTCAAATGTTTATTTATAGTCAGTCTCATTTAGGAGGGAAAAAAAGTGGCTTTGGAGTTTAGAGTCCAGGATTTGGAATTGGACATACCAGGATTCAAATCCCAGCCCTGCCACTTGCTAAACTAGGTAACCTTAAGCAAGTAGTTTAAACTCTCAACAAGTCTCAGTTTACTTATGTATGAAATTAAGATGGCAATATCTTTCGTACTGGCTACTGCAGGGGTTAAATTAAACAACTTAATGGTGATTGGTGCATTTTTAATACCCTCGCCAGCACGACAGCCATTAGTGCTGGTTCAGAAAAACACCAAAGTTCATTATTGTTTCCTAGGAAAGCAATAGGATTCACTTCTGCACTTACAAATATATTATAAAAATTATTAAGATTATTTATTAACAAATGATTTAATCTGGTACAACCTTATTAAATCTCATACCCATGTTGACAATGTGTCATTTACCTAGTAGTGTTGTTAAGTGCCGTCGAGTTGGTTCCGATTCATAGTGACCCTGTATAGGGTTTCTGAGGAGTGGCTGATGACTTTGAACTGTCGACATTGCGGTTCAAACTGACCTTGCAGTCGAGTGCTTATTCTACAGTGCCACACCAGCACTAGTAATCGGTACTGTTTTAAGAAACAGGTGAAGAATTAGATAGGAGACATTTGCTTTAATTCAGAAAAGTTCCAGTAAATTGATATGGTACCTCCAGAATATAATTTATTATGAAACATATAGGATGAAAAATTGCTCACTTCCTTTTTCTTTCCCAGAAGACTAGTCAGTATAATACTGCGTGACCAAAAGTTGAAATTCCTGATAAAGATTCATGTAGAACTTTTGGCTTTACGTCCTACAATGAAAAACTGAAGAGATATGAAAATGAATCTTAGAGTCAGAGTCACACTCACTTCGGAATAAACCATCCTGACAGTGAAAGAGCTTTAACAGATTATTCTATTCATGTGTTATAATCCTTGTATTTTAACTAAAAATGTTTGCTTTTTCTGTGTCATGACCTGAGTTTAGGCAATAATGGTTAAGATTGGGGACTCTGGAATGCAAGTTGCATAAACTTTGTTCCAGTTTCTTCATCTGAATGCAAACATGTGTAATAATAACGTTGCCTCAGATTCCCATAGAATTGTTACAAGGATTAAATGAGATAATCCAGTATAAGTGCTCATTAAATAGTGACATCTGTTATCATCATCACCACCACCCTGCTGAAAGTTATTCCTGCTATAAAGATGCCGTGTCAAGCATCTTTTAAGAATTAAAATGAGTAAATATATTAAAACAAAACTGCCTGCATGACTCTTAAAGTATTGTGAGCAAAGGCTTTCATCTAATGGGGTAAGCAGAGATGCAGACGATCATGGTGGTGGTGGTGTTAGGTGCTAGGTGACAGAGTAGAACTGTTGCTTATGGAAGTCCATCACCAGGATATTCTTCCATGGAATCACAGGGTCAGTTTTAACTGCCACCAGCCTTTCGATTGTTGTTGTTGTTGTTGTCAGGTGCCATCGAATCAGAATCGACTCATAGTGACCCCATGCACAGCAGAACGAAACTATGTCCGATCCTGGGCCAACCTCACTACCGCTGCCACACTTGAGTCCATCAATGATGCCACCTGGCTGATCCATCTCGTTGGGGGTCTTCCTCTTCCTCTCTGACCCTCCACCCTACCCAGCATGACATCCTTCTCCAGTGACTGTTTCCTCCGGACAATATGTCCAA
>NW_006408550.1:11867787-11874585 GCF_000296735.1 Chrysochloris asiatica
TTTTCATTTTCTTCAGCTTTAATTTGAATTTGCATATCAGTAATTGATGGTCTGTTCCACAGTCTGTTCCAAGGCCCCTGGCCTTGTCTTCACTGATGATATGGAGCTTTTCCATCTTCTCTTTCGATTAGCCTCCAATTACTTGATTATTGCTCCGCCAGGGCTCTTGCAAACAGCCATAGTATCCAACGGAGACCTATAGGAATTCAGAAGAAGTTTGCTGGCCATCGTTGAAGATAACACAAAATAACTGACATTTGAAATGACTTATTAGATAGTAGGGCTTTGCCATATAGAGAAGGGGAAAGGAAATCCTGGCAAAGGGAAAATGTCCCTTAGAATCATAATAGCTGAAGGAGAGGAGTGTGAAGGGAAGGAAGAGTAGGGGCCAGAATGATGGCCTCAGATGTAGACTGGTACCATGTTGATTAAAGGATCTTCTCCACCCTGTCAGAAATGGGAAAGCCGGTGAACTTGTTAAAAGGTATTAACAAAACAAAACAAAAAAAAGTATTAACAAGGGGAGTGTTGTAATCATGTTTGCGATTTGTTAAAATCATTTTGGGAGCAACAATGAAACATGATACAAAGGGGCCAATCAGATAGAAAATTGTGGTCGTAGGCTGTTGACATGATGGGAGTTTGAGCACAAACATTGGTAAAAGGACACATGTTGAAGTCTTTAGAGGAGACTTGAATAATAGGTATGATCAGTCAAGCAGCTTGGGTGACCAGCTTGATGATAATGGTCCCCCCCACCCCTACCCCCACATATACATTCTTCCGATCATATATATCATATTTGAGGGAGAGATGGGACATGCCTGTTGTTCTTATGAGCAAAGAAAAATATAGCAGTTTTATTAGGATGATTAAAGTATAATGCACTGGACTACAGAGATGGTTTGAACCTCAAGGTCAGGGGTTCAAATTCATCATTGACTCCTACAAAGCCCTAAACAAAGTCACTATGAGTCAAAACCGAGTGGACAACACTTAACAACAACAACAACAAAGTAGCTCTTAATCACAGTAAACTATCTCTTTGTAGTTTCAAATAAGAAAGTTGGCAAAGTATATAAAAACTAAAGGTGCCTCTGATTTTGTGCTTAAATCTGGTTTTCTGTGTCACCTACTTTTCTTGGTAGCACAGCGCTCATTAGACTTTGCAAAATGGTCAATGAATGAAAAACTTCAAGAAATACAAACTCTTATATGTGCGATTAATTAAAATATATTGACATGGTGAAAGAGAGACTTCCCAGATTATACTAAATCTCTAAGAGCAATGTGCTGACAAGAGTTACTTATTTTCAATTGTCATTCCTTTATTCCAAATATTTGTTTGTGAACAAATTCAAAATGCTTCTTAAAAAGTGGACTATGAATATGTGTGTGTCAGTATGATAAACATATGCATATGTTTACATATAGAGAGACTATGGGCTGTTTCATAGCATTTACCCTGGTCAGTTTCCTTCCAAGATGATTAAAGGAGTCTTAGTAACACTTGCTTGTTTAGTAACCACATAAGATTCCTTGCTCCAGAGGGAAATTTGGTTATGAAAATAGCATGAATCAGATGATCTCACCCTGAATACTGACTGCATAATATCTTCCAGACTCAAATTGTCTCCAGATTAACTCAGACCATGTTTGAAATACCAGATGTTCCCTACCCACCCTCTTTTTTTCTTTAAACTGTCTGACATGCAATCCCCTCTCCCGGTTCAAAAGGGTCACCTGAAATGTTGCCAGCCTATCTGGTTGCCTGAAATTATGAATTGGAAAAATTGATTCCATCTCCATCTCTCATTCTAAAAGAAGTGGGGACAATGGAGTGTTTGGAGGCATGGATCATGGAAAAGTTCAGTCTCTGGTATAGGTAAAGTCATTTTTTAAAGTCCTATTTATCTATGACCACTCTTTCAGGTGTGACACTGCAGGTTAATGCACTGGACAACAAGATCGGTTTGAACCACAAGGTTGGTGGTTCAAGCTCACCAGCTGCTCTATAGAAACCCTATATGGGATCTCTATGAGTTGGAACCAATTCAGTGGCACTTAACAACAAAAAGATACACTCTTGTTAAGTGCCACTGACTGAATAAACTAGTTCAATTTTATTTTTCAAAGGATCTCAATAGGTATTCCCCAAACCTGATGAGCTTCTCCAAATATAGTCCATCTGAAGGACCTGCTTTATTAAAGAAGGAAAAAGCCTTGGTGGCACAGTGGTTAAAGTACTCAAAAGGTTGATGTTTCAAACCCACCAGTAGCTCTGACAGCGACAGCTATGGCAGCTGCTTCGTTAATGGTTTAAAGCTTTGAAAACTCTATGGGGCAGCTCTGCTCTGTCCTATAGGGTCACTCTGAGTTAGCATTGGCTGCACAGCATGGGATTTGGGAAGAAAAATTAATCTGTCATACTGTTGTGCTGATGCTGGCCAGAATGTGTTACTAAAGTTACATGAAGCAGACAGCTTTGGGACTTGTGCACTCACAAAAAACATGTGTTTTTAGGCACTAAGTGTTGACTCTGAGGGGAATACCATATCACGTTTGCCGATGAAATAATTAAATGCAACCGAACTGAGTTTTATTTTTCAGAACTTAAATCTTTTGTTTCCTATGCATACTTTATGTCCTACTCCTCCAGACTGAGTTTCAGACGACTCTGATGTATGGACCATTAATTTATTAGCTTTCTCAAGAAATTATTTTCTGTTTGGAATTTAAATTTTGAGCAGATGACTATGTTGAAAGCTGCTAAAGAAAATAAAAAGTTAATCTGTTTTCTGGTTTATAATCAATTTTAGAATTCAAAGGTATCCATCCAGAGTTGATCTAGTTCAGTGCCCTAAGTATCTAGATGAGACACTGAGTTCCAGGATCTAGCTCAGTGCCCTAAGTATCTAGATGAGAAGATGAGACACTGAGGAGGACAAACAGGAGTTCCAGGATCACTGGCTTTGGCATGACGCCTGGGGCCTGAGCACAATGTCCTGACTTGCCTCCAGTGAGCTTTCTGCATTTCCACAACTCTTTTGTTTTGTTAGTTCTTAGCATCTAAAATCAGGGTAATTCTTGATCATATTTCTCTTCATTCCTTGTGTAATTAATTCTTGTATTACATAAAAGTACACATCTGGGCATTTAGTATCTGGATCTCATTTTCCAAACAGCCAATTGCCTTACTTAGCCAGGTTTCACTTCCTCTCCATACTTGTCCTGCACACACCTCTGCAAGCACCTTGGATATCATTAAATCACATTCTCCCTCTTCTTACCCTGACCAAAACTTAAATCAGCACACATGGTTGGATGACTAAGAGTGTGAGTTTTGGCTTTCTAGGAAAGAAGGATCTTGTTTAGAGGGTGTGCTTGTGTGCTAAAGACAATAAAGAGTAGTGGAGGAGGTTTGGTGAGGAGAATTCTGGATCCTGGACTTGAGGGGATGCTGAACACAGACTGAAGGAGGGGAAGAAATTGGCTGACTCCTTAGGGCAGGTAGGGGCCCAGATCTTGAAGCTAGAGAACCCCGGGTTCCATGACCTTCTGCCCAGGAATCCCTGCCGCTAGAGCTTCAGAAGCTTTGCCTGGGGCACTTCTGGCACTGAACCCCATTACACTAGAATAGAGTTTGTGCCGTTTTTCTTCATCTGAAACATGTTTGGTTTGTAAAGAGGAAGAATAACAGGACTAGACAGGTAAATCAGGATGCTAATAGAAGCAGAAATAAATTGCCTCATGCCAGTAAGATAGATCTGCTACAGTGCTGTTGTACAATAGGCATTGGATTTAATAGGATTAGAGAATACAAATGTACTGTAGCTTTAATTCATTATGACACTAGCCACATCCATGTGAGTAGGAAAAGCCCTAGCATATCTCTTTTTGAGTAGTATATTTTGTGTCTGTGTGTGTTTTAATCATAACAGAAGCTGATAAAGGGGATAAGACTGGAAAAAGTTCCTACCCAATAATGTGTCTTAAATTAGTGATGTGGTGGTGGCGTGGTGGTTATGTGCCGTGGAGTCGGTTCTGACTCATAGTGACCCTGTACAGGGTTTCCGAGGCTATAAATCTTTACGGGAGCAGAAAGCCTCATCTTTCTCCCGCAGAACAGCTGGTAGTTTCAATCTGCTGACCTTGCGGTTCACAGTCCGATTCGTAACCACTATCCTACCATAGCCAGTGTTAATGTCAATGAGGTTTAAATGTTAAAGCTATATAAGTAATTAAATTTTCTCACCAAAACATAATAGCTATACATTTAGGTATGCAACAATTACTTACTAAAATTTCTATGAAATTAATTCATTGCCAATGTAAAAGCTTTACTCATTTTAGCTTATTTCATAATAATTTGGAAAACTCGGTGGGTTTGCTTATTTGTTTTTAATTAGAACTAATTATATCAGGGGAGTCCTGGTGTGGCGCTATAGACTAATGTGTCAGACTGCAAAGTCATTTGAACTACAAGGTCGGTGGTTCAAGCTCACCAGCCGCTCCTTGGAAGCCCTCTACAGGGTTGCTATGGGTCGGAATCAACTCAAGGGAACTTAACAACAACAGTTATATTAGGAGAGTGGGTATCATATGGCTGTGACGTCATTCCACTATCCTTTGTTTACATGTCTTCTGTCTGTGATATTTGCAAAGTCCCCTCACCAGTCATGGAAAGATAAAAGTGTGTGTCTTTGAAAAGATGGGGAGTGGCACTTCATCCAGGCTGGGAAAGGCCCAGATCTTAGCCTTCCATGCAGGCCAGCGAGGGAGGAGGAACACTGGAGTATGTTTCTTGAGTTTTCCTGGCAGACGACAGAACTGTTTTCTCAAATTAGCTGTATTTCTAAAGCTGAGCCTCCAGGTCTTCCTGAGGGTATCCTTCTTAGGTGTGGTTGGAGGAGATTCAGATGTGAGATTAGGTGTGATTGTCCCCACCTTTCTGTCCAGAGCCCACAGATCTATTAAACTTGGTAGCCATGGCTCAGTACTGAGTCCTGTACTGAATTTACTTTCATCTTTGCTAAAAGCAAAGAAAACATAAAAACATATTCATCCTGCAACAGGCTTGACCCTATCCCACTGCAACTGCTTGAAGATGTTCATGACCCTTAATGTGCCCTCTTCTGCCACAGGACTTTTGTGTGAGTTCTTCCCTCTATATTGAATGTGCTTCTCTTTGCTGAGTTAAATTCTGCACATCCTTTCAATTTCAGTTTAAGTTTCTTTTGCTCACAAAAAGCTCTCCTACAATGAAATAGTATACAATGATAAACAATAATATTGAATCTTCATAACACATCATAACATGGATGGACCTGGAAGACAGTAGAAACATTCTTTGAAAGGATGTGCAAAGAAGGAAGGATAAATTACTAGAGGGTAGACATATTAATTTGTGTGAAGGGCAAGACAAAGACCTTTTACCATAGGAAAAAGTCACAACAAAATGATCAAGGCGAAGGAAGATTCTGGGAGGAGCACAAGAGCTAAAGGCAGTGAAAGTAAATACACAAGTCTGGCAGCGTAGTGGTTACGAATCGGGCTGTGAGCCTCAAGGTCAGCAATTCGAAACTACCAGCTGTTCCATGGGAGAAACATGAGGCTTTCTGCTCCCATAAAGATTTACAGCCTCGGAAACCCTGTACAGGGTTGCTGTGAGTCGGAACCGACTCAATGGCATATGACAAGCACCACCACACTGGCATTAATACTAGTTATCTATGAGTGGATGCATAGATAGAACTCAAGCTGAACAAGGAATAGAAGGTGAATCAGATTGCACCTTTGACTATGAATAAGTGGGACAGAGGTTATTTCTATATATGTATTCACCCGTACTACAAATATGTCCATGAACATGGTAGAACATACAGGGGGAAGAGTTAAGAACACATCTTAGCCATAACTAAATACGTTGGGAGAATGAGTCACTGGGCCTGGCCACTCAGGACCATAGTCTCAGGGTACACCAAGGTCAATAGGCATATCACAGTGCATGTCTTGAGATGGGTTCTCCAGGAAAGCAAAACCAAAGATGTTTATATATATATATATTCTTGGTATGGCACTGCAGGTTAATGTGCTGGACTGCAATGTTGGCTTGAACTGCAAGGTCAGCTGTTCAAGCACACCAGCTGCTCCTCAGAAACCCTATACAGGGTCACTATGAGTCAGAACTCAACGGCACTTAACAACAATATATATTGGCTGGCAAGTAGTTCTGAGTTTGTAAGTCAGATGTAAGGCTGGAGGCTTCTCCTAACTTCAGTAGCTGCAGGGGCTAAGGAAGCCAAGGTCAGCAGGTCAGACAGCTAGCTTCAGAGTTAATGAAGCCAAGGTCAGCATTGGTAAGATGGTAGACTATTGACAACCCAGGATCAGCAGGCAACATGGCAGACCACTGGCTCAAATCCACAGAACTGGCAGTCAGATGAGCCAGATTCAGGATGCATATTCAGCAAAAAGGAAGCGAACTTTGCCCAAACATCAATGTATATTGAAAACAGGCCATTCTGAGGAAACTCATTTCCAACTGATTGGCTGCTCATTGTAGATCTCAGCATGAAGGTGATTACATTATAATCAGATCTCACCCTGGGGAATGACTACATCTTAACTTCCTAACCACCGAGTGTCATGGCCCAGCCCAGTTGACCTATCCTCTTAACTATCACAGTCCACAAAAATAGTGTTGAAAATCCAGCTTTGGTGACTAGCAACTTGGATCTTACAAATTTGTGAGTGGCTACCTCGGAAACCCTGTACAGGGTCGCTATGGGTCGGAAC